>NC_083716.1:126571405-126916405 GCF_028564815.1 Eubalaena glacialis | reverse complement strand
ATTTAATACAAATTTCTTTGCTTATAAAAATTCTATATTAAATACATGGAAATAAAATCACCTGGGGTTTCACTTTATGTTGCCAGTAAATAAATATCTTATTTAGAAGCATAAAAAGGATATAAATAGTTGAAAACACTGGTTTTAAATTAGATGCAGACTAAATCCTAGCCCAGCATTTGAGAAAGGAATTTAACTCGTCTAAGCTTTAATTTTCCTGTTTGTAAAGTGAGGAGACTATTTCCACGGTAATCACTATGAGAATTAAATAAGGAATTTATAAAGTATTAATAGCAAAGTCTACTGGGCACCGTAGTTGAATAAATTATGAGTGTATGTAGCTTACGATACACTGTAATTACTTACAAATACTGGAAATAAGAATATTTAACCACAAAAATTCAAACGGATTAGCTATGTAGTTAACAAATTGATGTTCTAAAAACCCGCCAATTCTCTTACCCTCCAGTTTCGAATCCTCTTCAACCTACTAGGCGTTTTCTCCAATATTTGTAGAAACTCATGTGTTAGCTCTAAAGATAAAATTCAAATTTAAAACTTAGAAGGTGCCTTTAGATTTAGAATTCTCTCAAGTGGGTAATATTAGAAAGAAAGCTCAAGAGTTCATCTACTTCACTATCACCCTCCTAATTCAACCATCAGCACATACAGAAGTAGACACAGCTCTGAACTGGTATTTTCAAAGATGAATCTTAAAAAAATTTGTTTTAATTAAACAAAACAAAACAAAACACTCCTCCCACACCCCCTTGATTTTACATGCTTACTTAGAATCTCTGGAAAATTTAGTCACATTTAAAAAATTCCTTCCAAATGGAAAATCTCTATTAGGCAAACATCATAGTAATAATTGTGATGGGCAAGATCCATCAGTAGATTCTTTAAAATCAGTGGGCAAAAGTTTAAGGAAAAAGAGAATATTTGTATAATCCCAACATACTGTCCTCAAGATATTTATTAATTATAAAGAGAAAATTAGTAACTTTGTGACCTTAACCAAGTGATCATGATTATCATTACCAGCAATACGACATATCAACATGATACCCCATGATAAAATGCACAGTAGGATACAACCCACTTCTGTGGTATTCTTGCCAAAAACGCGTAACTTCACTCTAATAATGGGAAAACATCAGACAAACTCCAATTGAGGAACATTTTATAAAGTAACTGACCATTCTTCTTCAAAGTGTCAAGGACATGAAAGAAAAGGAAAGATTGAAAAACTATCACAGATTGGAAGAGATTAAAGGGGCATGCCAACTAAATGGAACATGGGATTCTAGAATAGAAAAACTGGGGAAATTTGAGTAAAATCTGTAGTTAATAGTATTATACCAATGTTAACTTCTTGGTTTTGATAATCATGTTATTATTATAGAAGATGTTAACATTAGAGAAACTGGGTGCAGGGTATAACAGTACAGAATCTGTACTATTTCACAATTTCTTTAGATTTAAAACCATTTCAAAGTTAAATGAAAAAAATTCCTTTACCTATACCCATAACTTCCTAGCAATCAACACTAGTAACATTATCAGTAAATCACCCTGGTCATATTTTTACAATTTTTTTCCTAAAATTTAGGATTACAATGAGATGACCCACTTTTCCAAAGTGGTGTGGTTATGATGAATTATAGTTTTTGACTCCAAAATAGTGTCATTAATAAAGTTATTGGCCACTCTCAATACAAATAATAATATTAGTCAAATGAATTACAATGTCACGTAATATTATTAATGCCAATTTAACAGAGACTAGATTCATGCAAAAACTCGGCACCATTATATGCTCACAAGCTGTGAGCAACTAATTCCTGCTAAAGTCTCAGGAGCTTTTCGATTCAGTCTGGATGAAAACAATCTAATGTCTGTACTACCATTTCTTCATCTGAAAAAAAAAGACCACTTTTCTACTTGGACACAGCAGTAAATCTAGCAGACACATGCCTTTGGGTCCAAAATTAACAATAAATTGTTTTGACTCAATTTCAGAAAAAATTCAAGTTATAAAAAACACATGAGGGTTTGTTATTAATCATTAAAAAAAACGAAACCACCAAGCCCTCCCCCTCCCAAACCCTGTTACAGGTAGGCCAAATACAAGCCACCGTTGTTTTGGGGACAGGCATTAAATGAATTATTTTAGTAAACACTGATGCTTCAGACACCATGATAAAATTCAGATACTCTTAATATCTTATACTTTGTTACTTTACTTTTACGGGATCACAATGTGATCCCATAAAAATGTGAGAAAAGGCTGCTACATAATATGTTGAAATTTTCAATGTGTTAAGTGTCCAAGATTCCTATTCAGTGGTTCTCCAAATGAATAATGTACTTGAGCCTTTTCAGAATAGAAGCAAAGGGATATTTAGGTGCCTCCTGTTTTGTCAAAAAAAGACTTTACCTATTGATACAATTTAAGAGCAGGATAAAAGGCAGATTACTCGCTTTTTGTGAGCTTTATTTTAGCACCATATATACAAACTATTTTTATTAAGTTTATGCCTATTTTATCTTATCTATTGACTGCTAAAATAAGACGCTGGCATAGGTAACCTAATTTCAAGTCACAGATGGAAAAAAATAAGCCCCCACTAGTTTTTTATTTTTTAATTTTTATCATTATTTAAAAAAATTTTTTAGTGGAGTATAGTTGCTTTACAATGTTTTTTTTTGCCCACACCTCGCAGCACGCAGAACTTCCCCCACCAGGGATCGAACCTGCATCCCCTGCAATGGAAGCGTGGAGCCCTAACCACTGGACCTCCAGGGAAGCACGCCCCCCCCACTAGTTTTTAGAAGATGTTATTTCAACTCACTGAAGATTTCCTACCACTCTGAATAACCTTTAAAAAAACCTCTGGCAATGTAAGGAAAAGAGGATAATCATGCGGCAGTAATACAGCATGAGGTATATAATCCAGGAGAAATTTTTCAGGGAGGAAAAAAAAAGAAAACAAAATCAAGAGACCTAACAAAGAGCATATTTTACCACAAGGGTAGGCAAACTATCACCAGTGGGCCAAATATGACCTGCATCCTGTTTTTGTAAATAAAAGTTTTACTGGAACACAGCCACTCATTTTACAGGTTGCATATGGCTGCTTTCCAGCTGCGGTGGCAGAGTTGTCTAGGTGCATAGATAGTATAGCCCACAAACCCTAAAATAGTTACTATCTGGCCCTTCACAGAAAAGGGAGCAGACCCTTAAAGAAATTTCTGTCTTAAAGAAGCATCTAAGATATTAATGGAAAACCACATTCCAAAGCCATAGGGGTCTCTCACTTTATATAACGGAAGTCATGTATATCCAGTTTTCAAATTAGCTTCAATTTTGTAAAGGAAATTGGGGAAAGCCCACAAAAAGAAGCAGAAAACCTAACATACCAGTTTAGATTTATGTATATATTAGGTAAGAAATGTTATCTATCTCCTTTCTGAAATCTAGAGTGCCTGGTTAAAATGTCTTAATCCCCAAGAATCCCCTGCCTCTGGCCTGCTTATTTCTCTACCACAAAAACGTCCTATCAGGAGACCTCCAAATTCCAGGTCCATAATGTACAAAACTTATACTCCCAATCTTTCCTTGTCAATTCATACGTATTAATGCAAGACAACAATGACACACTTTACCATCAGTGGAACAGAGCAAGGAATATTACCATGAAAATACCTTTAGCTCACTGCTTCACATCTTCTACAGTAAGTTAATACCTGACTTTGTGTTTATACATTTTAAACTCAACAAAATTAGTTTATTTTTTATTTATTTTTAAAAATTTATTTATTTATTTTTGGCTGCACCAGGTCTTCGTTGCTGTGCACAGGCGGCTTTCTCTAGTTGTGGCAAGTGGGGGTTACTCTTCGTTGCGGTGCACGGGCTTCTCATTGCAGTGGCTTCTCTTGTTGCGGAGCAGGGGATCTAGGAGCACGGGCTTCAGTAGTTGCGGCACACGGGCTCAGTAGTTGTGGCGCACGGGCTTAGCTGCTCAGCCTCATGTGGGATCTTCCCGGACCAGGGATTGAACCCGTGTCCCCTGCATTGGCAGGCGGATTCTCAACCACTGCGCCACCAGGGAAGCCCAAAATTAGTGTACTTTAAATTAGGTATTCTTGTATTATCAACCTGTAGTACTATAAATCATTTCTTTGAAAAGTCCTGAAAGGGCTTTAGATATTGAGTGGTGGTTAATATATGCTCATTTTTTTTCCCCTTTAGGCTAATGAATCCTTATTTTCATCCTGTTCATTTGATCATGTAACTATACTTTTCTTTTTTTAAATAAATTTATTTATTTATTTATATTTGGCTGTGTTGGGTCTTCGTTGCTGCGCGTGGGCTTTCTCTAGTTACGGCAAGCGGGGGCTACTCTTCGTTGTGGTGCGCGGGCTTCTCATCGCGGTGGCTTCTCTTGTTGCGGAGGACGGGCTCTAGGCACGCGGGCTTCAGTAGTTCAGTAGTTGTGGCTCGTGGGCTCTGGAGCACAGGCTCAGTAGTTGTGGCGCACGGGCTTAGTTGCTCCGCGGCATGTGGGATCTTCCCGGACCAGGGCTCGAACCAGTGTCCCCTGCATTGGCAGGTGGGTTCTTAACCACTGTGCCACCAGGGAAGCCCTGATCATGTAAACTATGCTTTTAAATTCTACTGCCAAATTGTTAAAATGGAATTACGTTTTTAAAGAGTCTTTATCTTTTCAAAATAGATGAAATATTAATAGATGAAATGATGTCTGGGATTGGCATCAAAATAACTATGGGGGAAGGAGGATGTTGGATTGGCCAGAACTGATAACTTCAATTGAGCATGAGTATATGGGGACTGAGTATTTTTTCAAACCTATATAAAAGTAGATAGAAGTTTTAATCCATAATAAAAAAAAAATTTTAATGTAACAAAAAGATTTATTTTCTCTACTTACCATCTAGTAATTCCAGAGTAACTGTAGGATCCACATATTCCCACCAATGTTTTCCATCAGTTGACACGGGAATCTCCCAATTGGACCATTTGCAAGCCAAATGAATGCATACACATGCTATCACTGTTGGTTTATACTGAAGACAGAAGGTTGTAAGATGCAGACTGTTGTGGAGCAGGTTTGAAACGAAGAGTCATAGAAATTCAAATATGTAAAACAAAGAAAAACATTTACCAATAAGATTAGAGCAAAAACAAAATTATAAAGGTTTTCTTTTTCAAGTCTAGAGTATAAAACCTTATTTTATTAAATTATAAGTTAACATTGTAACACTTTTTATGACTATGGTCAAAAAATTTGAACACTAAAAAACCTATATAGATTATGAACATTTTCACACTCTTACTTCCTAGAGTACATTAGTATTTTATTAATACTACTAATATATTAATATTTCTAATTTTTTTTTTACATCTAAATTAAAAGTATTTTTACCTCTCTATAAAAGGAGAGGAAGACAGTATATTTCAACTAATTACTACATACAAGTAAAACGCTTTAAACTTTCTTTGGTGGTATTTTTGTTTCTTTTGTAATGTCATGGCAAAAAACTAAAGAAAAAGCAGAAGACTGTAAAACTGACAAGGTGATTTCAATAACACATCATAATCAGGGATTACCACTTGATGTGGCGTAACAAACATTAATTCTTAAGTAACTCAGACAACTTAAAACCTATCTAGGTAAAACTATCTTCTTCTCAGCAAAGCCACAGAGGAAACTTACCTTTTGCTGAACAGCTTGAAGGCCCAATGTTGTTAAATACTACAAAAATACTACCTCTCTCCTTCCATGACATGCCAAAGACTGGGCATGTAGCATGTCACAGCTAGCCTTTTCTAACCAAAGTTTTAAATTTAAGTGATTTTTTTGGCCTTGTTGTTCAGAATTTCTAGGGATAGAGGTTAAATCCCAACAACATATACCTAAGAAAATATATTGGCTTTTGCCAATCCCAAGTTTTAAACAAAACTTAACAGTGTCACAAGAAATTAAGGACCACATAAAGATGGTATGGTCCACTCCTCCCCAATGACTCATTTTAAAAACAAATTTAAATCATTAATATAATCAATCTAGAACAAAATTAATATATTAGATGTGAAAGACTTTTAAAAACTATTCTTCCAGTTCAGTTTCAGAATTGATGAAAATGTCTACTGATCAAGCACAAACCCATACCATTCTTTATGTGAACTGAAGAGGAAGTTTTTTTTTTTAAAGTAAAAATTATACTTATGCAAATCAAGGCACTGATAGGACGTGACTACTACTAATCTACTACTGGCGGGTATTATCTGGAAAAAAAACCCCAAGTTATATAAATTTTATTTATTAAAAAAGCTTTAATGATTATTTTAAAGTTAAGATTGGATCAATGTGAAATTTTTTAAAATTGTCATTTAACTATAATTGTAAACTAGAAATAGCTTTATACTTACCAAGTTGCTCGAATTTCTACGTTAAGTTTAGCTCTTTGTAATCTTTAGCTGCTATTCAGGCTACCAATTTTAGACTTATGCACTCACAAATCGAGAATATGTCATCAAAAAGCACCACTACACTTCACATTGTGCATTTAACCCCTCTGTGCCAAAAGTCCCTTGTACAATACACCGCAAAGCAGACAGGAAGGTACCACCACAGTAGATGGTCCAGTCTCCTGCTGCAACAAGGGTAAGAGACACATTGAGGGGGCCCTGCATTAAAGGAAGCTATAGTGTGCTACAACAGTGCAACAAAGAGGGTCAGGATAACAACCTGTTGGTAGCCATGAAATAGGATGTCTGTGCCAAATCCTTGCTTGCTGTAAGAAAAGAAAAAAAAAACGAAGACAATACTATCAGCTTTAACATGCTACCATCGAAAAGTTCTCAACACAACAAAAACTTCAAAGATTTGTACACAAAAAGTAAATTTTACTTACTACTTACAAATATCACAAGAGCGCCATCATTTTCTATACTACTGAAAATCTTCAACAACATTCACTCAAATGTTTCTTGCTATCCCCCAAAGATCTGAGAAACAAGCCGATTTGCTTTTAGCTAGCCAGTTACAAGGGCTAAACTTGTTACTAATTTAAGCATCTAGTCAGCTAAAAGTTGCAATAAAGCATTCTCCTGGATTTAAAAAAAAAAAAAAAAGAAGAAGAAGAAGAAGAAAAGATTTTGAAGTCTAATACAAAATACAAAGAGTTGCCTGCCAGACTTAATCCTCAGTCATCATATTTAAGCTGGTTTAAGTACTTCCACCAAAAGAAAAAACAAAAACTAACCCCCAACCCCCAAACTCAGAGAGGACAAACTGCTCAGTTTTTCATCATGCTACTAAGCATCAACAGAGAATAAACAACCTAGAAACATCATAAGGATGTAGATATAGAAAACACCACTGTATTATTTTTAAATTATATAATCCAGTTAACGATAACGTTAGAAAAGATACAAGTACTCTAGAGGAATCAGGATGCTTCAATACTGGTCCTCAATAGAAAAGCAATTTTTAACAACTAGCTTCTTGAAACACTGAAATTGAAAACAGTTCCCCTCTCCCTTCTTCTGCTTCTTACTCTTCCCAACAGGGATGCCTCTGCTATAGTCTCCCCCTTTTCCCCAATTACATTCATAATCACTGACATACCTTTCCTCTCTGCTCACCTAGGATCAGTTCACCTCAGCTCACCCCCTCTAACAGGTCTCAAATTCCTTGCCCTCTCCTATTTTTATTTGTGGCACCTGTAATTCCCCGCTGCCCCATGTGGATCATCAACATAAAGGTTTACAAAAGGGATTTGGGTTTAGCAGAGTTGTGCTAAGGAAGAGTATCAAAGCATCAGATGTCTTGGAGGCAGTGTGACTTAAGTATGGCATTCTTTCCTGGTGGGGAGGGAAGGAGAAATCACAGAAATGAAAGGTCCCTGTAAAATGACATCAGCCAATCCTTCAGCAAAGTAGCATAATAACTTTCTCATCTCCAGAGGTCGGGGGCAGGGGAGAACTTCAAAGAACTCAAACCTTTTACCCTCACCCCCACCCACGAAAGAATCAAAACATACAGAAAAGTAAGTAAAAATAAGCTTAAATTGCTATTGCAGTTTTCACCTCAGAATATGTAAATTCAATAACCTATTAAAAGTCATTAAAACAGAGAAGAATGTAGGGAAAATGTTCTTTTGTTAGCTGAAAGTGGTTTTAGGGGCAAAGGAAAAAAATATACCTAACACGAAAGAACATTTTAAAAATGGAGTAAGATGCAAATTATAGTTACTTGAAATGTTAGTCAGACAAAATGATGTTAAACACATATGAGAGTCGTACTAAAATTTAAGAATTGGTCACATTTTAAACATTAACAACAACAACAAAAAAATCAGATGTAAATATTTTGCTTTGGATGATATATCAAATTCATAGTTTTTGTAAATGTTTAAATTTTACTATTCAATTTTGCAAAATAAATGGACTTTAATGTCTCTAGCTTCTTTAGATAGGATTTAAGAGAAGCTGACTCAAATTTCACAATAGTACGCTGAAAATTCAGTTTCATTTCCTACTAAGAGTGTGTGTGTGTGTATGTATATGCACATACACCTACATATTTTTAACCTATATTTAATATCTTCAACATCTTTCTTTACTAATCTCAACTTAAGGCAAATTATATGGCTCTCCATTATTTAAACAAAACAGCTTACCCTTTCAAGTTTTCAGGAAAACAGAACTTCTCTAAAGCTCTATTTCTTAATCCAACATCTACACTAGTTATCTATACAATTCTATACTACACTGTAATACTGAGGATGAGAAAGTGCTATAAAATATATAACCATGAAGAATAGAAACCAAAATTAAATACGTTCTAGTTTAGTTTATAAATGATAACATTTGCTTTTAGGATTAAAAAAATATAAATGGGATTTTTATTAGTCCATTTCTTAACAATGACAACTGTGGTACCAGACAACAGGTTTGTCTGTTTTAGTATGTAGCCATTAGCACAGTAATAAAACCTTAACCTAGGTATAAAGTGAATTCAATTTAGAATGAATAAGAGAACATTTAGGTGAACACTAGAAACAAGGCCTTCAAAAGTCTTACCCATTTTGTTTAGAATAAACCTAAACAAGTCTGGTGGTAAAGGAATGAAACTGCAAAATTTCATTTTCAAAAAGAAGTATCAGAAAAAGGCACACTAAAGGTTCCAAGTGGTTGCTATTAGTGTGTAACATTTCACATGGTTAACAGGAAAGTAGAAGTAGTACTGCATGCATCTGTGTGAAAAATTATTTCTAGAGATACGACGATAGATACATAGGATTCATTAACAAGAGTAGAAAAAATATATACCACATGCTTTATAAGGAGTAAAGAAAACAATACAAAAACTTTGTACTCCTGTTTATAAAAGGTTTAATAAGTACATCACATGCTGTTATATATCATGCTATACAATAATTTCTGCATTATACACAAAAAGGAAACCATTTTTAGTAATGCTAAAGAACTTTGAAAAATGTATTAAATCAATTCTGTTCAAACGAACATGGGCAAAACATTTCCCAAAATGACAAATCCGCTAAGAAAGGCAATTTTTATCTGAAAGATTTGAAGCTGACCTCCAAATTCTTAAACCGTAATCACTTTTCAGGAAGTCAATCAAAGTTTGACATAAATTGGAAATTAATACTATTTTCTGCACCTGTATGTTAAATTTGGCCTACATCTTAAATACTAACTGAATTGGGATGGGCATAGCCCAATGGGGAAGTAGAAAGAGTCCTAATATTTGGAAGCCCTCTAATTTTTTAGAGAAACAAGACTCTCACCTAAACTTAAAGGAAGCTAATTCACCAGGAAGAACCAAATATAGAAGTAGATGAATAGGTAGGTGTAGAACACTGAAAAATAATGCTTCAAAATGACATTTCTGCCATTTTAATAAAACTCAAGAAAAGGCTAGAAGAACAAAATAGCATTCAATTATCAATTATAGACAATAAAAAGCATTAAAACTTAATTTAAAAGTTTCACTTACCTCTTACTAACTGGGTACATTTCACCACATCTGTGTGTGGGTGTTCAATGGTGATCTCAAAACCTGAAATGAAAAGCACTTTTTTTCCCAATCACTTACCACTATAAGACTTGCCTGAGAAATGCCACTCATCACATAACCATAAACGTATATTTTTCATTATTAAAAAAACTCAAAGACAAGTTTCTCATCACTGACATGTTTATTATACCCCCAATCATAAGAAATAATATCTTCTCAAAAATAGTGTTCCAATTATGAAAACTGACAAAGTTATTTAGAGATAAGTAATATTTATTCAAAATTCTCAATTACAATTATTTTGAGACTATCCTCAAGTTAAAACAAACTAAAATCATGACAAATACAATTATTAAGCTTGCCCCACGGTTTAAGCAGGGAATTCAACTAGGTAACATATTTCTTAAATATATTCCAACTCTTTCAGAAGATGTGAAAAGAACATTTTTCATAAATATAACCTTTGGGCCACAGTGGGAGAAATGACCTTTTAAATATGGTCCTCTTATTTTCTCACTGTGCCTTAAATCAATGGGTTTCAGTTAGCTTATAACTACATTTCATTACTAATAAAAATAAAATTGTTAAGGCAAGTGAACCTTATAGGCCTCAAGATTAAATCAGTTTCTAAAACCAAAGACAACATGTTGAAAAGCTATCATGTCCAGTGAACCCCTTAGGTAGGGCAGGGTTTTTCCGTTTCCTTTTTTTTTTTTTAAAGTGGAGGTCGTTGTATGGTGCCTTCAGCAGTAGTAAAGGAATAACATCCTAATAAACAGATTATCTGGATTTATAAAGTTATTGTGTGGTCTCTTCATATTTCTACTGTTATTAAACCTGCAAAATCGCACTTTAACAAAAGCCATAGTTATAGCTTGTAAATTCTAATGCTCCCCTTAAAATAATGCTATTCATTCTCTGTGTTTAAGAATCTGTCATCAACAATATGAATACGATACATTGATTTTATATGATAAAATAACTATTTTAAAATGTTATTTTCCTTCAACTTTCATTATTTGTAAAATTTCATATTTATATAATAAAATGGTAACACGCTAAATAATTGGATTTGGAGGGAATAAAAAGACTCTCACTTTTATTTTTATATCTTTATATTATAAAAACTTTCAACAAGTTATATGTGTTTCAAACAACCTACTTTTGTAATAAAAAGAATCTGTCATGATGGAAAGCTATGATTATTAGACTTCTATTCAACATTTGGGAATGGAGTATAAATAAGATAAAAATAACTACCATAATAAATAATGATTATTTATGAAACACTATGTGGCAATTTTTTTAAAAAACAATCTTTCATCTTCAAATTCACAATGCTAAAGCTACATTATTATTCCACCTTGCACATACAGGATGGCGGTACGAAAGGTAAAGGAACTCTGACCAAGTTTAGAAAGCAAGTAAAGAGGCCTACATATTTAAGCGCAGATCTCCATAAAGCCTATGTTCTTCCCACTACACCCTCCTAGGTTCTTCCAGAAGTAATATATGACTGTACACAATCAAAACCTGCTTAGGGCTCAACCTCCTCAAGAGTAAAGTAAAAGATTAGAATAAATGATTTTTACAGATACTTAAGTTGCACAAACCTTGCAGACAATATAACTTTTAGACAAGGACGATCAACATTTAAATAACTACTATGTCACATTTAAAATGATGTGATAGGGACTTCTCTGGTGGCACAGTGGATTAAGACTCTGTGCTCCCAATGCAGGGGGCCTGGGTTCGATCCCTGGTCAGGGAACTAGATCCCACACGCATGCTGCAACTAAGAGTTTGCATGCCACAAGTAAGGAGCCCGTGTGCCACAACTAAGGAGCCTGCCTGCCTCAACTAAGGAGCCCATCTGCCCCAACTAAGACCCAGCGCAACCAAATAAATATTTAAAAAAATAAAATAAAATGATGTGATAAATTCATAAGCTCTAGTACAGCAGGACTGCCATGTATGTTTATACATATTACAGTCATACACAATAGCCCTAAAGGACCATTTTATTCCCCAATGCAAATCCAAAATGAAGCACAGTGTCTCAACTATCTGAAAATATAAGAAATCACATTGAAGGCTATGTTTGCCTTTCAATTAAATGCTAAACAAAATTAAATTTTAAAAAATGGCTTCCTTAGAACCAGGCAATACTATTCTGGAACCAAACCTTATTTTCAAATGAAACTTTCTTCAATGATAAAATTATTCCAGAAATCTTTTCCTTTATTTAGAATACCGCATTGAAGAACACACACACAAATAATACCTGACATAAGTACATACCTAGGGTTTGTAGCATTATGGTTTCAAGTAAAACCAGTTCTTGAGTCTGCTGAAGGTAAGCCTGCCAGGTAAAAATAATAATATTAAAATGCTTAATAAACATAACACTACTAGACTATGGGACTGTTAAATCTCATGAGTATTATAGATTCATTACAAACTACTACAAGATAGTTTGGAAATATGAAGAAAATAAAACTGAGGGTGATAGAGAAAACCTATTTTCTGCGATAATTCTAAATTCAATTACTTCTAATACAGGAAATGTAAACAAAGCAAAACAAAACAAAACAAAAACCAATCTAAAAATAATAATATGAAAGGGGGTAGGTTAATTGAAAAAAGACATCTCCAGTCTGTAAGGTAAAACTTTACCCAGGCATTGGTGCTTCAGGACTCATTAAGGACAGGAAGCGCCAACCCAAGTAAGATTAAATTCGAACTGGCCTTTAAAGAAAAGGATTCATCAACTCACTCTAGGATATTTCATGTGGTAATTCCTTGACTGTCACAGTAGGTCAGTGCGTTATTTTTTAGAATTAAATTCCTCTCTTCAGAAAAGACAAAATAAAACAATCCCTCAAACCCCTAGATCAAAAGAAAAAATTTTAGCTATAAAATACCAAAACAATGTACCATACACCTGTGGGGACAAAAATAGACGATCTTTTCCCTCAACTTCAATAAATCATTGCCCTAATGTAATTACTCGGGGAATAAAAGGTAGGAAAACTTTCCTGCCATCTCATTCTTATATCATGACAATTGACTAAGGTGATAAGAAAACTATATTATATATAAATATTCATTTCTGTAAGGACATATTGCTAAACTTAGAGTGAAAGCACCTTTAATTTTATTTATGCCCATTTTGAGATCACTGAGCTGAATTTTAAAATATAGATTTTTCTATTATTTGAACAATACCCTAAGCATTCACAAGAAATAATTCTGAATTTGTAAAGTTAATAGAAACTATAAGAAGTAACTTTAAATAATCATACATTCTCTATTATTGAATGGCTACATTAATATTTTAGTCCCTTAAAGCCAACATGTAGGATAAAACCTGTCATTAATAAAATCAGATATATTTAATTTGGACCTTAAACTTGATCCAAATGAAACTGAATTAATACAGTCTGGTAGTCATTCAGTAGTTAACAGTTCCTGATAAAGCAACTCACTTACATAGGAGTGCTAGAAAAAGGATTTCAAAGGCCCAGAATGCTAGCTTCTGTTTTAAGATGTCAGAACATTTAAAAATGGTGTTTTCAAACAAGGTCTATTGAAACATTGGTGATGAACAAGCTGTTTGTAAACCAGTATTACTCTTTAGGAAAACAAAAATAATTTCAAAATGACACTCATGAAAGCATGGTAAAATAAATCTTTATGTATCAGAGAATAGTAGTAGCATACACGCATTAATAAAGGAACACTTCTATAAAAAGAGTAATTACTGGTCTAGAGATAAATCCAGAGGTTTTTCTATTCCCTCATTTGCCGACAATTTAAGAGAATTATATAATCTCTGGTCTTAAATACACCCAAACGATGGAGGTGATACGATATACCCTCTACATATATCACAGGTTTGCTGTGAGGATAAACAAAATGTGAAACACTTAAAAAGTACCTTTGAATCAAAGCTTTACATGATGCAGAATGACAATGAAATTAATGAACATAACATGAAATATGTTTCTGTCAGATCACTTCCTGGTATTACATTCCTAAGTCGTAATAGTAATAAGCAGCATTGGAAGGCAACACTAATTGAATTATATTTTTATTAAGTCTAAATAATGAAAAGGTTTCAAAACCCAAAACACCCAATTTTTACATACATCACACTTAGTATCCAGCAGTGGCTCTAGGGGATGAAGACAAGCATGTGCTACTTTGATAACATGTTCAAGTTTTCGAGCCTGTTCTTCTACTTTTGCAGCCAAAAATAATGCAGTAGGTGATATTATCTGTGGAAAAGATAAAATTTGGTAATTTAAAAACAAATAAATTTTGCAAACACCTTCTACTTTCTAAGGGGGGGACATGCAAGAAAGGAATGCAATATTAATAGTATGAACTGAAGTTGGGCTATGACGAGATTAAATTTTTAAAAAGTTATTCATTAGATAGAACTAGTTACCTCAGTCTATAAAATCTGTTTTACTTGTTTTGCAAGTAGAATTCTAAAAGGAAAAAGACTTATACTTTAGCTAAAAGAAAGTTTAAATAACATTAACGCACATTATGGAGGTAAAGGAAAAAACTCAAGCAAAATAATGAAGCCAAAGCTTTAAAAAAAAAAAAGAAAGAAAGAAAGAAAAAAGAAAAAAAAGAAAAGTGGGTAACGTATACCCAGATTTTCCCTCTTTTGAGGCAGTCACCACTTACTAGGATTCTTTTAATCAATGCTTCATTTTGTGGCTAAGAGCTATACAAATCTTGCTCAAGAGAGAAAAAGAACAAGAATCTACAAGGCAAAATAAGAGGATTCTGAACATGAAACTGCTACTTAATATCTCTATTACTTCAATACAGCAATATTAAAAGTAGCTAAAAAACCAGGGAATATAAACATGTAAGACAAACCAATAGAGTAGAAACCTTTCTAACTGGAGATGAAAAAAGTAACTTTTTTTTTTTAGCTTTAGTAAGTTATGTTCTTGGGATAGAAATATAAGAACATTGCACTATAAAGATATTGACTAAGAGAACAACAATTCTGAGCAAATATTTATCCAAAAACTTAGTCGTAAACCAAATAATTGCTGACTCAGAAAACGGGCATAATTTAAATTCAAATAACATTCTACGAATACTTACAAAAAATATGTCATGAAAAGATAATTTCTAAACATCAAGATTCAGGTACATTATTTTTCAAGAGATGAATATCTGAGTCTAACTGCATCTGAGGGGTTATCAATCACTACACAGAAACAATGCCAAAAGAAGGAGGGGAGGAGAGAGAGGGGGGCATAAATCAAGCTACATGATTTGGGTAGTTAACATAAGGAGAAAATTTGATACAGGGGAGGTGGACCCTTTCTTCTGATAGCTTTTAAAACAACTTATAAATATCATTCTTGACATATAAAATTTAATCACTGGATTTTGGATCTGAAAGGGGCCTTCTCTAGTCCAACTGCATTTGCAGATGAGTAAATGGAGTAAAAGTGACTTCACGAAGTTCTCTTCCTATGTATAAATCTTTAAAACATACCTAAAATTAAGTGAGTTTCGCTACAAACAACCAGAAATAATGTTACCTTAAATAGACTGAATAATTCCATCTTGGACTTTCAATTTATTTCAGTCTCTTAAAATTAAAATTACAACAGGAAATGGTTTAAAAAATTGAGAATGCTCAGAAAAGCAACTTATTCTTAGTTTTCATAGATATAGACTAAACTGTTATTCTTTACAACAGATTTAATTAAGCAATACCAAAATTAGTCAATATCCTTGAAATACCAGTTATATGGCAGTCATCCAGGGCAGGGGGGTCCCTAAGATGTAGAAAGTGTAAGATAACTGAGAGTGAACAATTATCTTCTATCTGTTCTGTCATTCTGTCTACATACTGAAAATTTCTTACCACTGCTACCTAGTCTGTTTGATTAATTCCTTTTCTATTTAACAGCTTGCGTCAAAAGATCACACCCCCCCAAGGTAAAATTCCCGAGTCAGAGCAAATTGCTCTTCTTTATTCAATAGGAAACGGTGTATTCCTCTATCATTGTACTTACACTGTACTCTAACTTGGGGTTTATTAATTTTGTCTGCCCTACCAGTCTAGAAGCAGCTTGAACACAGAGACTAAATTATTCATTCGTGTTCCCATTACCTAGCATTGTGCAGCTGCTGTTCAAAATACTTGCTGAATGAATGACATGTGGATAATCCATATATTAATATAAAGGCACCAATATTAAGTTCAGAGTATTCCAAATGTCACAACAAAAAATCTAAGAGCCAATGCCAAGGTAAGAAATGCAAGAGACACTCAATAAAATGAAGATACTCTTAGTTTCCCACAAGCTCTCATTTATTATCTCGTTCATGTCTAAGAGGGAAATGGCTAAGTCAACCTTCAAATGCTAGAACTCTTTGTCAAACAGTGAAGCAATACAGGCTCAAGTGAAAAGTCAAATTAGACTGAACTTAATATTAATATTTAAACTGTCTTCCTAACACCAGAATTTCTCTTACTTGCCTAAAGGGCATTTCTAAAAGTCTCCAATGAGTTTTTCTTGGTAAAATCTCTTAGGACTCCCAGTCACAGCTCCATCCTCTTCAGACTTTTTGTAAACCTCAATATCAAGAAGCACTTTCAAACCACATAGCTCTTCTCCTTAGAAGACAGTCTCAATGGACACAAAATATGCATGCTAGTGAATGATTCTAAAATTCTACAAAAAAGTTTTAAAAATTAAGTATTCAAGGAGCTAAGCAATGATCTTCAGGATAGGTTCCTGGTTTATTTACCCACACTCCTCACAGAAGTCTTTCTGTTCTCCCTCTAAATAGGGCTCAATTCTCATCCTCCTCCAGTGCAACTAATACCCAACACTCTTCCAAAGTTCCTGGTGAAATCCACTACCTCCATTCACATTTCCTCCTCTACTGCCTGCAAACATCTTACTCCATCAGGGCTGTAAAAACAAAACAAAACAAAACACCTTTTTAGATACTTTGTGAATATCCATGCGAGGCTTTAATTTTAAGGATGACTAAGGAAGGTAATCAAACTAGGTACCACTGTTTTTTGTATGAAAAGCTGACTTTGTTGTGTGGCTTATTAAAACAAAAATAACTCAAAAACCTTTAAGTAACGACAATACTTCTAGTTGGTCGGTGGCTTTTAAAGGTGAGCATACTTTTGAAGGCAACAAACATTCATTAGCATACTTGGTTCAAAGTAAAAGAATTCACACCAATATTGGAGTAGACATTTGGTTGGTTCAAATGACCAATTACAAACTGAGATTCAGTTCACTGGGGACAGGGTCCATGCACTATTCATCTTTTGTGTTCTGTTACTGAGTTTAATAAACTTTCTCAAGTTACTGTAACTAAAGGGAAGAAAAACTGATCTTTAAATAGTGTCCACAGTCTGTCACTCTAACAGATGTACAACTATTTCAAGGGCATATTACATTCTCAAAACAAAACAAATTTCTACAGAAATATACCATACAAATGATGGAGAGGGGGAGGTAGAGGTGATGAAGCCAGCTGTAGCACAGTAGTCAGACTGCCTCAGTGGAATCCTGGCTCTGTTATCTGACTAGCCTAGGCAAATTACTTATTCTCTTTGTGGCTCAGTTTCCGCATCTGTAAAATGGGAGAAATAGTATCTGCTTATAAAGTTGTGGTAAGAATTAAATGAATCAATATATGTAAAGCACTTAGAATAGTGCCCCATAGTAATATGACTCAAATATTATTATCACTATGCTGCAAAATTAAACAACAGTTGTGTATTTTTAGGGTTGATCTTAAATTTAAAAAGTGATTTAACACGCTCATCAAAATTCCCTTCTTTCTTGCTCACCTTCTTTCTTCCATGGTTAAACTCAATTCTTTAAAGGGTTCATTGTAGTCCTAACTAATAAGCAGATTCAAACACTGATATGATGACACTTGACTTTACTTCAATGATTACACTTGTACTCCTCTCTTCCCTTCTCCCTCCAGTTGTTTTTACATTCTTCTCTTATTCTATTCCTTTGTATGTTTCCATTCCTACCTCTTGATCTGACTCCCTTCCTTCTCCATCTTTCTCCTCCTGCCCATTCCTGGCCGCTGTCTCCCCTTCTGCTCATGATGCCCTCACTGCTGACATTCTTCACTCTCCATTGCTGGCTTCAACCCTGATAGTTGGAGGCAAGGTCAGTTTGCATTAACAAAAAGCTTGGGTGATTTCTAAGTCACTGAAAATGGCTACATCAAAATCAGTTTCAAATAAATCATTCTGGTCTTTATTCTTTTAGTAGTTAATTTTCTGCATACACTTTGTGTATACATTTTTATTTAAGAACTAGACATAGCTGTTTTATTACTCTTCAACTTTAGATCTCCTAATCCAAAAAAGCCCTAACAGAAGCAAAGACCTCCAAGTCTGCTTTCTATTTGCTAATACATCATCAACGAGCTTTTTCTAATCTTTTCTTAGGTTTCATCTTTAGGTCCTACAGGCTGGTGAGGCCATTTCTGCCTTGACCCTTAACTGCCCCAACACTTCCTGTCCCCTAAGAGTAAGAGTAACTATTTTCTGGGCCTTGAAGACGCTTCATTAGTAAATATCCAGCTAGTTCTAGGTATCACAGTCTGAATTTGGAACTCACTTGCCTATGGCTATAGCTAAGGAAAAGTGGTAATGGTAAAACTTCAGCAAACACTCACAGAAAGAGGATCCCAGAACAGGAAAAGTAAAAACTTAGATATAAAGAAAAACAGCCCCCTAACAAAGAAGAAAACGGAATAGGTCAAAACGTCCGTTTGTTACTAAGAAAGATCACCAAGCTTCAACAAATTAAACCAAAATTCCAGTACAATGTTAAAAAGGGGTTTAAACCCTTAATTTTACTGCACTGAAAAGACTGGCATTTCAGTGTTACAGAAAATGTCATTAACTCACTCCGGCATTTTAGCTGTTTTCCTACCCATATAATTATGTGTAAGTGTAATACTGTCAACGTAAGAAATTTTATGTTGAGAATTTAAAAAAATCTTCAGGTTGGATGTTATTTGGAACATCTAGTTACATTTAAAAAAAGAGCTGGCTTAATAAAGACTGAAAAAATACTAGTATTCAGTATTGCTGAAAAATAGTACTGATGAAGAGAATAGGGCTTGATTTCCAGAGTAATTACATTATATTTAAATACATTTTAATATGCTTAACACAATTTGGCATTTTAAAATTTATTTACTGAGGAGTACCTCATCATTATGAATTTGTTACAAAAATGAAAAAAAAATCAATTTATAGTTTAAAATACCCTTAGCATTTCAAATGTTGGTGTTCAACTCTCCCTTACATATTCAGCTCCTACCAGCCCATAATAAACAATCATAGTATTGTGAAATAAGAACATTAATGTTGCATATGTACTCTATCATACCACATAAACCTTAAAAAGACCACTTTTCTTCAGATGGCTAAACAAACAAAAACTAATATTATAGAAAAATTAATACTGTGAAGATGGCCTGATTCCCCAAATTGATCTACAGATTCACACAATCCCTGTCAAATCCCAGCTTCTTTTTTGCAGAAACTGACCAGCTGATCCTAAAATTCATACGGAAATGCAAGGGACAGAGAATAACCAAAACAACCTTGAAAAAGAAGAACAAAGTTGGGAAGACTCATACTTCCTGAATTCAAAACTTACAAGCTACAGTAATCAAGACTATGTGGTACTGCATAAAGACATATAGGTTGTGGAATACAGTAAAGAGTTCAGGGGCTTCCCTGGTGGCGCAGTGGTTGAGAATCTACCTGCCAGTGCAGGGCACACGGGTTCAAGCCCTGGTCTGGGAAGATCCCACATGCCGCGGAACAACTAGGCCCGTGAGCCACAACTACTGAGCCTGCGCGTCTGGAGCCTATGCACTGCAACGAGAGGCCGCGACAGTGAAAGGCCCGCACACCGCCATGAAGAGTGGCCCCCGCTTGCCACAACTAGAGAAAGCCCTCGCATAGAAACGAAGACCCAACACAGCCAAAAAAAAAATTTTTTAAATAAATAAATAAATAAATAAGCCAGGAGCTCTTTAAAAAAAAAAATTTCAGAAGTAAACATTATATTTATGGTCAACTGATTTTTCAACAAGAGTGTCAAGATAATTCAATAAACAGTCTTTTCATCTAATAGTGCTGGGACAACCATATAATCACATGCAAAAAACTGAAGTCCATCCCTCCCTCTTTAACACCACAAACCAAAAGTAACTGAAAATGGATCACAGGCCAAAATGTAAGAGTTAAAACTATTAAAAAAAACTCCTAGAAGAATATAGCAATAAATCTTCATGACTTTGAATCAGGCAACACTTTCTTAGATATACCAAAGCACAAGTGACAAAAGAAAATATTAATAAATTGGATACATGTGCTACAAATGACACCATCAAGAATGTGAAAAAGACAAGGAATGGAATGGAAGAAAATACTCCCAAATTATTTTTCTGATAAGCGATTGTTACCCAGAATATATAAAGACGTCCTACAACTTAGATTTTTTTCAATAAATATATACTACAGTGCCTTAGCAACTGCAGTGGGTTGAATCCACAGATGCAGAAACTTGTATACAGAGGGCAGGGCAACTGTAAAGTTCTATGCAGATTTCCTAATGTGTGGGGGTGGGGTCCCTAAACACTGCACTGTTCAAGGCTTAAGCATATACAAATGGCCAACACACACATGAAAAGACGCTCCAGACCATTAATCACTATGGAAATGCAAATCAAAACCACGAGATACTACTGTACACTCACTAGGATAACCATAATTTTAAAAAAAGACAGTTTAAGTGTGGCAAAAATTTGGAGAAAGTGGAACCATTTAACGTTGTTTGTGGGAAGGTAAAATGGTATGAATACTTTGGAAAACCATTTGGCAGTTTCACAAAATGTCTTTAAAAAAGCTATCCAAGGGACTTCCCTGGTGGTTCAGTGGGTAAGACTCCTCACTCACAATGCAGGGGGCCTGGGTTCAATCCCTAGTCAGGGAACTAGATCCCACATGCATGCTGCAACTGAGTGTCCACATGCAGCAACTAAGAAGTCCACATGCCTCAACTAAAAGATCCCTCACGCCACAAGGAAGATCCCATGTGCCACAACTAAGACCTGGTGCAGCCAAAATAAATAAATAAAAATAAATAAAATAAATATTAAAAAAAAAAAAAGCTACCTAAGATTACTGAGGTCTAGGTTTAACATACAATCCAGCAATTCCACTCCCAGGTATATACCCAAGAGAAAACAAAACCGTAACTCCACACAAAACCTTGCACACGAATGTTCACACCAGCAAAAAATTTGAAACAACCTAGATGTCCATAAACTGATAAATGGACAAATAAAATGAGATATATCCACACAATGAATGGAATGTTACTCAGCAGTAAAAAGGAATGAAGTGCTAATATATGCTACACCATGGGCAAATCTTGGAAACATTATGCTAAGTGTAATACCACATATTGCATAATTCCATTTATATGCAATGTCCAGAATAGGCAAATCTACAGAGACAGAATGGTTGTCCAGGATTGGGAGGGGGGAGAAAAATCAGCAAACTGCTAATAGGCATGGGGTTTCTTTTTGGGGTGATGAAAGTACTATACACTTAGATCGTGATAATGGCTGCACAACTGTATAAACATACCCACTGAATTGCACATTCTAAACTGGTGAATTTAAGGTATATTTTCATCGCCCCCAAAAGAAACCCTGTGCCCATTAGTTCACATCACATCTATTTCCTTAAATATGACATATACGGAGTACTTAACATGCCAGCTTTACAACCAGAACCACAACTTATATTTAAGTATAAAACATTAAGTTAATGCCCCAAAATGCTGTGGGGTGGTAAGGATGTTTCTATCACTTTCCTCATTCCCTAGAATCTGTATACATGTTTATAGTAGCATGTATAGTGATCTAATTTGATTTTCACTTAAAAAAATTACTGTAAACAATTTTATGTACTAAAAATACCTTTGTTATGCCTTCAAAATCAGTTTATAAATTACATAAAGTCAGTCTCCATACAGAAACCTTTGTGTGCCTTGGCTAATGCAAACACTCTTTGCATATTTGTTAACATAAAAATCTGCTCTATTCTATAGACCAAGCTCAGTTTAGAATTACTGTATCACCAAATTGTATAAAATACTTTCTTAGTTCTGGTACAAATGAGCTAAAGCCATCAAAGAAGCATATGAACTATCAAGACTAGCAGACACAAGTATGTGTGTGTGCACGAAAAAAGGTATGAATTATGTGAGTATTTTACAATCATTTAATTTTGAGAGAAAAAACCTGCTTCATGAAGACTTTATGAAGACTTGTATAAGATATGGTCAATACATTCCATCAGTCAACATATGTAACTAGACATATAGAGCACCATGTTTCAAAATAAAGTTTTTTAAAACTTTGAGCTCTTTTCAGAATCAACTTGAAAAAAAATCTAACAAGAATATCACTTGCTTTCATATGTCTATCAAACTCTCTCTGATGGATCATCCGCCTTGCTTACCCAAATCTCCACAGAAAATCAGAGAAACAAAATAGCAAAACCAAGAGCCTATGGATGCTTATAACCAAACCACTTAACAAGGAAATCCCAAAATACAAACGGGAGAGGAGAAAACAGGCTACTGTAACCACAATACCTACAGTATCAGCATCTATGCAATAAGGAAAGGGAAGTAATGGGGCATGTGCTGGACTTGATAACAGAAGAAACTCAAAAGTAGCCAACAGGCATCCACTGGAAACCATGGTGGGCCAATTTGAGAACAGCAGCTAAACCTGGGAAAAATTTTGTCAAGTCCAATTAAGTGGATGAATGCATGAGGACTAGAGAAAGGATTAAAGGGTTGAAGCTAACTTCTATGAACTTTTGAAACTGATCTCCCAAGCCTCTCTTCCAGGACTCCATATTGAAGAAAAGCTTCTGGGAACAAAAAGCAAAATTGGCAGGATAGGTACAAGGCAAAGCAGAGATAAAAATGAGGTAGGGGAACACAGCCAGGAAACCCCAGAAAGCAACCTGCTACATTTCTGAATATTACACAAAATAACAGTGAAGTTAGAAAAGCTCCTCTGAAACACATCTACTTAAAGCTCAGGAAAACTAATCTCTCAAAAGAGTGAGTATCACAAAAAATATTTAGGTGTTACAAAGATACTATAAGAAAAATTTAGAAGAGTTGTCCCTAAGCAACAAAAATCACACTAGAAAGAATTGCTTTAAAAAAAATTCAACAGGACTTCCCTGTGGCACAGTGATTAAGAATCCACCTGCCAATGCAGGGGACACGGGTTCGAGCCATGGTCCGGGAAGATCCCACATGCCACGGAGCAACTAAGCCCGCGTGCTACAACTACTGAGCCTGCGCTCTAGAGCCCACGAGCCACAACTACTGATGCCCGCGCACCTACAGCCCGTGCTCCACAACAAAGAGAAGCCACCGCAATGAGAAGCCTGCACACCGCAACGAAGAGTAGCCCCCACTCACCACAGCTAGAGAAAGCCTGCGCAGCAACGAAGACCCAACTCAGCCAAAATTAAATAAATAAATAAATTTATTAAAAAAAAAAATTCAACAAATGGTACTGAGAAAACAATATCCACATGCAAAAATCAGACCCTTACCTTACACCATATATAAAAATTAGCTCACTATGGACCAAAGACTTACATGTAAGAACTAAAACTATAAAACTTAGAAGAAGACGGGAAATAATTTTGGATTATAATTTTGGATTTGGCAATGATTTCTTGGATATGACACCAAAAGCACAGGCAGCAAAAAAAAAAATTTGGACTTCATCAAAATTAAAAACTTTTGTGCACTAAAATATATATATATGAAGTTGGCCTACAGAATGGGAGAAAATACTTGCAAATCATGTATATGATAAAGGATCAATATCCAGAGTATATGAAGAACTCATATAACTTAACAACAAAACACCCAACTAAAATATGGACAAAGGACTTGAGTAGACATTTCTCCAAAGAAGATAAATGACCAATAAACACATGAAAAGATGCTCAACACCAGTAGTCATCAGAGAATCTCAAATCAAAACTACAATGAAATATCACTTCACACCTATTAGGATGGTTATTATCAGAAAACCAGAAAACAGTAAGTATTGGTGGGGCTTCCCTGGTGGCACAGTGGTTAAGAATCCGCCTGCCAATGCAGGGCACACGGGTTCGAGCCCTGGTCCGGGAAGATCCCACATGCTGCGGAGCAACTAAGCCTGTGAGCCACAACTACTGAGCCTGCACTCTAGAGCCCGCACGCCCAGAGCCCGTGCTCTACAACAAGCGAAGCCACCACAATGAAGAGGAGCCACTTTCCGCAACCAGAGAAAAGCCTGTGCGCAGCAACAAAGACCCAATGCAGCCAAAAACACCAAAAAAAAGAGTGTTGGTGAGGATGTGAAATTGGCATCTGTGTGCATTACTGTTGGAATATGAGATGGTGCTATTGCTATGGAAAACAGTATGGCAGTTCCTCAAAAAATTAAACCCAGAATTACAATGTGATCCAGTAAATCCATTTCTGGGTATACACCCCGAAATACTGAACGCAAGGAACTGAGCAATTTGTACATTCATGTTTATAGCACCTATCCATCTGTCCATTAACAAATTAAAATGGATGAACAACTGCAGTACAAACATACAATGGAATATTACTCAGCTTTAGAAAGAAAGAAAATTCTGACACATGCTACAACAAACATGAATCTTGAAGACATCAGGTAAAGTGAAATAAGCTAGACATGAAAGTTCAAATATTTTAAGATTCCACTTATAGGAGATACAAAAGAATACTGAAATTCATAGCAAAGTAGAATGGTGGTTGCCAGGGGCAGGGAGAAAGGGGAAATGTGAAGTTTGATTAATAAACAGACTTTCAGTTTGTGAAGATAAAACGTTCTGGATGTGGATGGATGGTGGGGATGGGTGCACACAATGTGAATGTACTTAATACCACTGAACTGTACACTTAAAAATGATTAAATGTTACATTTTATGTTATATTTTACAATTAAAAAACACCAAAAAATTTAACAAACCAACACACCTCCAAACTAACAGACATTAAAAAAATGATTCAGGCACCTTCAAGATGGTGGAGGAGTAAGACATGGAGATCACCTTCCTCCCCACAAACACATCAAAACTACATCTACATATGGCACAACTCCTACAGAACACCTACTGAACGCTGGCAGAAGACCTCAGACCTCTCAAAAGGCAAGAAACTCCCCACGTACCTGGGTAGGGCAAAAGAAAAAAGGAAAAACAGAGACAAAAGAATAGGGACAGGACCTGCACCTCTGGGAGGGAGCTGTGAAGGAGGAAAGGTTTCCACACACTAGGAAGCCCCTTCGCGGGCGGAGACTGCGGGTGGTGGAGGGGGGAAGCTTCAGAGCCACGGAGGAGAGCGCAGCCACAGGGGTGCGGAGGGCAAAACGGAGAGATCCCCGCACAGAGGATCGGTGCCAACGAGCACTCACCAGCCGGAGAGGCTTGTCTGCTCACCCGCCGGGGTGGGCGGGGGCTGGGAACTGAGGCTCGGGCTTCGGAGGTCAGATCCCAGGGAGAGGACTGGGGTTGGCGGCGTGAACACAGCCTGAAGGGGGCTAGTGCGCCACAGCTAGCTGGGAGGGAGTCCGCGAAAAAGTCTGGAGCTGCCGAAGAGGCAAGAGACCACTGTTTCTTGGTGCGCGAGGAGAGGGGATTCAGAGCACCGCCTAAATGAGCTGTAGAGACGAGCACGAGCTGTGGCTATCAGCACGGACACCAGAGATGGGCATGAGACCCTAAGGCTGCTGCTGCAGTCACCAAGAAGCCTGTATGCAAGCACAGGTCACTATCCACACCTCCCCTCCCGGGAGCCTGTGCAGCCCGCCACTGCCAGGGTCCTGTGATCCAGGGACAACTTCCCCGGGAGAACACATGGCGCGCCTCAGGCTGGTGCAACATCGTACTGGCCTCTGCCACCGCAGGCTCGCCCCGCAATCCGTACCCCTCCCCCGACCCAGGGCCTGAGTGAGCCAGAGCCTCCTAATCAGCCAATCCTTTAACCCTGTCCTGTCTGGGTGGGGAACAGACGCCCTCAGGCGACCTACACGCAGAGGTGGGTCCAAATCCAAAGCTGAACCCCAGGAGCTGTGCGAACAAAGAAGAGAAAGGGAAATTTCTCCAAGCAGCCTCAGGAGCAGTGGATTAAATCTCCACAATCAACTTGATGTACCTGCATCTGTGGAATACCTAAATAGACAACGAATCACCCCAAAATTGAGCAGTGGACTTCGGGAGCAACTATAGATTTGGGGTTTGCTTTCTGCGTCTCATTTATTTCTGGTTTTATGTTTATCTTAGTTTAGTATTTAGAGCTTATTATGACTGATAGATTTGCTTATTGATTTGGTTGCTCTCTTCCTTTTTTTCTTTTTTATATATATATATTTTTTCCTTTTTTTCTTTTTGTGTGTATGTGTATGCTGCTTTGTGTGATTTGTCTGTATAGCTTTGCTTTTGCCATTTGTCCTAGGGTTCTGACTGTCCGTTTTTTGTTTTTGTTTTTTAGTATAGCTTTTAGTGCTTGTTATCATTGGAAGATTTGTTTTTTGGTTTGGTTGCTCTCTTCTTCCCTTCTCTCTTTTTAAAATTACTTTTTAAATTTTTAATAATTAATTTCTATTTTAATACCTTTATTTACTTATTTCCTTTCTTTCTTTCTTTTTTTTTCTCCCTTTTCTTCTGAGCTGTGTGGCTGACAGGGTCTTGGTGCTCTGGCTGAGGGTCAGGACTGTGCCTCTGAGGTGGGAGAGGCGACTTCAGGACATTGGTCCACCAAAGACCTCCCGACCCCACGTAATAACAAACTGCGAAAGCTCTCCCACAGATCTCCATCTCAACGCCAAGACCCAGCTCAACTCAACGACCAGCAAGCTACAGTGCTGGACACCCTATGCCAAACAACTAGCAACACAGGAACACAAACCCACCCATTAGCAGAGAGGCTGCCTAAAATCATAATAAGGTCACAGACACCCCAAAACACACCACCAGATGCTGTCCTGCCCATCAGAAAGACAAGATCCAGCCTCATCCACCAGAACACAGGCACTAGTCCCCTCCACCAGGAAGCCTACACAACCCACTGAACCAACCTTACCCACTGGGAGGAGACACCAAAAACAATGGGAACTACGAACCTGCAGCCTGCGAAATGGAGACCCCAAACACAGTAAGTTAAGCAAAATGAGAAGACAAAGAAATACACAGCAAATGAAAGAGCAAAGTAAAAACCCACCAGACCTAACAAATGAAGAGGAAATAGGCAGTCTACCTGAAAAAGAATTGAGTAATGATAGTAAAGATGATCCAAAATCTTGGAAATAGAATGAAGAAAATACAAGAAACGTTTAACGAGGACCTAGAAGAACTAAAGAGCAAACAAACAGTGATGAACACCACAATAAATGAAGTTAAAAATTCTCTAGAAGGAATCAATAGAATAACTGAGGCAGAAGAATGGATACATGACCTGAAAGATAAAATAGTGGAAATAACTACCGCAAAGCAGAAAAAAGAAAAAAGAATGAAAAGAATTGAGGACAATCACAGAGACCTCTGGAACAACATTAAACACAACAACATTCAAATTACAGGAATCCCAGAAGAAGAAGAGAAAAAAAAAAGAGACTGAAAAAATATTTGAAGAGATTATAGTTGAAAACTTCCCTAATATGGGAAAGGAAATAGTCAATGAAGTCCAGGAAGCGCAGAGAATGCCATACAGGATAAATCCAAGGAGAAACACACCAAGACACATATTAATCAAACTATCAAAAATTAAATACAAAGAAAAAATATTAAAAGCAGCAAGGGAAAAACAACAAATAACATACAAGGGAATCCCCAGAAGGTTAACAGCTGATCTTTCAGCAGAAACTCTGCAAGCCACAGCGGAGTGGCAGGACATATTTAAAGTGATGAAAGGGAAAAACCTACAACCAGATTACTCTACCCAGCAAGGATCTCATTCAGATTGGATAGAGAAACTAAAACCTTCACAGATAAGCAAAAGCTAAGAGAATTCTGCACCACCAAACCAGCTCTACAACAAATGCTAAAGGAACTTCTCTAAGCAGGAAACACAAGAGAAGGAAAAGACTTACAATAACAAACCCAAAACAATTAAGACAATGGTAATAGAAACATACATATCAATAACTACCTTAAATATAAATGGATTAAATGCTCCAACCAAAAGACACAGACTGGCTGAATGGATACAAAAACAAGACCCATATATACGCTGTCTACAAGAGACCCACCTCAGACCTAGGAACACATACAGACTGAAAGTGAGGGGATGGAAAAAGATATTCCATGCAAATGGAAATCAAAAGAAAGCTGGAGTAGCAATTCTCAAATCAGACAAAACAGACTTTAAAATAAAGACCATTAAAAGAGACAAAGAAAGACCCTACATAATGATCAAGGGATCAATCCAAGAAAAAGATAAAACAATTGTAAATATTTATGCACCCAACATAGGAGCACCTCAATACATAAGGCAAATACTAACAGCCATCAAAGGGGAAATCGACAGTAACACAATCATAGCAGGGGACTTTAACACCCCACTTTCACCAATGGACAGATCATCCAAAATGAAAATAAATAAGGAAACACAAGCTTTAAATGATATGTTAAACAAGATGGACTTAATTGATATTTATAGGACATTCCATCCAAAAACAGCAGATTACACTTTCTTCTCAAGTGCTCATGGAACATTCTCCAGGATAGATCATATCTTGGGTCACAAATCAAGCCTTGGTAAATGTAAGAAAATTGAAATCGTATCAAGTATCTTTTCCAACCACAATGCTATGAGACTAGACATCAATTACAGGAAAAAATCTGTAAAAAATACAAATACATGGAGGCTAAACAATACACTACATAACCAAGAGATCACAGAAGAAATCAAAAAGGAAACCAAAAAATACCTAGAAACAAATGACAATGAAAACACAACGACCCAAAACCTATGGGATGCAGCAAAAGCAGTTCTAAGAGGGAAGTTTATAGCAATACAATCCTACCACAAGAAACAAGAAAAATCTCAAATAAACAACCTAACCTTACACCTAAAGCTATTAGAGAAAGAAGAACAAAAAACCACCAAAGTTAGCAGAAGGAAAGAAATCATACAGATCAGATAAGAAAAACGAAAAAGAAATGAAGGAAACGATAGCAAAGATCAGTAAAACTAAAAGCTGGTACTTTGAGAAGATAAAATTAATAAACCATTAGCCAGACTCATCAAGAAAAAAAGGGAGAAAACTCAAACCAACAGAATTAGAAATGAAAAAGAAGTAACAACTGACACTACAGAAATACAAAGGATCATGAGAGATTACTACAAGCAACTGTATGCCAATAAAATGGAAAACCTGGAAGAAATGGACATTCTTATAAAAGCACAACCTTCTGAGACTGAACCAGGAAGAAACAGAAAATATAAACAGACCAATCGCAAGCACTGGAATTGAAATTGTGATTAAAAATCTTCCAACAAACAAAAGCCCAGGACCAGATGGCTTCACAGGTGAATTCAAACATTTAGAGAAGAGCTAACACCTATCCTTCTCAAACTCTTCCAAAACATAGCAGAGGGAGGAACACTCCCAAACTCATTCTACGAGGCCACCATCACCCTGAAACCAAAACCAGACAAAGATGTCACAAAGAAAGAAAACTATAGGCCAATATCACTGATGAACATAGATGCAAAAATCCTCAACAAAATACTAGCAAACTGAATCCAACAGCACATTAAACGGATCATACACCATGATCAAGTGCGGTTTATTGCAGGAATGCAAGGATTCTTCAATATCTTCAATATATGCAAATCAATCAATGTGATACACCATATTAACAAACTGAAGGAGAAAAACCATATGATCATCTCAATAGATGCAGAAAAAGCTTTTGAAAAAATTCAACACCCATGTATGATAAAAACCCTCCAGAAAGTAGGCACAGAGGGAACTTATCTCAACATAATAAAGGCCATATATGACAAACCCACAGCCAACATCGTTCTCAATGGTGAAAAACTGAAAGCATTTCCACTAAGATCAGGAACAAGACAAGGTTGCCCACTCTCACCACTATTATTCAACATTGTTTTGGAAGCTTTAGCCACAGCAATCAGAGAAAAAAAGAAATAAAAGGAATCCAAATTGGAAAAGAAGAAGTAAAACTGTCACTGTTTGCAGATGACATGATACTATACATAGAGAATCCTAAAAATGCTACCAGAAAACTACTAGAGCTAATCAATGAATCTGGTAAAGTAGCAGGATACAAAATTAAAGCACAGAAACCTTTTGCATTCCTATACACTAATGATGAAAAATCTGAAAGAGAAATTAAGGAAACACTCCCATTTACCACTGCAACAAAAAAAATAAAATACCTAGGAATAAACCTACTTAAGGAGACAAAAGACCTGTATACAGAAAACTATAAGACACTGCTGAAAGAAATTAAAGATGATACAAACAGATGAAGAGATATATTGTGTTCATGGATTGGAAGAATTAACATTGTTAAAATGACCATAGTACTCAAGGCAATCTACAGAGTCAGTGCAATCCCTATCAAACCACCAATGGCATTTTTCACAGAACTAGAACAAAAAACTGCACAATTTGTATGGAAACACAAAAGACCCCGAATAGCCAAAGCAACCTTGAGAAAGAAAAACGGAGCTGGAGGAATCAGGCTCCCTGACTTCAGACTATACTACAAAGCTACAGTAATCAAGAAAGTATGGTACTGGCACAAAAACAGAAATATAGATCAATGGAACAGGATAGAAAGCCCAGAGATAAACCCATGCACATACGGTCACCTTATCTTTGATAAAGGAGGCAAGAATATACAATGGAGAAAAGACAGCCTCTTCAGTAAGCGGTGCTGGGAAAACTGGACAGCTACATGTAAAAGAATGAAATTAGAACATTCCCTGACATCATACACAAAAATAAACTCAAAAGACCTAAATGTAAGGCCAGACACTATCAAACTCTTAGAGGAAAACATAGGCAGAACACTGTATGACATAAACCACAGCAAGATCCTTTTTGACCCACCTCCTAGAGAAATGGAAATAAAAACAAAAATAAACAAATGGGACCTAATGAAACTTAAAAGCTTTTGCACAGCAAAGGAAAACATAAACAAGATGAAAAGACAACCCTCAGAATGGGAGGAAATATTTGTAAACAAAGCTACTGACAAAATATACAAGAAGCTCATGCAGCTCAGTATCAAAAAAACAAACAACCCAATCCAAAAATGGGCAGAAAACCTAAACAGACATTTCTCCAAAGAAGATATACAGATTGCCAACACACACATGAAAGGATGCCCAACATCACTAATCATTAGAGAAATGCAAATCAAAACTACCGTGAGGTATCACCTCACACCAGTCAGAATGGCCATCATCAAAAAATCTACAAACAATAAATGCTGGAGAGGGTGTGGAGAATAGGGAACCCTCTTGCACTGTTGGTAGGAATGTACATTGATACAGCCACTATGGAGAACAGTATGGAGGTTCCTTAAAAAACTAAAAATAGAACTACCATACGACCCAGCAATCCCACTACTGGGCATATACCCTGAGAAAACCAAAATTCAAAAAGTCACGTACCACAATGTTCATTGCAGCTCTATTTACAATAGCCAGGACATGGAAGCAACCTATGTGTCCATCGACAGATGAGTGGATAAAGAAGATGTGGCATATATATACAATGGAATATTACTCAGCCATAGAAAGAAACGAAACTGAGTTATTTGTAGTGAGGTGGATGGACCTAGAGTCTTTCATACAGAGTGAAGTAAGTCAGAAAGAGAAAAACAAATACCGTATGCTAACACATATATATGGAATCCCCCCCCAAAAAAATGGTTCTGAAGAACATAGGGGCAGGACAGGAATAAAGACGCAGACGTAGAGAATGGACTTGACACGGGGAGGGGGAAGGGTAAGCTGGGACGAAGTGAGAGAGTGGCATGGACATATATACACTACCAAATGTAAAATAAATAGCTAGTGGGAATCAGGCGCATAGCACAGGGAGATCAGCTAGGTGCTTTGTGTCCACCTAGAGGGGTGGTATAGGGAGGGTGGGAGGGAGACGAAAGAGGGAGGAGATATGTGGATGTATGTATATGTATAGCTGATTCACTCTGTTATACAGCAGAAACTAACACAGCATTGTAAAGCAATTATACTCCAATAAAGATGTTAAAAAAAGAGAGAAAAAAAAAAAGAAAAAAAAAGAAAAAAAAAGATTCATAACACAAAACCTAAGTAAAAAAATATGAAATCACACATTCAAAGAGCACATCACACACCTGAGCATATCAACCCAGAACCACCTAGATTTTTAAGGAAAAAAAATCCTTTGATCACTTAGGCGAAAATAAATATAAGAAAATTAGATCACCACTCAAACTGCCAGCAATGCTTTATACCAGGAAAAAAGAAAAAAGCAATTGTTACATATTTAAGATACTCAAGAAAAGAAAGCACAAGCCAAGACTTTCATATCCAGCAAAACTGACCTTGGATATAAAGGGCACAAAACATTATCAACATCCAAGGATTCAGACAATATTGTTTCCATGATCTTCAAGATAACTTTAAACAATCAAAATGACTACAGAGACTTCAACATACGCACTGGTAGTGAACAATACAAATAAAGTTACTTGCAGAACTAAGCTTGAATGAAGATTAAAAGGGAGAGTTTTGTAATGGCTATTTATGATGATGTAAATACAACTTTTAAAAACCAGGGGTGAGAGGGGAAAGCAATCAAAAACATTTAACTGTTCTCAGTAATTATACTGGTGGTGGTTGTACTGTAATTCTGAGACATGTTCGTGTAATGTGGGATTAAGTTAACAAGTGATATTGGGATATTTAAATTCTATCATTCCCACATCCTTCAAAACTAAGATTTTTGGTGTGAAATAAAGGTCACAGAGATGTAATACAAAAGAGGTTAAAAAAAAAAAAGTTAAGTAAAAAATGCTATTGTTGCTTGAATCAGAATGAATTCCTAAGATATCTTAAATATATGTATTTAAAATGTATATATATAACAAGTCCACCTATATTTTGTATAGTTCATATATTTAGTGTTAAATGAATAATAAACAATATGTTGATGTGTATAGCGAATACATATTTACTATACTATGTATTTCCTTGCTCTGTTCATTGAAGATGCCTAAAAACAAGACAAACTTAGCAACAATGAGTATCTCCAGGGTCCAGGTTGATATCTTGAAATACCACTTTCTACTAAAAGAAAAAGCAGGGTTTCTTAAAGAAATGGCCATTTCAGCTGTGGACATAAAATGTACAAGATGAACCTGGAATACTGAGGAAACTATCCCAGACTATATGGGTATAGACAGAGTTACTAGATAGTCCAGCAATTCTACTCCTGGGTATATATTCAAGAGAAACCAAAACATGTATCTACACAAAAACATACATAAATGTTCATAGCAGCAATATAACAGCCAAAAAGTAGAAACAATCCAAATGTCCACTAATAAATGTATATACAAAAACTGGTATAATGGTAGTTTAGCAAGAAAAATAAATGAAGTACTGATACATGCTACAACACAGATGAACCTTGAAAACATTATGTACTAAGTGAAAGAGGCCAGTCACAAAGGACCACACATTGAATGATTCCATTTATAGGGACTGTCCAGAATAGGCTGGTTGGAAGAATGGGAAGAAATGGCTAAAGGATGTGGGATTTCTTCTTGGGGTGATACAGATTTCTAAAATTGATGTACAACTTTGTGAACGTACGCAAAAACCACTGAATTGTACACTTTCAAAGGATGAAATATATGGTATGTGAATTTTATCTCAACAAAGGTGGTAAATATAGGGCAAGAATCAAGTATTTATTCTGCCTTTCCTATATGAACTTGTACCACCGGATGTCCAAACAGTGATGAATCACAACATTTCACTATACAAATATTGCAACTAATAAGTGAAGAAGAAATGACAGAATTAAAGTATCACAATGAATAAAAGGATCTAGGCATTGAATATCGACAGCTGCTAACACCACAAAAAGACAACCAGACATTAGGTGCCTGCTGATTAAAGAATATAACATCACCTGTAGTCCTGCCAAAAGAAACTAACATGAGTCTGATCAAATTTCTGGATCCAACTGGCAATTTGCAGGGAATATAGGAACAAAGGAACATAATAAACTGCACCATGAATATACAGTTAGCAAAACCCAGACAGGTGGAAACTCTACAGAGTGTCCTAGGTCCTTCAACAGATAAAATTTAAGTAAAAGAAAGGGATAGAGGGGAAACCTGTACCTTGAGAGATTTAAGAAACCTATCAAATCTTTAATAATGGGAAAGGATAGGACAGTTTTTCTATCCCTTTGTGGAGGAAAGGGTTGACATTGGGATGGAGCACATGAAGGCACTTCTGGCGTAGTAAGCAAAGTTCCCTTGTTTGATTTCAGTGGTAGTTACAAAGTTGTTTACCTTATAATAATTCACTATGCTATATACATTTAGTGGTTTTACATGTTTGTGTTTCATTTTATAACAATTAAAAAAACCCACTTCCTCCGTGCTTCCGCTGTTGGGGGGCACGGGTTCAATCCCTGGTCGGGGAATTAAGATCTTGCATGCCGCGTGGCATGGCCAAAAAAACTCAACCGACCAACCAAACAAAAAACACAAAAACACAAAAAAACCCACTTCATTTCATATATGCACAGTTACACTACAGCACTAAAGAATACCAAATAGATGAAATAGAACAGGAGGTGAACAGGACCCAAAGGATAAGGTCAGAGAATCAAACAGAAGTGAAAGAGTGGAGTTATCTGGGGAATGGTTTATGAAGAGTTGGAACTTCAGCTCAGTCTCACAACCTGACAGGTCAGGATCACATGCAAAGTGAAGGGAAAGCACCACATGGAAAAATAGGGATGCACAATGCGTAAATCCTAAGATTGATGTATGGCTGAAGGAGGAATTGGAGCCTAACTCAAAAGAGGACTTCACTGGATTTCGTCCAATGAGAAAAGCAAATCAAAATCTGAGAGTATTTTCATTATTCACTTGTATACTCATCTCCTCCTTAGAATTCTATCACTGGCATCAATACTTAGTGTGCCCTATTTCTGAAACACATTAGGAACATTTCTTAAACATATTAGACACAAGTGAGGACTGCAGCATGCGATCAGGCTAGGGATCTAGGTTCAAATGCCAATCACATAACGGCTACTTTCTGGACAAGTAACTTAGTAATTGCATCTGTTTCCTCAGGAGGAGAATACTTCAGCTGCCGTAAGTAAAATGCCTATTACATAGTGGGATTTTTTTAAAAAATAAATTTATTTATTTAATTTCTTTATTTTTGGCTGCGTTGGGTCTTTATTGCTGCACACGGACTTTCTCTAGTTGCAGCGAGCGGGGGCTACTTTTCGTTGCAGTGTGTGGGCTTCTCATTGCAGTGGCTTCTCTTGTTGCAGAGCACGGGCTTTAGCTGTTGTGGCATGCGGGCTCAGCAGTTGTGACTCGCGGGCTATAGAGTGCAGGCTCAGTAGTTATGGCGCACGGGCTTAGTTGCTCTCCAGCACGTGCTATCTTCCCGGATCAGGGCTCGAACCCATGTCCCCTGCGTGGGCAGGCGGATTCTTAACCACTGTGCCACCAGGGAAGCCCTACAGAGTGGGATCTTAATAAATTTTCATCCACACAATTTATAGTTGACAAGGAATTTAGAAATCATCTAATAATCTCAAATTTACAATCCAGGAAACGTGTTTGGTCAATACATATCATTTTGAACATAAAAGATACAGAGTACATCCATTATCGCAGAAAGTTCTACTGGACAGCCCTACAGTACTTCCCAGTAGCATTAATGGATTTTGAACATAAGATTATTCTTCGACTAATTGCTTTATTAAATTAAAAAGCAGAAGCATAAGTGAGCTATAATATAAACCACCACTCAGATTTCAAAGACATTTTACTTTAGCAGGTAAAGGAATGAAACATGCTGATTTAACTTCTATAAAACGGCCATTGTACAGTCATCTCTCAGCAGCCACAGGCGGGGGATTGGTTCTAGGACCCCTCCACATTTACCGAAATCCATGGATACTCAAGTCTCTTATATAAAATGGCGTAGTAATGGCATATATCCTACGCACATCCTTCCTTACACTTTAAGTCATCTCTAGATTACTTATAATACCTAATACAATGCAAATGCTATGTAAATAGTTGCTGGTGTGGGGTAAATACAAGTTTTGCTTTTTGTAAATGAATTTTTTCCCAAATATTTTTGATCTGCAGTTGGTTGAATCCACAGATGCAGAACCCACAGACATGGAGGGCTGACTGTATAACAGATTATGAGACACAGGGGAAACATCAAAATTTAAACGAACAGTCTTCAACTTTAGCAGGCATCAGTATCACCTGGGAAGCTTGTTAAGGTAGAGGATCCCAGGTCCCATCACAAATATTCTGATTACGTGGGTCTAAGGTACAGCCCACTAAAGCATATTTTAGAGGAGCATCCTGATAATTCTCATGCCGAGCGTTGGTGAATCACAACTGGCACATCACAAAAGCTTTACACATCAACTGCTTTTAGTGAAAATTTTCAGAGCTATGAAAAGATTCCTAGTAACAGATACTTGAGGCAGAAATACTGATAACTGCATGAACAATGGAGTCTAGATCTGGGTTCGATTTTTAGCTTTTGTCACTCTGCTGCTGTGTGACTTCAGACAAAGTGTTTAACCTTTATGATTCTTTTCTTCCTTATCTGGGGTAAGAAAGAGAATATCAACCTTAAGTAAATGTTTAGGAACCACATACCAAAATAAACCTAACAAGGAAAAACAAACGCCAAAACCCAAGAATCTCTTCCCATGAAATCAGTAAATAAATATAGGTAGACATTTATCTCCAGATAAACATAAAGGTAATGAAATAAAGCAAAATTAAAGGCTGGTAGATTTGAGTAACAACAAAATTTATGTCAAAACCCACCATAAACAAAATTAGAAGCCAAACTACTAAAATACCTTCTAATATGATAAGATTCATAACAAGCTCAAATAAGAGGCTAAAAAACACATTAGTACTTAACAGAAAAGCAACATTAACAAGCTAAATTTAAACTTTAAATTTTAGAAATATCGAAAAGTTTCCCTAAAGCCCCCAATTAGAAAAAGATTACAAATGTGATCTTCGTTCTTATGATTCTTGAAGAATTACAGATGAATAGGCTATTTCTTACTAGAACAGATAAAATTCACCAAACACTCAAAATTAATCTAGTGACGGTAACATAGCTTTTAGTCTCACTTCTTAACTCTTTAGGTTAACCCATGGTTTTTTCAACCTCAGCCCTACTGACATTTTGTACCAGGTAACTTTTTGCTTTGCAGGAATATGCTATGCATCGTAGGATGTTTAGCAGCATCCCCAGCTTCTATCCACCAGATGCCAGTAGTACCCCTTTCCCATCTGGGACAACCAAAAATGTCTCTAAACATTGTTAAATGTCCCTTGGTGGGCAAAGCTGCCTCTGGTTGAGATCCACTGGGTCAATCTATACTATCCTTTTCTGGTGCCATATTAAAAATTACTTCTCCAGAAACAGCCACATCTAACCCCAACTAGGACCAGTGCAATTCTGTATGTTCTCAATATTGCTGTTGTGTGCTGGATCTAAGAACTGTGAAAAAAACAAACAAAAACCCTTTTCTGTGCTGGAAAAAATAGACACATATATGCCTGCACAAGCAAAAACTATTTCTGAAAGGGCACACAGAAACTGTGCACAGCAAATGCTGTAGGGCAGGGGGCTTAGATACCTGGATGGGAGGGAGGTTTATCATATCCCTTTTTCTACTGTTTTCATTTACCATGTGTCTGTTAGTTTTCAATAATAAAACATTTAAAATGTGTCTATGTGGGGAGGATGAATATAGAGGAAAATGTAGAAGAGTTCACTCAACAGACCCATGAGCAACAAGATTTGATACATTCTATTGAGGAACTATTGCCAAATATCAACTTTATGTGAGGTACTGGTGACTATAGCCAAAAAGAAAGGAAACAAAACCCCCCTGTCCTTTTGGGGCGGGGGGGTTACATTTAACTTTATCTAGATTCCTATGTTTGAGAGAAATTTAGGGCTTTCACAATACAAATTTAAACAAAATCCTTAACTAACCAAATTGCCCAAAATGTTATTCTTTCACAAGTGGCAATTGTTTATGACAATTTTATGAGCAATTTGAGTATAAATAAGCAACAGTTAGTGTAAACTGGATGAAATCTACCATTAAAAAATCTTGAATAAATTTCTATGCAAAGACTATTAATAAAAATTAGAATGGGAGAATGCTTTATTATCAGACAAAGAACAGGGATTGTGGGCACTCTTCTAGAGAGAGAAAGGAATGGCTTTCCTTTAAATCATTTAAGTCTTTACAGGGGAAGAAAGGAATGCAAAAAGAAAATCTTTAAATTTTCAAATGGTATCTACTAGTCAAGAACCAAGTCAACTGAGAAAGATTAAGACTGCAAGCAAAAAGTGGAATCAAATTTTAGCACAAGTAAATACAAGTTCCTTTATGCATATCAGCTGACTAGTCTTAGATGTACTAAGTGAAACTCAGATATGACATAGATGGTGCATTCTCAGATGTCATCATAGTCAAAAATCATTAGTTCTGAATACTGCCCTTAACTTACTGTGTACTCTTGAGACCTTAAACACAACTACATTTAAATTTGGCATATTATAATGTTTCAATTGCTGCAGCTCAAAAAAGAGGCAACAGAACTAAAGAAAGAGAAGATTAAAATGATCACATGAATTGGAGAGAGATATGAGACTAGACCATGACCAACAAAAATACTAAGAGTGTGTTCTTTACAACCTCATCTTAAGAGAACTCAAAAGACTTGGAATTAATATAAGAAACAAATGCATCATAAACTTGACTAACCAAACTAATGAACAGAGTTTCTAGGAAAAGCTGGGTCAATATCTATTCTACGACTGACACTGGGGAGGATGCTCTCCCACAGTACATACTTTGTGGAGGCACTGCTGGTTCCAGGGCTTTTTTATATACTTCATTAGATTTAGCTTGAGCTTGATCCAGCAAGGCCATTCTTCAATTACTAATCTCAATTACATAAACCTCACTGCATCCAGTGAGCAAAGGATAGATTTATCTAATTAGGATACATATAAAAGTCATTTTCTGCTGGTAGCCATCCAACCTTCTAAAAAGAGAAAGTAACAATGATAAAAGACAGCTCTGTTGACACTAACTTTTAACACAAGACCAACTTGACCTTTAGGGGATTTTTTACTTTTAAATTTGTTAATGTGAAAAAATAAAATAAAGCCACATAAATATTTTTAAATCTTTTAACATAATGAATGCATATTTATTATAAAACTAGATATATGTTGTTACTAGCATCTTTAAATTGAAGCTTGCTATGGTTTAATTTACCGAATGGTGTTCAATTTACTTAGTGGTGGAGACTCATGCTTTTTTAAAGTCTACCATGACATTCCATTATAACCTCGTAAGAAAAATTTTCCCAGTGATGTCGGGGAGTATGAATTTGAAAGTGACTCACATTCAATTTGAGACCACCCCCTTCACCCTAAAAGAATAGGAAAAAAAAAAAGATAAAAGAGTGAGGCTGTGCAATTGATGCAAGTGTACCAACACAAATAAATATTAAAACCACTTTTGATAAAACAGCAAAGGTAAAAAAGACAATGGTTAGCTATGAAGGGTGCAATTTACTTCTCAAAACAGAAATTAGCATCAGATTTCAATTATTCTCCTAATAATGACTCAATGTAAAACACTGAAGTTTGCCTTTATACACAGAAGACAGAAAGTAGGGTAATAAAAATGAATACTCTGGCTTTCTTATTAAATGATGGCATTTAAGTAAAATAATAAGAGTTAGCATGCAAGTGACCTGGGCTTCACCAGTCAACTTAAAGTTACAGCTGTGAATTTTGGCTGTTAAGTAAGGTTTTGCTTTAAAGCACACCAACCAGGCCATAGAGACAAATTATGAAAGACGGAGGGTTCAAAAAGAGAAGTGTAGTCTTGTGGTGAAATCATTACTAAAGTAGAAAAGTAAGCAAATGGGACATCTGTAGCCACATCAAGAATTTCTAGAACTATTTTGATTTGTGATTCCTACCAGCATATTCCAGGGCTACTTAAGGGAAGCCATACTTACATTACTATTCATCAGTTCACTACTGCCTTAGGAGACAATTTAAATAAAAATGTTATTTCTCGCAATCTAAATGTTGTACCAAAAAGGCTTCCTCTCTCTTCCATAACACTATCACTGACCTAAGTTCTGTGTACAAGAAATAACTGGGAAAATATAAACAGAGCAAGAATCAAGCAGATTTAAAAGATGAAGAGTAGAAGCAATGGAGACTGCAAGAGACCAAAAGGTATACTGTTTAATAGAAACCTATGTGCCAATCTGATAAACCAAATCAGATTTATGATCAGAAGAGATTAAAATAGGAATCAATCTAAACTATGAAGTTCTTCCTTCCAACTAAAAAAAAGGACCTTTTCAAAGACTGTTTTCTTAAAAGGTCCTAATGACAATCCACAAATTGCATAAAGTCTTCCAGGGTCAACTTTTCCACACTCCACTGTACCTGTTAACAGGTACAACACAGTATTCGTGTTTCTCTGAAAAGAACAGACACCGAAGTGCCGTTTTCATAACTTAAAATGAAAATTTCAACTAAACGCCACTACTCAGTTTGTCAAAATTTACAGAATATGTTCCAAATCAGTACTTTAGTATTGGAAGGCAACGTTTACTTCAAACTAATTGTACATACACAGACACACCTCTGACGTAGTATTTCTGAAGCAAGACACCATTCAAACCACCAAAAATTTAAGTAGACAACTAATGCTAAAATGTGATAAACAAGAACGTTTTACAACTTAAATTGTGTTAGCAAATGAAATATTTCTGCTAAACATTTAACTCTTTCACAGGGTCATTTGAAAACAATGTTACAATTAAACTAAGCCCAATTTGCAGTATTTGAAGCAATATGAGTCCAATACAATTAAGATGTACAACAGAATGACTGGGTTTTCTACAATTACATTGTACATATAAATTGTTCAAATGTTGAGTATAAAATTTGAATGAATACCAATGTAATAAATACTCTTTGAGAAAAGAAATGCTTCTGATTTATCTCTTAGCTCAAAAGACCTGGCAGAGCCTGACACAGCGCCTGGCAGCTTGTCAACACAAATTAAAAAACCAACCAACCAACCAGAAACCCCGCATTTGAAGCAAAATGTTTATCACGCGATTCACCTTCACTGTTAACCTAGAACATTAAATACAATAGTAAAATCCACGACCAACTTTTTTCTGCATATCGATTATATCTTAAAATTTGGTTGTTTCAAAAACAGATAATAAAACAGTACTTACATTTCTATTGAATTTGGTGAAAGAATGGTGCATGTAAAACCTGTGCATATAAACAATCGCAGTGTTTATTGTAAGCTGAGAGCTGGAACGTAACGTTTAGGAAATATCGGAGAAAAACAAGATCTCTTTTCCAAAACAATTCTGAAGGAAAATTCCCGATCTACGGTTCTTTTCCAAGGCCCCCGTTCACTCAAAACCAATCCCCAAACTGTAATAATAAGGAACTAAATACCCACAGGATGGTGGCGTGGGGGCTGGCGGATCGAAAAAGCTCCACACCGATTAAATAGCAGGAATAATAACAAACGCCGAGCATTCCACTCCAATACTGCTATTAAGCGAGCCCAGGAAGGATTTATCAATGGCTACGACTAAACCCAAAATCAAACAGTTGAAACGCGCGCGCGCACCCATGCAAAACCATGCCAAGAACATAAAGACGTCCCGTGCGCTCCCAAGGTACAAGAGAACCGCCATCAAACCGGCGAGGAGAGCGGGGAAAGGCTGCAGAGAACACTTACGCCTTTCAGCATCTCCCTCCTAGCTCTCAACCCCTTCTCGGACTAGAAGTAGAAGCAGCCGCCTCTTTTCTGCGATAATCCCTAAGATTTCCCTCTCGCCCGGGCGGCACTCCCATCCCCCGCCGTCACCACGCGCGGCCCCAAATAGATTACACAACGCAGCCTCCCGGCCCGCATTCACCGGACTCCCTTCCTCCTCCCCTCCTCCGCCGCCGGCCGCTCGGAGCCTCCAGAACCCGAGCCTGTCTTCCCTTACGGCGCGGCCGAAGCCCAATTAAGACCGAGGTGGCGGCGCCATGTTCGCGGGGCACCAGGCCCGGCGACCGGGCGAGTAGTGAGGAGGACAGGGCGTGAGCGGCGGAGGGCCAAAAATAGGAAAGGATACACATTGAGACGCTGTCCCATGTCCTGGATGAGGTTGGCCGCCTGCTGGCGGTACGAGAGCTCTTTATCCGCCTCCACTCCGCAGCGGCGGCTCGGCGTGTTCTCCAGCTGTTCCCGAGTAAAGAACCAGCGAGAAGAAGCTCCACGGCCCGACGCCATGACACTTCCTCCTCCGCCCGCTCCCTCACCCACCCCCCGCCCCTCCCAGCTCGCGGACTCCCAGCCAAGGCCGCGCGACCCCGCCCCACTCCGCTCGCCGTAGACCACGCACCGCCCTTTTTCACCACCGCCGCCGCCCGTGCGCGTGCGCGGGGGGCCGCCCTACCGGCTCGCCCTAGTCTTTTGCTTTCTTTTTCCTGCCCCGGGCCTCGCTCTCGCGCACGGGACCACAATGCTCCGCGCCGCTTGTCATTTGGAGGCGCCCAAAGGTGGGGGTAGGCTGGAAGGGAAAGGTCGGCGCGGTGCATGCCGGGTCTAGGATTGGCTGGGAGAAGGGCGGGGAGGAGAGGCGAGAAGAGGCTGGTTTCGGGTCGGGTGGCGAGAGACGCGGGCGAGCGAGCGGGCGGGCGGCTGCGCCGTGGGGCCTGGGCGTGTGCTCTGAAATCCCGGCTGGTTCTTGGGCCGGGAGTCCGGCGGCGCTTGAAAAAAGAGAAGAACCTTCCTCTGTCGCAGTCGCGCGCCACATCCTCTATTTTCCTGTAGCGTCGATCTGCGCAGTCTCGTAGGCTCCCGACTCCCAAGTCCCCGACGGACAGCCTCCGCCCAACGGGCGGCTCTGGGAAGGACCTACCTGGGAAAGGGTGCATAAGAAATGTTTCCCCCGCCCCCCCCCCCCCCCCCCGCCTACGTTTGTACCGCACTTCAGTTCTTTTTTCCTACATTATCTCGTTTGAATCCTACGACCACGCAGGCCGTGGGTTTTTTTTTTTAATTGCTTGCCAAAGGTTATTTGATTAGCAACCAGAGGAGCTGACTTTCTAAACTAGGTTTGGAGTCCCTATCTGTAGTGTGTTTTCAAATCACTCTGTGATTTGAAAGAGAAGGTTAAAGAGAAGCAGATAGTGTAAAAGGAACTGAGTTAAAAAGTTATCAGTGTTTAATATGGTAACACCGCACATATCTATTGATTAACTCTTTATCCTGTCCATGCAAGAAATTTTGCAGACTGGGAGTCGGTGGGTCTCTGGCTCTGAGCCAGGAGCGCCTAATGTGTGTGAATAAAGTTGCTAAGTTTTAAATTTTAGCTATTTGCCAAAGATACAGCGTACAGGAAGACATACTTTTTTTTTTTGCATTGTTATATCAGGATTCCTTTTTAAATTAATTTTTATTGGAGTATAGTTGCTTTACAATGTTGTGTTAGTTTCTGCTGTACAGCAAAGTGAATCAGCTATAAGTATACATATATCCCCTCTTTTTTGGATTTCCTTCCCATTTAGGTCACCACAGAGCATTGAGAAGAGTTCCCTGTGCTCTACAGTAGGTTCTCATTAGTTATCTGTTTTATACATAGTAGTGTATACGTGCAGGAAGTCATACTTCGAAAGCAATTAATACTACTTTTCATTGAGTTCTTGATTATATCTCCAGGCTTTTGTCATTGTTTCGGGGCTCCCATGCTCAAGGTACTAATATACCTTGGCTCTGCCTGCCCCCGTCAGGCCACAGTGTTGAGCTGTTGATTTGGTAGGCAGCTATCATGAACGGTTGTCTAGCTTCTTACCTACCTTGCCTCACATCTTAGGCTGCTTAGAAGTTCCAGGATAGATTGACTTAAAGCAGCATTTAAAAAGTGTCTACCTCCAACGCTCATTCATGATAAAAGCTCTAACAAACTAGGAAAAAAGGAGAACTTCTTCAACTTGATGAAGAACATTTATAAAAACTTTACAGCTAGCATCATACTTAATGGTGAGAAACTAGAAGCTTTCCTGCTAAGGCATGGATGTCCCCGTCACTGCTCTTTTCAACGTTGTATTATAAGTCCTGTAAGAAAAGGAAATCAAAGCTAAGCAGATTGGGAAGAAAGAAATAAAACTGACTTTGTTCACGGATAACATAATTGTTCATGTAGAAAATCTCAGAGTACTAAAAAAACTGGAACTAGTAAGTGGCTATAGCAGGTTTATAATATACAAGAGTCAATTGCTTTCCTGTATACCAGCAACATATAATTGAAATTTGCAGTTAAAAACATAATACCATTTACAAAAAGTAATACTTAGGTATGAATCTAAAATATGTACAGGATCTGTATACAGAAAACAACAAAACTCTGATTAAGGAAATCAAAGTAGATATAAGTGGAAGGATATTCTGGGTTCATGGATTCGAAGATTTAGTATCATTAGATGTCAGTTCTTCCCAACTTGATCTGTAGATTCAAATGCAATCCCAATAAAAAAATTTAGAAAGTTATTTTGTAGATATGTGCAAATCGATTCTAAAGTTTATATGGAAAGGTAAAAGATCCAAAATAGCCAACACAGTACCAGAGAAGCTGAACTGACTTTACCCGACCTCAAAGCTACAGTACCAAAGACAGCGTTTGCTGGCAAAAGAATAGACACATACATCAGTGGAACAGAATAGGGAGCCTGGGAATAGATCCACACAAACATGGTCAACTGATCTTTGACAAAGGAGCAAAGGTAATTCAATTGAGAGAAGATAGTCTTTTCAACAAATAGTGCTGGAACAACTGGACATGTGTATGGAAAAAAAAGAATCGAGACACAGATCTCACAACTTTCACAAAAATTAACTCTAAGTAGATCATACCCCTAAATGTAAAGTGCAGAACTTTAAAACCTCTGGAAGATAACATAGGAGAAAATGGAGGTGACCTTGTGTTTGGCAGTGAGGTTTTTTTTTTTTTAATTTTTATTGGAGTATAGTTGATTCACAGTGCTGTGTTAGCTTCAGGTGTATAGCAAAGTGAATCAGTCATACATATATCCACTCTTTTTTTAGATTCTTTTCCCATATAGGCCGTTACAGAATTGAGCAGAGTTCCTTGTGCTGTACAGCAGGTCCCCTCTAGTTATTTATTCTATATATAGTAGTGTGCATATGTCAATCCCAACTCATCCCTCCCCCACCCCACTTGTCCCCTGGCAACCCTAAGTTTGTTTTCCACATCTGTGACTCTACTTCTGTTATGTAAGTAAGGTCACTTGTACCCTTTTCTTAGATTCCACATATAAGCGATATCATATGATATTTGTCTTTCTGTGTCTGACTTAAATTCACTCAGTATGACAATCTCTAGGTCCATCCATGTTGCAGCAAATGGCATTATTTTGTTCTTTTATATTGCTGAGTAATATTCCATTGTTATATATGTACCACATCTTCTTTATCCATTCTTCTGTTGATGGACATTAGCTTGCTTCCATGTCCTGGCTACTGTAAATAGTGCTGCAATGAACATTGGGGTGCATGTATCTTTTCAAATTATGGTTTTCTCCAGGTATATGCCTAGGAGTGGGATTGCTGGTCATATAGTAGCTCTATTTTTATTTTTTAAAAATATTTATTTATTTATTTGGCTGCGGCAGTTCTTGTTTGCGGCACACAGGATCTTCGTTGCAGCATGCAGAAATCTTCGTTGCGGCGTGGGCTCTTTGTTGCAGTGTGCAGGCTTCACTGTAGTTGTGGTGGGCTCCAGAGTGTGCAGCCTCAGTAGTTGCAGCACGTGGGCTCTCTAATTGTGGCACATAGGCTCTAGAGTGCACAGGCTCACTGGTTGCAGTGCGCGGGCTTAGTTGCCCCACGCGTGTGGGATCTTAGTTCGCCGACCAGGGATTGAACCCGTGTCCCTTGCATTGGAAGGCAGATTCTTTTTTTTTTTTTTTTTTTTTATTTATTTATTTAATTTTAGTTCATTTTAATTTTATTTTATTTGTAATTTTATTTATTTATTTATGGCTGTGTTGGGTCTTCGTTTCTGTGCGAGGGCTTTCTCTGGTTGCGGCGAGAAGGGGCCACTCCTCATCGCGGTGCACGGGCCTCTCACTACTGCGGCCTCTCTTGTTGCGGAGCACAGGCTCCAGACGCGCAGGCTCAGTAATTGTGGCTCACGGGCCCAGTTGCTCCGCGGCATGTGGGATCCTCCCAGACCAGGGCTCGAACCCGTGTCCCCTGCACCGGCAGGCAGACTCTCAACCACTGCGCCACCAGGGAAGCCCCGGAAGGCAGATTCTTAACCACTGGACCACCAGGGAAGTCCCCAGTAGCTCTATTTTTAGTTTTTTAAGGAACCTCCATACTGTTCTCCATAGTGGCTGTACCAGTCTACCTTCCCACCAACAGTGTAGGAGGGTTCCCTTTTCTCCACACCCTCTCCAGCATTTATTGTGTGTAGATTTTTTGATGATGGCCATCATCGGTGATAGGTGATACCTCATTGTAGTTTCGATTTGCATTTCTCTAATAATTAGTGATGTTGAGCATCTTTTCATGTGCTTTTTTTGGCCATCTGTATGTCTTCTTTGGAGAAATGTCTATTTAGATCTTCCACCCATTTTTTGATTGGGTTGTTTGTTTTTCTGATATTGAGCTGTATGAGCTGTTTGCATATTTTGGAGATTAATCCCTTGTTGGTTGCTTTGTTTGCAAATATTTTCTCCCATACTGAGGTTGTCTTTTTGTATTGTTTATGGTTTCCGTTGCTGTGCAAAAGCTTTTCAGTTTACTTGATCCCATTTGTTTATTTTTGTTTCTATTTGTATTACTCTAGGAGGTGGATCAAAAAAGATCTTGCTGCGATTTGTGTTCTGCCTATGTTTTCTTCTAAGAGTTTGATAGTGGCAAGCCTTACATTTAGGTCTTTAATCCACTTTGAGTTTACTTTTGTGTATGGTGTTAGGGAGTGTTCTAGTTTCATTCTTTTACGTATAGCTGTCCAGTTTTCCCAGCACCACTTATTGAAGAGACTGTCTTTTCTCCATTGTATATTCTTGCCTCCTTTGTCATAGATTAGGTGACCCTGGGTGCATGGGTTTATCTCTGGACTTTCTATCCTGTTCCATTGATCTATATTTCTGTTTTTGTGCCAGTACCATGCTGCTTTTTTTTTCCCCAAGTTTTTTTTTTAATGTGGACCATTTTTTTTTCTTCTTTTTTTTAAATTATAACAAAATTTTTATTTCTTTTTAATGTGTACCATTTTTAAAGTCTTTATTGAATGTGTTACAATGTTGCTTCTGTTTTATGTTTCGGTTTTTTGGCCCCAAGGCATGTGGGATCTTAGCTCCCTGACCAGGGATCAAACCCGCACCCCCTTCATTGGAAGGCGAAGTCTTAACCACTGGACTGCCAGGGAAGTCCCTACCATGCTTTTTTGATGGCTGTAGCTTTGTAGGTAGTCTGAAGTCAGGGAGCCTGATTCCTCAAACTCCATTTTTCTTTCTCAAAATTGCTTTGGCTATTTGGGGTCTTTTGTGTTTCCATACAAATTGTAACATTTTTTGTTCTCATTCTTTGAAAAATGCTGTTGGTAATTTGCTAGGGATTGCATTGAATCTGTAGATTGCTTTGGGTAATAGAGTCATTTTCACAGTATCGATTCTTCTAATCCAAGAACATGGTATATCTCCATCTGTTTGTGTCATCTTTGGTTTCTTTCATCAGTATCTTACAGTTTTTTGAGTACAGGTCTTTTGCCTCCTTAGGTAGGTTTATTCCTAGGTATTTTATTCTTTTTGATGTGATGGTAAATGGGATTGTTTCCTTAATTTCTCTTTTTGATCTTTTGTTGTTAGTGTATAGGAATGCAAGAGATTTCTGTGTATTAATTTTGTATCCTGCAACTCTACCAAATTCATTGATTAGCTCTAGTAGTTTTCTGGGAGCATCTTTAGGATTTTCTATGTATAGTATCATGTCATCTGCAAACAGTGACAGTTTTACTTCTTCTTTTCCAATTTGGATTCCTTTTATTTATTATTCTTCTCTGCCATGGCTAGGACTTCCAAAATTATGTTGAATAAAGTGGTGAGCGTGGACATCCTTGTCTTGTTCCTGATCTTAGAGGAAATGCTTTCAGTGTTTCACCACTGAGAATGATGTTTACTGTGGACTTATCGTATATGGCCTTTATTATGTTGAGGTAGGTTCCCTCTATGCCCACTTTCTGGAGAGTTTTTATCATAAATAGGTGTTGAATTTTGTCAGAAGCGTTTTCTGCATCTATTGAGATGATCATATGGTTTTTATTCTTCAGTTTGTTAATATAGTGTATCACATTGATTGACTTGCGTGTATGGAAGAATCCTTGCATCCCTGGGATAAATCCCACTTGATCATGGTGTATAATCCTTTTAATGTGTTGTTGGATTCTGTTTGCTAGTATTTTGTTGAGGATTTTTGCGTCTGTGTTCATCAGTGATATTGGCCTGTAATTTTCTTTTTTTGTGATATCTTTGTCTGGTTTTGGTATCAGGGAGATGATGGACTCATAGAATGAGCTTGAGAGTGTTCTTTTGTCTGCAGTTTTTTGCAGTGGTTTGAGAAGGAGAGGTGTTAACTCTTCTCTAAATGTTTGATAAAATTTGCCTGTGAAGCAGTCTGGTCCTGAACTTTTGTTTGTTGGAAGATTTTTAATCAGAGTTTCAATTTCAGTACTTGTGATTGGTCTGTTCATATTTTCTATTTCTTTCTGGTTCAGTCTTTGAAGACTGTACCTTTCTAAGAATTTGTCCATTTCTTCCAGTTTGTCCATTTTATTGTCATAGGCAATGAGTTTTTAGATACAACACCAAAAGATGATCTATGAAAGAAAAAATTAAGTTGGACTTCATTAAAATAAAAGACCTCTGCTCTGTGAAAGGCACTGTTAATAGTGAAAATACAAGGAGAAAGTCTTGGCAAAACACATATCTAATAAAGGGCTTGTATCCCAAATATGCAAAGAACTCGTAAAACTCAGTAAGAAAACAAAGAACCCAATTTAAAAATAGGCAAAGGATCTGAACAGATACTTCACAAAGAAGATATACAGATGGTAAATAGACATATGAGAAGATGTTTGACATCATATATCGTATGGGTATTCTTAGTAGTAGTTTATAATTGCAAAAGCTTGGAAGTATGACTGTCCATGAATTGAGGATTGGATGATTTGATACGTTTATGCAATAAAATACTAGTCAGCTCTTAAAAAGAAGAAGGCATCAAAGTGCTGAAAGAAGAAAAGCTACCAACCAAGAATACTCTACCAAAAAAAGCTATGCTTCAGAGTTGAAGGAGAGAGAAAGAGTTTTCCAGACAAGCAAAAGCTAACAGAGTTCATCACCACTAGACTGGCCTTACAAGAAATGTTAAAAGGACTTATTTAAGCTGAAACAAGAGGGTGCTAATTAGTTGCAGGAAAACATATGAAAGTATAAATCTTACTAGGAAAGGTAAATATGCAGTAAAAATCAGAATAATTTAAAGTTGTAAACGTGGTAGGTTAATCACTTACAAAGCTTGTATGAGATAAAAAGACGTAAGTAGTAAAAAAAAGCTATAACTACAATACTTTGCTAAGAGATACACAAGATAAAAAGACGTAAATTGTGACATCAAAAACATAAAACATTGGCGGAGAGGGAATAAAAATACAGAGTTCTATAATGCATCCAAACTTAAGTTATCAACTTAAAATAGACTGGTATAAAAAGAAGGCAGGGTCTTCCCTGGTGGTGCAGTGGTTAAGAATCCGCCTGCCAGTGCAGGGGACACGGGTTCAAGCCCTGGTCCGGGAGGATCCCACATGCCGCGGAGCAGCTAGGCCCGTGCACCACAGCTGCTGAGCCCGTGTGCCACAACTGCTGAGGCCCGCGTGCCTAGAGCCCATGCTCTGCAACAAGGGAAGCCACCACAATGGGAAGCCTGTGCACCGCAACGAGGAGTGGCTCCTGCTCCCTGCAACTAGAGGAAGCCCGCGCACAGCAATGAAGAGCCAACGCAGCCAAAAATAGATAAATAAATTTATTTTAAAAATAAATAAAAATTAAAAAGGATACCTTTAAAAAAAAAAAAAAAGGCAGCTTTTATGTGGAAGGACCACCAAGGTATTAAGTAGGAAAAAAAAAGGAAGATACTACTGTTTGGGTAAAATGAACAAAGGAATATGTACATGTAAGTGCTTGTATGATTATAGAATTTCTTTTAATTTGTTTATTTTCTGCGACACACACACACACACACACACACACACACACACACACTGTATTTTATTTTTACAAGAGATAAATAGACTGACACCAAGCATTGTATATGGATGACCACAACAAAAGCAACAATGATTGCAATTACCAAACACAAAACACACTCATACTGTGTCATAATATTGACATTCAGTCCAGTAATCGTCCACTGTAACAGCTCCTTTACTTTGCAGTGAAAATTGATTTGTATATTTTTTGCCTCTGAGTCCTTGTGGGTTTTTTTTTTTATTATTCAAACAGAAAGTCACAGAAATTATAATCATCCTCATCAGTTCACTCAGTCCCATGTAATTAATTTTTTTTTCATCTTGATCTTTTGTTAGCACTTTTATGAATTCATCAGTTTTCCATTAGAGTTCTGAAAATGCTTATTCATTCAGTTCAGCAGTATAGTCAGTTACCAGAAACCTGTACTTGTCAGAGTCTTTTCCGTGAATTCCTTGAAGATGAAACCCTTTTATAGGAACATATTTGTATAGATTTTCTTTACAAGAATACACATATACACACAACAGGTAAAATTGGTTCCCACTGGGAGACACACATTGAATTTGATATTTTTGAACTCTTCTAACATGTTCATGTATTGACTTTTCAAAAATAAACAAAATTTTTTATTAGGTACCTAATAAAAGTGCGTAGTGTTTTATATTCAGAAATGAAGAGTTCAATTCACTTTTGTTCAATTTTGATTGTAAAGAAGCCTCAGAATGGTGTCTGTAAGCTAAAAAAATATGAAGTGGGTATTTATTTCAATTAAGTTAATCTTAAGTGATTGAATATACATTTTTTTTGAATTTTTGAATTTTATTTATTTTTTTATACAGCAGGTTCTTATTAGTCATCCATTTAGTACACATCAGTGTATACATGTCATTCCCAATCTCCCAATTCATCATACCACCACCCCCACCCACCGCCGCTTTCCCCCCTTGGTGTCCATATGTTTGTTCTCTACATCTGTGTCTCAATTTCTGCCCTGTAAACCGGTTCATCTGTACCATTTTTCTAGGTTCCACATATATGTGTTAATGTATGATGTTTGTTTTTCTCTTTCTGACTTACTTCACTCTGTATGACAGCCTCTAGATCCATCCACGTCTCTACAAGTGACTCAATTTTGTTCCTTTTTATGGCTGAGTAATACTCCATTCTATATATGTACCATATCTTCTTTATCCATTCGCCTGTCGATGGGCATTTAGGTTGCTTCCATGACCTGGCTATTGTAAATAGTGCTGCAATGAACATTGAGGTGCATGTGTCTTTTTGAATTATGGTTTTCTCTGGGTATATGCCCAGTAGTGGGATTGCTGGGTCACATAGTAATTCTATTTTTAGTTTAATAAGGAAACTCCATACTGTTCTCCATAGTGGCTGTATCAATTTACATTCCCACCAACAGTGCAAGAGGGTGCCCTTTTCTCTACACCCTCTGCAGCATTTGTTGTTTGTAGATTTTCTGATGATGCCCGTTCTAACTGGTGTGAGGTGATACCTCATTGTAGTTTTGATTTGCATTTCTCTAATAATTAGTGATGTTGAGCAGCTTTTCATGTGCTTCTTGGCCATCTGAATGTCTTCTTTGGAGCAATGTCTATTTAGGTCTTCTGCCCATTTTTGGATTGGGTTGTTTGTTTTTTTAATATTGAGCTTCATGAGCTGTTTATATATTTTGGAGATTGATCCTTTGTCCATTGATTTGTTTGCAAATATTTTCTCCCATTCTGAGGGTTGTCTTTTGGTCTTGTTTATGGTTTCCTTTGCTGTGCAAAAGCTTTGAAGTTTCATTAGGTCCCATTTGTTTGTTTTTGTTTTTATTTCCATTTCTCTAGGAGGTGGGTCAAAAAGGATCTTGCTGTGATTTATGTCATAGAGTGTTCTGCCTATGTTTTCCTCTAAAAGTTTTATAGTGTCTGGCCTTATATTTAGGTCTCTAATCCATTTTGAGTTTATTTTTGTGTGTGGTGTTACGGAGTGTTCTAATTTCATTCTTTTCCATGTAGCTGTCCAGTTTTCCCAGCAGCACTTATTGAAGAGACTGTCTTTTCTCCATTGTATATCCTTGCCTCCTTTGTCATAGATTAGTTGACCATAGGTGCGTGGGTTTATCTCTGGGCTTTCTATCTTGTTCCATTGATCCATATTTCTGTTTTTCTGCCAGTACGATATTGTCTTGATTACTGTAGCTTTGTAGTATAGTCTGAAGTCAGGGAGTCTGATTCCTGCAGCTCCCTTTTTTCCCCCCAAGACTGCTTTGGCTATTTGGGGTCTTTTGTGTCTCCATACAAATTTTAAGATTTTTTGTTCTAGTTCTGTAAAAAATGCCATTGGTAATTTGATAGGACTTGCATTGAATGTGTAGATTGCTTTGGGTAGTATAGTCATTTTCACAATATTGACTCTTCCAATCCAAGAACATGGTATATCTCTCCATCTGTTGGTATCAGTGTCTTATAGTTTTCTGCATACAGGTCTTTTGTGTCCCTAGGTAGGTTTATTCCTAGGTATTTTATTCTTTTTGTTGCAATGGTAAATGGGAGTGTTTCCTTAATTTCTCTTTCAGATTTTTCATCATTAGTGTATGGGAATGCAAGAGATTTCTGTGCATTAATTTTGTATCCTGCAACTTTACCAAATTCATTGATTAGCTCTAGTAGTATTCTTGTGGCATCTGTAGAATTCTCTATGTATAGTATCATCTCATCTGCAAACAGTGACAGTTTTACTTTTTCTTTTCCAATTTGGATTCCTTTTATTTCTTTTTCTTCTCTGATTGCTATGGCTAGGACTTCCAAAACTATGTTGAGTAATAGTGGTGAGAATGGACATCCTTATCTTGTTCCTGATCTTAGAGGAAATGCTTTCAGTTTTTCACCATTGAGAATGATGTTTGTTGTGGGTTTGTTGTATACGGCCTTTATTATGTTGAAGTAGGTTCCCTCTATGCCCACTTTCTGGAGAGTTTTTATCATAAATGGGTGTTGAATTTTGTCAAAAGCTTTTTCTGCATTTATTGAGATGATCATATGGTTTTTATTCTTCAGTTTGTTAATATGGTGTATCACATTGATTGATCTGCGTGTATTGAAGAATCCTTGCATCCCTGGGATAAATCCCACTTGATCATGGTGTGTGATCCTTTGAATGTGTTGTTGGATTCTGTTTGCTAGTATTTTGTTGAGGATTTTTGCATCTATATTCATCAGTGATATTGGTCTGTAATTTTCTTTTTTTGTAGTATCTTTGTCTGGTTTTGGTATCAGGGTGATGGTAGCCTCATAGTATGAGTTTAGGAGTGTTCCTTCCTCTGCAATTTTTTGGAAGAGTTTGAGTAGGATGGTTGTTAGCTCTTCTCTAAATGTTTGATAGAATTCACCTGTGAAGCCAACTGGTCCCAGACTTTTGTTTGTTGGAAGATTTTGTTTTGTTGTTTGTTTAAAAAAATTTTTGTTTTAATTAATTAATTTTATTTATTTTTTTATTGGCTGCATCGGGTCTTTGTTGCTGCGCATGGGCTTTCTCTAGTTGCAGGGAGTGGGGGCTACTCTTCGTTGCGGTGCGCGCAGCCTTCTCATTGCGGTGGCTTCTTTTGTTGCAGAGCACAGGCTCTAGGCACGCAGGCTTCAGTAGTCGTGGCGCACGGGTTCAGTAGTTGTGGCTCGCGGGCTCTAGAGCGCAGGTTCAGTAGCTGTGGAGCATGGGCTTAGTTGCTCCGCGGCATGTGGGATCTTCCCAGACCAGGGCTCGAACCCGTGTCCCCTGCATCGGCAGGTGGATTCTTGACCACTGTGCCATCAGGGAAGCCCTGTTGGAAGATTTTTAATCACAGTTTCAATTTCATTACTTGTGATTGGTCTGTTCATATTTTCTATTTCTTCCTGGTTCAGTCTTGGAAGGTTATACCTTTCTAAGAATTTGTCCATTTCTTCCAGGTTGTCCATTTTATTGGCATAGAGTTGCTTGTAGTAATCTCTTAGGATGCTTTGTATTTCTGCGGTGTCTTTTGTAACGTCTCCTTTTTCATTTCTAATTTTATTGATTTGAGTCCTCTCCCTCTTTTTCTTGATGAGTCTGGCTAATGGTTATTAATTTTGTATATCTTCTCAAAGTACCAGCTTTTAGTTTTATTGATCTTTGCTATTGTTTTGTTTCTATTTCATTTATTTCTGCTCTGATCTTTATGATTTCTTTCCTTCTGCTAACTTTGGGTTTTGTTCGTTCTTCTTTCTCTAGTTCTTTTAGGTGTAAGGTTAGATTGTTTATTTGAGATTTTTCTTGTTTCTTGAGGTAGGCTTGTATAGTTATAAACTTCCCTCTTAGAACTGCTTTTGCTGCATCCCATAGGTTTTGGATCATCGTGTTTTCATTATCATTTGTCTCTAGGTATTTTCTGATTTCCTCTTTGATTTCTTCAGTGATCTCTTGGTTATTTAGCAAGGTATTGTTTAGCCTGCATGTGTTTGTGTTTTTTATGTTTTTTTCCCTGTAATTCATTTCTAATCTCATAGCGTTGTGGTCAGAAAAGATGCTTGATATCATTTCAGTTTTCTTAAATTTCCCGAGGCTTGATTTGTGACCCAAGATGTGATGTATCCTGGAGAATGTTCTGTGCACACTTCAGAAGAAAGTGTAATCTGCTGTTTTGGGATGGAATGTCCTATAAATATCAATGAAATCTATCTGGTTTATTGTGTCATTTAAAGCTCGTGTTTCCTTATTAATTTTCTGTTTGGATGATGTGTCCATTGGTGTAAGTGAGGTGTTAAAGTCCCCCACTATTATTGTGTTACTGTCGATTTCCTCTTTTATAGCTGTTAGCAGTTGCCTTATGTATTGAGGTGCTCCTATGTTGGGTGCATATATATTTATAATTGTTATATCTTCTTCTTCGATTGATCCCTTGATCATTATGTAGGGTCCTTCTTTGTCTGTTGTAACATTCTTTATTTTAAACTCTATTTTATCTGATATGAGCATTGCTACTCCAGCTTTCTTTTGATTTGCATTTGCATGGAATATCTTTTTCCATCCCCTCACTTTCCGTCTGAATGTGTCCCTAGGTCTGAAGTGGGTCTCTTGTAGACAGCATATATATGGGTCTTGTTTTTGTATCCATTCAGCAAGTCTGTGTCTTTTGGTTGGAGCATTTAATCCATTCACGTTTAAGGTAATTATCGATATGTATGTTCCTGTTACCATTTTCTTAATTGTTTTGTGTTTGTTTTTGTAGGTCCTTTTCTTCTCTTGTGTTTCCCACTTAGAGAAGTTCCTTTAGCATTTGTTGTAGAGCTGGTTTGGTGGTACTGAATTCTCTTAGCTTTTGCTTGTCTGTAAAGCTCTTGATTTCTCCATCGAATCTGAATGCAATCCTTGCTGGGTAGAGTAATCTTGGTTGTAGTTTCTTCCCTTTCATCACTTTAAGTATATCATGCCACTCCCTTCTGGCTTGTAGAGTTTCTGCTGAGAAATCAGCTGTTAACCTTATGGGAGTTCCCTTGTATGTTATTTGTTGTTTTTCCCTTGCTGCTTTCCATAATTTTTCTTTGTCTTTAATTTTTGCCAACTTGGTTACTATGTGTCTCGGCGTGTTTCACCTTGGATTTATCCTGTATGGGACTCTCTGTGCTTCCTGGACTTGGGTGGCTATTTCCTTTCCCATGTTAGGGAAGTTTTCGACTATAATCTCTTCAGATATTTTCTCGGGTCCTTTCCCTCTCTCTTCTCCTTCTGGGACCCCTATAATGCAAATGTTGTTGCGTTTAATGTTGTCCCAGAGGTCTCTTAGGCTGTCTTCATTTCTTTTCATTCTTTTTTCTTTATTCTGTTCTGCAGCAGTGAATTCCATCATTCTGTCTTCCAGGTCACTTATCCGTTCTTCTGCCTCAGTTATTCTGCTATTGATTCCTTCTAGTATAGTTTTCATTTCTGTTATTATATTGTTCATCTTTGTTTTTTTGTTCTTTAATTCTTCTAGGTCTTTGGTAGACATTTCTTGCATCTTCTCGATCTTTGCCTCCATTCTTATTCCGAGGTCCTGTATCATCTTCACTATCATTATTCTGAATTCTTTTTCTGGAAGGTTTCCTACCTCTACTTCATTTAGTTGTTTTTCTGGGGTTTTATCTTGGTCCTTCGTCTGGTACATAGCCCTCTGCCTTTTCATCTTGTCTATCTTTCTGTGAATGTGGTTTTTGTTCCACAGGCTGCAGGATTGTAGTTCTTCTTGCTTCTGCTGTCTGCCCTCTGGTGGATGAGGCTATCTATGAGGCTTGTGCAAGTTTCTTAATGGGAGGGACTGGTGGTGGATAGAGCTGGCTGTTGCTTTGGTGGGCAGAGCTCAGTGAAACTTTAATCCGCTCCTCTGCTGATGGGTGGGGCTGGGTTCCCTCCCTGTTGTTGTTTGGCCTGAGGTGACCCAACACTGGAGGTTACCTGGGTTCTTTGGTGGGGCTAATGGCGGACTCTGGGAGGGCTCACGCCAAGGAATACTTCCCAGAACTTCTGCTACCAGTGTCCTTGTCCTCATGCTGAGACAGAGCCACCCCCACCTGTGCAGGAGACCCTCCAACACTAGCAGGTAGGTCTGGTTCAGTCTCCTATGGGGTCACTGCTCCTACCCCTGTGTCCTGATGCGCACACTACTTTGTGTGTGCCCTCCAAGAGTGGAGTCTCTGTTTCCCCCAGTCCTGTCGAAGTCCTACAGTCAAATCCTGCTAGCCTTCAAAGTCTAATTCTCTAGGAATGCCTCCTCCCGTTTCCAGACCCCCAGGTTCGGAAGCCTGACATGAGGCTCAGAACCTTCACTCCATTGGGTGGACTTTTGTGGTATATGTGTTCTCCAGTTTGTGAGTCACCCACCAGCAGTTATGGGATTTGATTTTATTGTGATTGCGCCCCTCCTACCGTCTCACTGTGGCTTCTCCTTTGTCTTTGGATGTGGGGTTTCTTTTTTGGTGAGTTCTAGTGTCTTCCTGTCGATGATTGTTCAGCAGTTAGTTGTGATTCTGGTGTTCTTGCAAGAGGGCGTGAGGGCTCGTCCTTCTACTCCGCCATCTTGAACCAATCTCGAATATACTTTTTATTAATTGAAGTATAGTTGATTTACAGTATCAACTATAGTTGATTAGCTTGTTAGTTGGTTTCAGGTGTACAGCACAGTGGTACAGTCACACACATAGACACGCACACACACATACACACACGTATATATTCCTTTTCAGATTCTTTTTCGTTATAGGTTATTATAAAACATTGAGCTTAGCTCCCTGTGCTATACAGTAGGTCCTTGTTGGTTATCTATTTTCTACATAGTAGTGTGTATATGTTAATCCCAAGCTCCTAATTTATCCCTTCCGCCACCCCCCTTTCCCTTTTGGTAACTATAATTTTGTTTTCTGTGTCTGTGAGTTTCTTTCTGTTTTGTAACTAAGTTCATTTGTATCATTTTTTTTACATCAATATAGGTTTAAGTTTTCTGGTTGGGTAATATAAATTGAATTAGAGCTGACTTCCTTTTTAGGGGAGATCGAAAATATGGGGAAGGGTAGAGTACAATGAAGAGAAGTACTTGGATAACTATGCATGGTTGTCCTTTGGAATCTGATAGTGGTGGGATTTTTTTCCCCCCAGGAGTATGTTTTGGAGAAGTACTTGTAGTAGAAAACATGGGTGAGAAAAGCCTGAAAAAGTGATTTTCCTGAGAGATTTTTGAGATTCTGGGTGTGGGCAGTATTGTTTTAGGGCCAGAAGAATCTTTTCAAAATTCAGCTCTAGTTATGTCATCTCCTAATTGAAAACTTCATTGCTATTTTTTTTAACTTTATTTTTTTAAATTTAGATTTATTTATTTATTTATTTATTTTAATTTTGGCTGCATTGGGTCCTCGTTGCTGCCCACGGGCTTTGTTTTAGTTGTGGCGAGGGGGGGCTACTCTTCATTGCGGTGCGTGGGCTTCTCATTGCAATGGCTTCTCTTGTTGCAGAGCCCAGGCTCTACGCGCGTGGACTTCAGTAGTTGTGGCTCGTGGGCTTCAGTAGTTGTGGCTCACGGGCTCTAGAGTGCAGGCTCAGTAGTTGTGGCACATGGGTTTAGTTGCTCCGCGGCATGTGGGATCTTCCCGAACCAGGGCTCGAACCCATGTCCCCTGCATTGGCAGGCAGATTCTTAACCACTGCGCCGCCAGGGAAGCCCGAAAACCTCATTGCTTTTTTTTTTTTTTTTAATTAATTTATTAATTTATTAATGGCTGTGTTGGGTCTTTGTTTCTGTGCAAGGGCTTTCTCTAGTTGCAGCAAGTGGGGGCCACTCCTCATCGCGGTGCACGGGCCTCTCACTATCGCGGCCTCTCCCGTTGCGGAGCACAGGCTCCAGACGCGCAGACTCAGTAATTGTGGCTTACGGGCCCAGTCGCTCCGTGGCATGTGGGATCTTCCCCGACCAGGGCTCGAACCCGTGTCCCCTGCATTGGCAGGCAGATTCTCAACCACTGCGCCACCTCATTGCTTTTTGATAGATAAAATTCCTCAACCAACGTATGGCCCTACGTGATCTTGTCACTTTGTACCAAGAATGTTTTGCTTTCTCTCCTCCAGCCCCAGTGGTCTTATTTCTTATTCCTCTGCCTCAGATATTCTTCATTCTCCTCTTTGCCTCTCTACCTTTTAGCTCTTGTCTGCTCTTCAGATCCCAGCTCAAGCAACACTTCTGAAAATTCTCTCCCCAACTCTGGCTCAAATCCCTTATTTTAAGCTCTCTATACACTATATGCTTCTCCTTCATAGCTCTTGTCATGGTAGAAGTTTTTTTGTTTGTTTGTTTCTTTAAAAATATTTATTTATTTATTTATTTTTGGCTGTGTTGGGTCTTCGTTTCTGTGCGACGGCTTTCTCCAGTTGCGGCAAGTGGGGGCCACTCTTCATCGCGGTGCGCGGGCCTCTCACTATCGCGGCCTCTCTTGTTGCGGAGCACAGGCTCCAGCCGCGCAGGCTCAGCAGTTGTGGCTCACGGGCCTAGTTGCTCCGCGGCAACGTGGGATCTTCCCAGACCAGGGCACGAACCCGTGTCCCCTGAATTGGCAGGCAGATTCTCAACCTCTGTGCCACCAGGGAAGCCCAATGGTAGAAGTTTTATATTAATTTGTTGCTTATTTGATACATGTCTCTCTAACTAGAGTATAAGCACAATTGAGGACAGGAACTGTGTTTGTTTTTACTTACATTATCCCAGGACCTAGTGTGGTTCTTGGTGCATAATAGACCCTCAATAAATATTGTTGAATGTGTGTGAATGAGCGCATAAGTGAATGAAGTCATAGTTTCTGCTCTCAAGGAAGTCCCAGTCCAGTGGGAAGATAGCAGCTGCAATCCAAAATGAGAAGTATGTTCTAGTAGAAATATCAGTACAGGTTTTCAAAGGGGGAGGTACTGATTAATGAAATCCCAAAGCCTAGAAACCATCACTTTAGGTCCTGAGGAATTTTGAAGGAGAGAGAGAGAGAGAGAGAGAGAGAGAGAAAGCAATACGATCAGATACATACTTTGGAGAATTTTCTCTGGCCGCAGTGTGGAAGATGGATTGTACCAGACTAAGCCAAGAGGCAGGGGTATACATAAGAGATTATTTCAATAGTCCTGCTGAGACTTGAGGGCCTGAATTTAGTTGGGAGCATTAGGGAAGAAAGAATAGATAAGAAGTGAAAGGTATGTGTTAAAATGGCAGAATCTATCAGAGTTAATGTCAGGTTTGATATGGGTGAAGGAGAGAATTTTGGTGACTGGGTGATGCCATTAATCAGAGTTGGGACTATAGGAAGTGGAACTATTTTGGGATAAAGGGATTGAGTTATATTGGGAGCATGTGATTCTGTAAAGTACCATAGTATTGTAGCTTTTTTTTTTTTTTTTTTTTTTAATGCCTAAAGCTGTTAGGACTTGTTGAAATACTGTCTCTCCCTTGCTTCTGAATACCACATTTTTCTGGTTTTTCTCCTACCTTACTGGGCACTACTCAGTTTTCAATGCTGACTACCTCCATCCGACTTCCAAATGCTGCTGAATCCCAGGAATTTGTCCTGGGTTCTTTTGGTTCTCTGCTCTACTTTTTCTCTCAGTGATTTCATCCAGTCTTATTTCTTTAAATACCTTTTGTACACTGATGGCCTCTCTACAGCTTCCCTCTTGAAGTCTCCAGAGTAATATACCTAACTGCTTACTGGACATTCCTACCTAAATGTCTAAGACACATCTGAAATATAATGAGTCCAACAGTAAAACTATTGATTCTCTTTCTTCCTAAATCTGTTTTTCCCAATCTTTCTCATGATGGTAAAATAAATCTGCTCAGCTGCTCTAGTGAAAAAAACTAGGAGTCAAGGCATCTGTGTCTAAGGTATGGATGAGTTTAATACCTTTAGCTACATCTCAGAGGCTAAATGTCCCCAGAGTTATTGCACAGAAAAGACATCATTAGAAAGCCCTTCTTGGGCTTCCCTGGTGGTGCAGTGGTTAGGAATCCGCCTGCCAATGCAGGGGACACGGTTCGAGCTCTGGTCCAGGAAGATCCCACCTGCCGCCTAGTAACTAAGCCTGTGTGCCACAACTGCTGAGCCTGCACTCTAGAGCCCGCAAGCCACAACTACTGAGCCCGCGTGCCACGACTACTGAAGCCCGCGCCCCTAGAGGCCATGCTCCACAAGAGAAGCCACTGCAATGAGAAGCCCGCGAACCGCAACGAAGAGTAACCCCCGCTCGCCACAACTATGAAAGCCCGCGTGCAGCAACGAAGACCCAACACAGCCAAAAATAAATAAATAAAATAAATAAATTTTTAAAAAAAGAAAGAAAGCCCTCTTTACATTCAGATTAAAGAGGAATTTTCTCATCTTTTCTTGCATCTGCATAGTTTCATTTAATCTTAGAGTTAAATTTTTGATCAAATCAAAGTTGGAGTTTTCTTTATGTATGATGTACGAAATGAACTTAATTTTATTGCAGTGTTGTTTGTAATTGCAAAATATTGGAAATTACATGTAATGTTCGAATGTAGGAGATTGATTGAACAAACTGTGGTGCACTCACACATACAGACAGACACCTGGGTATCAACCTTGACTTCTTTCCTTCCCATCTCCCCTTGTCCTCACATTTATCAAGTGCTGTTGCTTCTCCCTACAACCCCATCTCACCATCCCCTTTCTACTACTCCTGCCCAAGTCACCATCATTTCTTGCCTAGTCTCCCTAGTACCATTCTTGACCCCTTTAAATAATTCTCTACACAGCTGCTAATGTGTTTTCTTTTTAAACCTAAGTCAGAGCATGTCACAAACCTATTTTAAAAACTCCAGTGGGTTCTTATAAAAATATGAAAATCTAAACTCTTGACCTTGACCTGCTTATCTGGCCAGCTTTTCCGCTTTGTCCCTACTTCTCTCCCCCTTGCTCACGAGCTCTGCCACAGCTCTTTTCTGCCTCAGAGCCTTTGCTGCTCCAGCCTTTGCCCGCAAGACTCTTCTCCATGGCTCTTTCTTTCTATTGTTCGAGTCTTAGTTCAAAGTCCTCTTTAAAGCGGTGTTCTCTGGCCTCACAGCTTAATGTTTTATCTCCCATCCTTCCCCTAGTCACTCTATACATTTCCTTGTTTTAATTTCTGCATAATGTTTATCAGTATGAGAAGAATTCCCTCTCTTACTTCCTCCCTCCCTCCCTCCCTCCCTCTCACTCTCCATTCCTCCTTTCTTTGTCCTCCTTCATTTATTTATGTTTCTTACCCTCCAGATTGTAGGCTTCATCAGAGAAGGAATTTTATCCTTTTTGTTAACTTCTATATCCCCAGCGTCTGGAACTGTCCTACAGTACTGGCACATCATGTGCATACTCTGTGACTATGAATATACCCGGTTATCTATTTAAGCTATGTATCTATAGATCTATGATACTGAATGAGATGATCAAGTTACTTTTCATAATAATGCAATCATTAAACACTGTGTTAACAGTGCTCAAATATATACTATTTGAAAAGGAACAGATATTTTCCCCAAAGAATGGGGAAGGAAAAAAATAATAACACATGCTTCATGTTGCTGTTTTACGCAACTTTGTTTTTCTTTTTAGGCAGATTGGAGTAAGAGTGGTGGGTGGGTAAAGTCCTAGAAAGCAACAGGAGTAGCAAGAAAGAGATGGAGTTACAGACTAAATAAATGAAGAAAAAATAATGAGATGGGTGTAGTTTTGCAAAAATTAAATCAGTACAAATCACATGCCAGTACTCAACTTGATTTTCTTGACTAATGGAAGGGAAAAGAAGTATGAATGAGTCGAAAGCAAGAGGGTAATTTAGAAAAATTATATTTGATTTTAGAATTCAGCCAGAGGAACATGAACCACAGATGTTCATCACCCTTCCCAGGACCGAGTTCATTTTCAGCAGCCCAGGTGGGATGACCAGAAATGAAGTGAGTAGAACAAGGCTACCCTGGTATTGCCCTGCTCAGTCTCTACAGCCTTCTTTAAACATTCTGCTCCATATTTTAAATTAAAAGAGCTTCTCGTAAAAGTAAATCATATACTGGAACTTTTCTGCAGAATAAGTAAGTTCTCATTCATATGGGAACTATGTTCCCATAGTTTTGCCTTTCTATCTATTTCCTATCTTCCAAACCTAAACATGCCTTATCCATCCTTATAGACTCAGCCCAAGTTCCAGCTTCTGTGAAGATCTGCCCAAAGTTTGAATCCAAATGAATTTTTCTTACTGAAACTTCTGTGACACGCATGTTTTATTGCTTAGTTATTATTCCATGAACATGTATTTTGCCTCCTTAATTGGGCTATAAGCTCCTAGATGTTATGGAATATGTATATCATTTATTTTTTTGGAGCCTAAAGCACTCCCAGCCCACTTCTGGTCTAATGGAAGGTGTTAAAAGTGAATAAAAACAGTTTATTTGGGCCCTATTAACATATATTTGCTCAAAGTAGACCCTACCTGAACCCTCTGGGATGAATCTGTTATTTTTTCCATATAAATCATTAATGACATTTTGCTTTTTATTTCTGACATTAATTTAAAAGGCACTGGGAAAATTATTTTTGATTTGCAAATGAAATAATGTACTGCTTTTCAGAATAAAAGCACGAGTCATTTTTGTTATGAACAATTTAGGATATATATTCTATTTCTAGATAAAAGTGTTCAAAATAGGATTTTAGTGATACATATGTGATACATATTTAAAAACAAAAATAAAATATCTTCTTGAAATTTGCCTTTGTGGTAAATTCAGTCATTCAAATTGTTTTCTCTCAAGACCCAAAAATTTTAGAGCATTGCCAGCTTTGAGTTTATCCTGAAAAAGAAAAGATTTTATTTTAAAGCATTATTTAATGGTTGTTTTAAAGTACTTATTAAGTGTCTTCATCAGGTTTTTAAAAACTCAGTTCCCCAATGTGAGAGAAAAATATTAGCAGGTTAAACAATGAATCTCTTGACCCATGTTTCACCACACTGTTTTTCAAATTATATTCATATATTTGTATTGAACAGTCTTTTAAAAGCAAAAATATAAATGTTGTGTGGTATATTTATGCTTTTATTATTTATTTTCCCTACTTCTCAAATATGTTGACAATCATGGACAAAAAATGGATTTTTTTGAATTTTGAAACATGTAAATAATGTGTATTTATGTTATAAGTAATATATAAAATGTATATTTGTTTTATGCTTATTTTTATAATAACAGTTCCTGGTGAAAGATGTCTACAAATGCTTTTTATATAAAATAATAGAATGATAAGTTTAAATATATTAGAAACAGAATTACGATATGACCCAACAATTCTACTCCTAGTTATATAGCCAAAAGAATTAAAAACAGGGACTCAGATACTTGTATGCGAATGTTCATAGCAGCCAAAAGATGGAAACAACCTAAGCATACATCAGCAGATGAATAGATTTTTAAATGTGGTATATACATAAATGGAATATTCAGGCCCCAAAAGGAATGAAGTTCTTTTTTTTCTTCCAGTTTTACTGAGATATAATTGATATAGAACACTGTATAAGTTTAAGGTGTACAACATAATGATTTGACTTATGTACATCATGAAATGATTACCACAATAAGTTTAGTGGACATCCATCATCTCGTATAGATACATTAAAGAAATAGAAAAAAATATTTTTTTCCTTGGGATGAGAACTCTTAGGATTTAGTCTCTTAAAACTTTCATATATAACATATAGCAGCATTAATTATATTTATCATGTTGTACATTACAACCCTAGTACTTATTTATCTTGTAACTGGAAGTTTGTACCTTTTAACTGCCTTCAGTTCCCCCTTTGTCCTCTATTTGAAATCTAAGTTTGAAACTTGGTTGTGGGAGGAGGGGAGGAGAATTACAACAGGGAAAACCCTCTTGGGAAAATGACTTTCTTTTTACAGGACCCTCCAGTGAGTTTTAGGTCTGTAAGATAAGAGAGTTGGAAAGAGTGCCCAGAAGTCATCTAGCCACCTACCACCTTCTCGGTATATGTGTTGTCCTTTCACATGGCCCTGAATAAAAAGTAAGCTCTTTTGGAGCAAGAAAAGTGATACAGATGAAGAGTCTCAGAAAATTGTACAAGTATGTACATTTATAAATTTCACATGAGAAAAAGACGCCCAAGTTTTTTTTCACTTTCTCCCCAGCTATAGATTAGATCATCTCCACAGAAAGAACTCTTGTGATTTGAGGGGTAATTTTGTGATACCCTAATTGATATATATCCCGTTTGCAAAAGGCAGGTATGTAACTGAGGGTGGAAGGAAACATGTATGGTGTCGTGTAATATCCGTACCATTAGTGTGTATCTATATATCATGACCACTTCATGGTTCTCACACAGCCTTGCAGAGTGGGTAATTTGAGGCAGGGACCTCTTACTCAGGGTTCTTCCCAGATTCACACTTGGGCCATCCTCCTCTAAAGGAAGATTCAGAAGTGACTGTTGCTGCTGTGAGAAACTATTTGCTTTTTAAAATAGGTTGGGTGGGGCTTCCCTGGTGGTGCAGTGGTTAAGAATCCGCCTGCCAATGCAGGGGACACGGGTTTGAGCCCTGGTCCAGGAAGATCCCACATGCCGCGGAGCAACTAAGACTGTGTGCCACAACTACTGAGCCCGCGTGCCACAACTACTGAAGCCCGTGTGCCTAGAGCCCATGCTCCGCAACAAGAAAAACCACTGCAATGAGAAGCCCGTGTACCACAACAAAGAGTAGCCCCTGCTTACCACAACTAGAGAAAGCCCGCATGCAGCAACGAAGACCCAAAGCAGCCAAAAATAAATAAATAAATTTATTAAAAAAAAAATAGGTTGGGGGGCTTCCCTGGTGGCGCAGTGGCTGGGAATCTGCCTGCCGGTGCAGGAGATGTGGGTTTGAGCCCTGGTCTGGGGGGATCCCACATGCTGCGGAGCAACTAAGCCCATGTACCACAACTACTGAGCCTGTGCTCTAGAGCCCACGAGCCACAACTACTGAGCTCGTGCGCCACAACTACTGAGCCTGTGCCCTAGAGCCCACGAGCCACAACAAGGGAAGCCACCGCAATGAGAAGCCCGCACACCGCAACGAAGAGGAGCCCCCGCTCGCCGCCACTAGAGAAAGCCGGCACGCAGCAACGAAGACCCAACGCAGCCAAATAAAAATAAATAAATAAATAAAAAATAATAATAAAATAGGTTGGTACTGAGTATCCTTTGAAGGAGATACATTTTGATGTGTTGGATGGAAACCTGATCCTGGAGTCCGGAGATTTGGGGTTGGGTCCATGTGCTGTAATCCAGCAGTTATATCCCTTTTGGCAAATCACTCAGCCCCCAAGTCTCGTTTTTCTCCTCTGCATCTACATGGTGGAATGCATTTGCCTGACTATCTCCCAGGCTGGTTGTGCTCATCAAATGGATTTATTTATTTCATTTAAAATTTTTTAATGAAATTTTACCTTCATGTGGCTCAAAATTCAAAAGGTATAAAAACGTACATTTCCTTTCACTAGTGCTACCCAACCACTACTTTTTCTTTCCAGAGTTATCAGTTTCTTGTCCTTCTTCCAGAAATATTTTATGCATATATATGCAGATACTTATATGCAGGTTTATAATTTTTTTCACAAATGGATAGTATACCATACACAAATGGAAGTATACTATATGCAGTTTTTGCACCTTGCTTAACTTAATATATCTTAGAAATTGATTCTTAATATTTTTTATGGCTGTATAGAATCCATTGTATGGATATGTTATTATTTATTTATTCCCCTGTAGATTGTTTTTAGTTTTATTACAAACAATGTTATAATGAGTAACCTTATACAGAATGTCATGAATTTGTGACAATATAAAATTTTTATTCAAGATTTTCTGAAAACTTGAAAGTGATAAGCACATAAAAGTAAATAACAAAAGGCATGTAATAATAATTATTATTATTCCATTAAAGTCTTTATCAGGATACTTGGGGTAATCTGGTTTCAGTATAATTTTGGTTAATGTTATAGAAAGTTTTTCATTTCTCAACCTTTGATATAAAAAGTAAAAAAAACAGTATTGCTTACTACTTTAATAAGTATATATTTAACAATTCAAGACTTTTAGTGCCTTAAGGTGGGTAAGTGCCAAAGGAGAAACTTCCTGTTTAAAGCAGTCTTAGGTCTCCCAGTCAATAACTTGCAACTAGTATATGTCAAAATGGACCCTTGGGACTTCCCTGGTGGTCCAGTGGTAACGAATCCGCCTTACAATGCAGGGGACGCAGGTTCGATCCCTGGTCAAGGAACTAAGATCCCACATGCCGTGGGGCAATTAAGCCCACGCACCGCAACTACTGAGCTCGCGCGCCTCAACTAGAGAGCCTGCGTGCCGCAAACTACAGAGCCCACATGCTCTGGAACCTTCGCGCCACAACTGCAGAGCCCACACGCCCTGGAGCCTGCACGCCACAACTAGAGAAAAGCCCTGTACACCACAAGGAAGAGCTCGTGTGCCGCAACGAAAAATCCCGTATGCCTCAATGAAGATCCTTAGTGCCACAACTAAGACCCTATGCAGCCAAAAATAAATAAAACAAATAATAAATAAATCTAAAAAAAAGAAAAAGGACCCTTGTTGACATCTGTTCATGTACTTCAAGCCTACTGAGAAGATGTGATGAGCTAATATATCCTTAAAAATTAAAGCAGAGAATTAGAGTTGAAGAGAAATTTTGGATTCTAGTTTAGAAGAAAGCCAAGACTTATGCAAAAAGATTATGACTAAAACTTTTTTAAGATTTGTTAAGAATGTATATATCCCCATGTTTTCATTTTTGGCCATCCCTGTCCCCTGGTAGTGATTGGCAGTGAAGTCTTAGGAAGAACTTGTTTTGTTGGGGGTGGGTGTGGAATGGGAAGGGGATGGCAAAAGAGGAAATCTGGGGACACTGAGTCTCATTTTAACCTCATTTTCGTTCAGGAGCCTTGGGGACAGAATGGCAGTGGCAGCATTAAGGCACATTTAGCCACTCTAAAAGTCAAATGCTAAAAGAAAAAAAAAAAATCCAGTTACTTGAGGGTTCTAGATCCTTGAGTTCTGTTAATCAAGACTTTAGTCTCAATATCCAAATAACTAGAATCATTACAACTTTTGAGATTGGTAGATTTGTAACAGAAACATTAAAGGAAAAATTTAGACATTTCTCTTATTCATCTAACATGCAAATCTAAATATATTATTATAATGTGCTTCTTTACAGTTTTCTTTCTTGGCTTTATGAATTTAGTTGTACTAGATTGACTTTCAGCGTTTTAACTTTCCTTTGCCCTTTAATAGGTCAGCTGTTTCTGGAGATCAAGTAACAGTTCTAGGAATATTAAATGTAACGATTTCTCTGTTCTTTGCTATCACATAGCAAAGTGCTCTGAAACCAAACACAATTAGAGCAGGAAAATTCAGGAAGATCATGAAGTAAAAGGCACCTACCTTTGTTTCTGCATCAAATTCTTCCATGGATTCTATCAGTTTCCCAGGTTCCAGCTCACCTAGTGGAAAGGGGTAATCGGTTCCCAAAATGACTTTATCCTGAAAAAAGAAAAAAACACTTTTATCTCTAATTTTGTAGAACATCAAAGAACCTCTTGTAAACTTAATTATATTTACATATTACAAGCACTCCTATGGTAAGATAACAAATTTCTTCCTGATTAATAGAAACAAACTGATCTAAAATTTTTAAGATTTAATGGCTTCAAAACTTATTGACATTTTCTCCAGCAGGTGCCGCTATTAGGTCTCTTAAAGCTGCAAATCAACCCCCATCCAACCTTATTTTTTTTAAGTAACTGAAATGCAGAATACTGAAATATAAGAAGCAGGTGTTTATTTAATAAAACATGCTGATGTCTTCAGATGAAATTAAGGATTCTATATTTCTTAAAATGATGCCTTGCAGTTGACCCGCACAATTTTTGAAAATATACTGGAGTTTAAAAGGAAAACATAAAAAACAAACAACTGGATGAAAAGAAAAACAAACAAACAAAAACCAACCAACCCCCCCAAACAATTACCATCTCTATAAACTAGATTGTTGTTTGCTTTTTAATGATGTAGCTTTGAATTTCTATTTGACACTTTGTACAATAAAGCACACAGGCTTGTCTGTCTACAAATAAGTAAAGCACTATGTCAAGCAATGTGCTAAAATCTAGATTGCTCTGGTCAACAAAACAGAAATGGGGATAGAGAAAGATCAAGATGGCAGAGTCGGAAGATCCTGAGCTCACCTCCTGTCACACCTAAATTACAACTACTTACAGGCCAACTATCTCTGAGAATGACCTGATGGCTAGCAGAAAAGATTTTTTCCATAACTAAAGATATAAAGAAAGAACCACAACTTGACAGGTAGGGCGGTGGAGACATGGACTGTCAAGACCCACATTCCTGGCATGGTGACCCATAAGCAGGAGGAAAATCACAACTGTGGTCCTCCCTGAGGATCAAGGGGTCCAAGTCCCACACTGAGTTCACCAGCCTGGTGGTCCTGCACTGGGAAGACAAGCACCCAAAATATCTGGCTTTGAAAACCAGTGGGTGTTATGTTTAGGAGAGCTAGAGGCTGGAAACTGAGACTCCATCCTTAAAGGGCAGGTGCAAAAACTCGCTCCAAGTTCCAGTGCAGAAGCAGCCAAAAAAAAACAACTTTGTATGATGACAGATGGTTACTAGACTTATTGTGGTGATTCATTTGTAATGTATAGAAATGTATCGAATCACTATGCTGTATACCTGAAATGAATATAACATTGTAAATCAACTATAAATTTTTTAAAGTACAATGAATAAGAATATGATAGGGCTTCCCTGGTGGTGCAGTGATTGAGAATCTGCCTGCTAATGCAGGGGACACGGGTTCGAGCCCTGGTCTGGGAAGATCCCACATGCCGCGGAGCAACTGGGCCCGTGAGCCACAACTACTGAGCCTGTGCATCTGGAGCCTGTGCTCCGCAACAAGAGAGGCCACGATAGGGAGAGGCCCGTGCACCGCGATGAAGAGTGGCCCCCGCTTGCCGCAACTAGAGAAAGCCCTCACAGAAATGAAGACCCAACACAGCCAAAAATAAATAAATTTAAAAAAGAATATGATATATTTTTGTAATGGAATAGTATACAGTGATAAATGAACAAATTTTGGGGAAAAAATAGAAATGTTTCCTCTCCTTAGGAAACTCATAATCTAGTAAGAGAGACATTAAATCAATAATCAATAATAAATCCATCTATCAAAATAAGAAGAACATATTTTCAACCAGAAATTTTACTTCTAGAAAGTATCCCACCCATATGCATGTAACGGAAATACATCAAGGAAGTTAATTACAACACTATTGTAGCAGCAAAAGACTATCAAACTAAATTATAGCATATCCAAAAATAAAAAGGAATGAAGGATACTTGCATATGCTGTAATGAAATAATCACCAAGTTATATTGTAAAGAGGAATGATCTTGTACAGCAGAAACTAAAACAACATTGTAAATCAACTGTACTCCAATAAAAAAATTGATTAATAAGAAAAAAAGACATGATCTTGTAATTGAGAAAATACAATGTAATAACTGTCATATGGAATTTACTAAAGTTAATTCAAATAGCATATGATTTCACTTATATGTGGAATCTAAAAAAACGGTACAAATGAACCTATTTACAAAACAGAAATTGAGTCACAGATGTAGAAAACAAACTTATGGTTATCAAGGGGGAAAGAGGGGGAAGGGATAAACTGGGAGATTGGGATTGACATATACATACTACTATATATAAAATAATAAGAGCCTACTGTATAGCACAGGGAACTCTATTCAATACTCTGTAATGGCCTATATGGGAATAGAATCTAAAAAGAATGGATATATGTATATGTATAACTGACGCACTTTGCGGTACAGCAGAAACTAACACGACATTGTAAATCAACTATACTTCAATAAAAAGATTAATTAATTAAAAAAAGAGGAATGATCTTGAAGTTATATCGTGAAGAGGGGAAAACAAAGTCTAGGACAGTGTATCTGCTATGCTCATACTTCTGTTTCTACTAAGGGACCTATAGACACACAAATATATGTTTGTATGTATAAAGTCTATTTCACGAATGGTAGCCAAGAAACAAGTAACATTAGTTGTCTCCACAAATGAAGACTAGGATTCAGGGGTGTAGGAGATACCCCCTCTTCTTTTTTTGAGATACAATTCACATACAATAAAATTCACCCTTTAAAAGTGTACAGTTCAGTGGGTTTTCATATATTCATGAATTTGTGTAATCATTCCCACTATCTAATTCCAGAACATTTTTATCACCCCAAAGTAAACCCCGTACTCATTAGCAGGCACTCCTTGTTACCTCCTTCCAGCCCCTGGAAAACACTAATTTACCTTCTGTGCCTATGGAATTGCCTCTTCTGACATTTCATATGAATGGAATCAAACAGTATGTTGCCTTCTTTTCTCTTAGTATATTGTTTTCAAGGTTTATCCATGTTGTAGCCTGAATCAGTACTTCATTCCTTTCTGGGCCAAATAATATTCCATTGTATAGATATACCACATTGTTGTTTATCCATTCATCAGATGATGGACATGTGGGTTGTTTCTACTTTCTGGGTATTATGATATTGTTTCTCTGAACAATTGTGTACAGAGCAGTTTTTGTATGAACACGTTTTCACTTCTCCTGGGTATATACCTAGGAGTGGAGTTGCTGGATCATATGGTAAGTCCATGTTTAACATTTTGAGAAACTCTTTTTCACAGTGGCTGCAGCATTCTACATTCCCAACAGCCATGTATGAGGGTCCCAATTTCTCCAAATCCTCACCAGCACTTGTCATTATCCATCTTTTTGATGATGGCTATCATGGTGGGTGCAAAGTGGTATCTCACTGTGATTTTGATTTGCATTTCTGTAATGACTAATTACATTGAACATCTTTCCATGTGCTTATTGGCCATTTGTATGTCTTTGGAGAAATATCTACTTACATCCTTTGTGTCTATTCAAGCCCATGTGTTTCCTTTTTATTGTTGAGTTGTAAGAGTTCTTTATATTTTCTGAATACTAGAGACTTATCAGATGTATGATTTACAACTATTTTCTTCATTCTGTGGGCTCTCTTTTCACTTCATTGGTTGTATCTTTTGAAGCACAAATTTTTAAATTTTGATGACTTTAATCTATTTTCTTTAGTTGCTTGTGGTTTTGGGTGTCATAGTCAAGAAATTATTGCCTAAAAGGTCACGAAGATTTACAACTATGTTTTCTTCTAAGAGTTTGTAGTTTAAGCTTTTCCCTTTAGATCTTTGGTCCATTTTGAGTTTTGTGTATTTTGAGTGTAAAGAAGAGATCCAACTTTATTATTATTATTTTTCTGTATGTGGGTATTCAGTTATCCCACTATAATACATTGAAGAGACTATTCTTTCTTCATTGAATTGTATTGGTACCTTTGTTCAAAATAAGTTATCTTTATGTCTGTCCTTAAGCCACTACCACACAGTTTTGATTACTGTATGTATCTGTGTAGAAAATTTTGAAATTGGGACTGTGAGTCCTCCAATTTTGTTCTTCTTTTTCAAAATCATTTTGGCCATTCTGGGTCCCTTGCATTTCCATATGAATTTTAGGATCAGCTTGTCAATTCCTGCAGAAACAAAAAACAAACAAGAAAACCCTGGATTTTTGATAGGGATTGCATTGAATCTGTAGATCAATGTGAGAAGTATTGCCGTTTAACAATATTAAATTTTCCAACCAATGAACATGGGATGTCTTTTATTTATTTAGGTCTTCTTTAATTTTCTTCAACAATGTTTTGTAATTTAGTGTCCAAATCTTGCACTTCTTTAGTTGAATTTACTCCTAAGTGTTTTATTCTTCTTGATGCCATTGTAAATGGAATTGTCTCCTCAATTTCATTTATGGATTATTCAATGCTAGTATATAGAAATACAGGTAATTTTTGTATATTTATCTTGTATGTGTTGTATATATTTTGTATATTTATCCTACAACCTTACTGAATCTGTTTATTAGCCCTGATGGCTTATTTGTGGATTCTCTAGGATTTTGTGTATACAAGGTCATGTCACCTGCAGATAATTTTGCTTCTTCCTTTCCAGTTTTTATGCCTTTTATTTATTTTTCTTGCTTAATTTCCCTTGCACAAATTGCACAATCTCCAGTGCAATGCTGAATATAAGTGGTAAGAGCAGAACCTTTCAATCTTTTACCATTAGGCATGATATTAGTTGTGGGTTTTTCATAGATGTTCTTTATCAGGTTGAGGAAGTTCCTTTATACTCGTTTTTGAGTGTTTTCATCATGAAAGACTATCAGTTTGTCGAGTGCTTTTCCTGCATTTATTGAGATGATCATGTAGTTTTTGTCCTTTATTAATATGGTGTATTGACTGATTTTTGTGTGTTGAAACAATCTTGCATCTGTGGGATAAATCTCAATTGATCATGGTGTATAATTCTTATTATGTGTTGCTAGATTCAGTTTAATAAATATTGTTGAGGAAATTCACATCTATATTCATAAGGGATATTGGTCTGTAGTTTTCTTGTGATTTCTTTTTCTGGTTTTGGAGTATGCTGGCCTCATAGAATAAATTAGGAAGTGTTGCTTTCTTTTGTACTTTTTTTGAAGAGTTTGTGAAGGATTGGTTGTAATTCTTTTTTAAAAATTTGATACAATTCAGCAGTAAAGCCATCTAGTCCTGGGCTTTTCTTTGTGGAAGTTTTAAAATCAGTGATTCAATCTCTTTACCTATTATAGGTTTATTCAGATTTTCTATTTCTTCTTGAGTCAGTTGCTGTAGTCTTTCTAGGAATTTCTTCATTTCATTTAGGTTATCAGATTTGTTAGCACACAGTTGCTCATATTTTTTCTTATAATTCTTTTTATTTCTGTCAGGTGTCTAGTAATACCCTCCTCTTTCATTTGTAATTTTAACAATTGAATCTTCTCTCTTTATTTCTTGGTCAGTCTAGCTAAAGGTTTGCTAATTTTGTTGATCTTCTCAAAGACCCAAGTTTTGATTTTATTGATTTTCTTATTGTTTTCTATTCTCTATTTCTTTTATATCTGCTTTAGTATCTGCTATTTCCTTTCTTATGCTTGTTTTGGGTTTAGCTTACTCTTCTTTTTCTAGTTTCTTAAGGTGGACATATAGGCTATTGATTTGAGATCTTTCTTCTTTTTCAATATAGGCACTTTAGAGCTATAAATTTCCTACTAAGCACTGCTTTAGCTGCATTTCATGAGTTTTGGAATGTTTTGTTTTATATTATATTTGTATTAAATATTTTCTAATTTCCCTTGTGATTTCTTCTCTGTTTAGTGTCATTTCATTTCAGTCTGAAGGACATCCTCTAGCATTTCTTGTATGGCAAGTCTACTAGCATTGAATTCTCTTGGCTTTTGTTTATTTGAGAATATCTTCATTTCTCCTCGTTCTTGGAGGATAGTTTTGCTGGATATAGAGTTTTTGTTGTATAGGTTTTTGTGTGTGCATGAGCTTTAAGTATGTCTTCTACTGCCTACTGGCCTCCATAGTTTTTGCTGAGGGCTAAGGCTAGAGCCATAGGGAACATCAACACTGGGGGTGGAGTGCTTGCAGGAATGCAAGACAGAGGGAGAATGTCCACAGGCAGAGAGAGCCAGTGAGGCAGAGAAGGAGAGACAGAAAAAAAGTGGTATTAGAAAAAAAATGCAATGAGAGATATTTGAAGGAGAAAGTGTTTAATAAGTAATGCTTTAGAAGAGGATGAAAAAGATAAGGACTGAAGAGTCTCTGTTGGATTTGGCAGCCTTATTAAGTGCACTTTCAGTGGAGTGATGGAGAGAAAAACAGATGCACAGGATGAAAAAGTAGATGAATGGTGAAAAAATGTTAAGTGTTGACTACACATATCTCTTAGCTTGGGTTTCTCTCGTCTTTGATTATCACTCTATTTGTGCCGCTTGGGCAGTCTCATCCATAAACAAAGATCTAGCTCCTAAGCCTCAAGTCCTGGGTATATGGCTGCCTGCTGGACACTTCCACTTGGCTGCCTTACAGGCAATTAAAACGCAACATGTTATCTAATGTTGAAGTCCTCATCTTCATATTTATGCAACATCATGTTCATTCTCATTCTCTTGTTCTCACTTTTGCATTCTCTTACTCTCCTCCCTCACCCCCTCACATCCCATCCACTTGCTCTCTGGATATCTTATTTTACTCCTGTTTGTTCCCTGGAAGCTGACCTGTGTGTACTGTACAACAGGCTCCCTTGACCTCAGGTTTCTAGTTGGGTTTAACTAATGGGCAACATAGGCAGGAGATTAGAGAATGGAGGAAAGTGTTTATGCCCCAGATCCCTCCCTTTGGAGTCATCAACTTGGCTCCACCTAAAAATCTTGGCTCCTGTTAGCAGACCCTTTTCACAGAGCCGTCTCTGTCTTTTGGCCCGGAATGGTAATGGAGCTTTCCATACCTTTGTAAATAATCCATTTATTAATTTTTTTCTCTAGTTTTCTCAATTCAGGTATGCCATCTTATTTTCTGCTGGAATCCTGAATGAGTCACACTGTGTTCCAGTTATACCAAAATCTTTAGTTTTCTCACTTTACTAGGTTTATCCTCTGGTTGGAATGTCCTATCCAGCCCCAAACTCCTATTTTTAATTGATTAATTGATTAATTAATGTGGTGGACAACTTTTTATTTTGACAGGATTTCAAATGATTAGACAGATAGAAATGTTGCAGGCTAATTCAGGGATCTTCCATATAACCTTTACCCAGATTCACCAATTGTTTATATTTTGCCCCTTTTCTTTATTATTTTCTCTGTATAGATATTTGTGTATCTGTACAGAAACACACATTTTTCTGAACTGTATGCAAGTTGGAGACATTATGGACCCTTACTCCTAAATAAATTAGAGTTTATTCCTAAGAAAAAAGACATTTTCTTATATAACCATAGTACAGTTCTTAAAATCAGAAAATTTATAAGTTGATATATATATAATAACATTATATCAATGTTATTATATGTATATATATATATATATATATATACACACACATATATATATAGTATCACCAGTCCATGCTCAAACTTTGTCAGTTATCCCAACAGTGTGCTTCATAGCTAGCTATTTTTTCCTGGTCCAAGATCCAGTTGTCATGTCTCTGAAGTTCCCCTTAATTTGGAACAGGTAATCTTTTTTTTTTTTTTTTTTTTTTTTGGTCACTCTTGACTTGGATATTTTTGAAGAAGACTACAATCCAGTTATTTTACAGAATGTCCCTCTATTCTATTTTATAGAATTTTATAGAATGTCAGTTTGTGTTTTTTTTATCTTTCCTCATGATTACATACAAATTATGCATTTGGGGTAGAAATTTTACAGAAGTGATGTTGTGTCTTTTTCACTGCATCGTATCAGGGGTACATGTTACCAGTTTGTCCCAGTATTGGTGATGTTTGATCATTTAGTTAAGTTGGGACCCACCAGATTTCCTTCCTATAAAGACTGTTTTTTCCTTCATGATTAATAAGTAATTTGTGGGGAGACACTTTAAGATCACATAAATATCTTGTTCCTCATCAAACTTTCACCCACTGGTTTTATCATTCAATAATGATTTTCTTACTCTTTTTTCTATACTAATTATAAGGAAGAGATTGTATCGTATATACATAAACATTTATGTATATAATTATATATGTTCATTTGTTTATTCATATATATAGTATATTTATTTATATCATTCTAGACTTTATTTTATTCAATGGATTATCATCTATTACTATCATTGTTTATTTTGATGACCAGATCATCTCAGATTTGATCCGTGTGAACCCCTTCAACTTGACTCCTGTGTCCTTATGCTTTTTCCGCACGATTTTTTGAGTACTTACTCTCAAGCACAAAAAGTTGTTCCATCTCATTTTGTGCTTTCACTGCTCTGGAATCAGCCTTTTCTCCAAGCAAGCCAGCTTCCTTGTAGTAGAAAGTATCTAGAAACCAAGATCTGGGCACTAGATATGACAATTATTGCTGATGTGTCTCTCTTGTCTTGTTTCTGTTCTTTGATTTTGGCTCTTATCTCTATTTTTTCTTTCTTTCTGTCAGCTTACTTTTTTAGTTTACTTTTCTCCCCTTCTAGTTTCTTAAAGTGGAATCATAAATCATTGATTTTGCACATTACTTCTTTTTCTAATAGAAGCATTTAAACCTATACTTTTTTATTGAGGTATAATTGACATACAATATTATATTAGTTTCAACTGTATAACATAATGATTTGATATTTGTATATGCTGTGAAATGATCACCACAAGTCTAGTCAACATCTGTCACCAAACATAGTTTAGCATTCTTGATAAAATACTTGAGCAATTTTTTGATAGACTTTAATGAGCTTAAAAGCCCCTCCTAGGAAACCCACTCAATTGACTGTTAGTCTTGAAACTAGTCTAAGAACTTTAACCAATAATGCAAAAAGGCTAATTGTCCTTAACTAGATAGTCATCTTCTTTTTTAAAATCCAGTCTAACAATAATTGTCTAACCATTTTTCCCCATAAAATGTCTCTGCCAAGATAGAATCTTTGAATTGGGCTTTTCAGAAAGCCTCTTTGTTTGAAATAAAACTCTGACCTATGCTTATAATCAATCTGAGAGTGGCTTTGTGTGTTGAAGGAATGAAGGCTTGAATGTACAAAAGCGGAAAGTCCGATTGTTACTAGGCCTGAAATATTAAATGTATAAATGCTCTCAATTTGAGCTGAGGATAAATGACACTTTGATTTCTACTAGAAAAAAAAGATTTTCCTAGGTTTTATGAATATATTTACATGAAATAATGTGGGGAAGTATATAATAAAGTTTAGAGGAAGGCCATGATAGACTCACAACTCTATCTCTAGATTCCTGTATTCATGTACTGTATTAAAACCAAACAAATACACCTGCTGGTAGAAGCCCTAAAGACCCAAAGTTATGTCTCCTCACATCTGTGCCAGCAGCTGATCTCGTTCTGAACTGCCTGCTTGGTATTCACTGGAGGTTCATTTGTCCTTATTTCTACTCCTCTTGCTAAAAGTTGTTTACAATTCCAAAACACAACATAATTTTAAAAAGTCCCATGCTTATATTACATTTGTCAATCACATTAACATGAAATTGAAATCTAGAAAATAATTTTTCTTTCTAGTCAGGAATTCTTCCATTCCCAGTATTATGGCCGTCTCAGATATAAATACATTTTGAGCGGGGAAGGGTCTGTTCTGTTCTAATGAGAAGAAAGCAAACGATTTTAAAGCCGAAATGAAAACCACTCCTCTGCAATTCATTCTTCCTGGTTAAGACACTTCCCTGTTCTCCTGCCTAACTTGAGTTTGAAAGCCTATTGTAGAATACCAAACTTATAGTTTGGCAGTATTTAATTATTATTTAATAGCTACTGTTCACAACTCCTCTCCATAGGAGGTTAATTATCCACTTGTGATAATCTGGTTTGTAAATTTTTCATATATTTTCATATGTTATCTATCTATCTGTTATCTATCTATATACCTTTTATTGATACCTTCTGATAAACTTTAGACCATTTCTAACTTGCTAGTGATTTCTTAAGGGAGAGGGAAGTAGGCATAAAAAAACTGGAAGTGAAGTTCTTGTTAACTTCATTTCTTGTTCAGAGAAGGGATAGTAGCAGGGAAGGGGTGGGGAGAAGAGATTCCTTAAGAGGCAAACGGTCCTGTAGGATGAAGGTCACATACTACGTCACTTGATACCAGTCCCTACTTGATAGATGCTTAATAAACATTTCTTGAGTTAAAAAAATTTTTTTTTAATTTATTTTTATTTACTTATTTTTGGCTGCGTTGGGTCTTTGTTGCTGCGCGCGGGCTTTCTCTAGTTGCCGCGAGTGGGGGCTACTCTTTGTTGCGGTGCGCAGGCTTCTCATTGCGGTGGCTTCTCTTGTTGCAGAGCACAGGCTCTAGGCGCGCGGGATTCAGTAGTTGTGGCACACGGGCTCAGTAGTTGTGGCTCGCGGGCTCTAGAGCACTGGCCCAGTAGTTGTGGTGCACGGGCTTAGCTGCTCCGCGGCATGTGGGATCTTCCCGGACCAGGGCTCGAACCCGTGTCCCCTGCATTGGCAGGTGGATTCTTAACCACTGCGCCACCAGGGAAGCCCTAAAAATACTTTTTGTATTGCTATTTCTACCACCTGTTATAACTGCAAATTGATTGTGATTTAAATGGATGCAGAGTCCTGGTTAAGGAAGCATAGCATATGGCCTTGGATGACTGTTGCCTCATTTCCCACTGATCCAAGCTCCCTGGTATACCCAAGACTCTTGTGACATCTCAGGCTCCCAAGTAACATACCTGTTCCTGGCCTCCCAAAAGCTAGAACTTTCTTCCTTCTTCTTCCTTCTTGTCTGTGATCCAGGATTTTGTTCCCTTGGGATTGACCATAATCATGAACCAATTTTTAAGGACACCTGTGCTACTGTAATATTTGACAACATCTACATTTTAGTAGGACCTTTCTAAAGACTCTATTAAACCCAAAGGAATAATTCTAATGGTAGGCATTTTAGGTAGCATGGCTGCCTCTTCTAGGGTCCTAAAATTATACCTTTTCAACAGCCACTGGCTTCCTTTATTAGGCAGGAAAGCAGTGAATAATCCTGATTGATTTCTCCACACCAACACTGCCCCAGTGTGCATTTTCCTTCCCAAAGCCAGCTGCACACACTCCCTGTGAAGTCAAAGACTTACTGAGCTGATAATAATAGTAATTAATATTCCTGCCAGGGAAAAGAAATAAACTGCTCATCTGCTGGGATGCATTAACTTTTTCACATTTTCAGGGAATGCTGCAAGCACTGAAAGATGTGGCTTACTGAAGAAACTCAAATAGTGGAAGAGAATTAATTTGTCTTCTGGAAAAGGAACGATTAACTATCTTCTCATTTAGCATATTTCATTAGTAGCATTTTGCAGTAAATACAACACACCTCTATTATAACATAGTTTATTACAAAAATTCTAGTATATCAAGGATTCAGTTTGTTCCCTGAGACATAATTTCCTCGCTAAAGAGCCTGATTTAATTCAATCAATGCAGGGTAAGATTAGCCTTATACCCACAAGATCATTACATAAGTTACAAATATTAACTTAACACCTACTGTGCATAAAGCACTAACATTTGTACAGTCCTTTGGCATCGTGTTATATTAGCCTCTCCCATCAACTTTGTCTGGTTATCATCTCCATTTTACAGTTGAGGAAACTGAGGCTGAGAGGGTAAGTGACTTGATATTAAAGGTCACCCAGCTAACAAGCAGTAGAGCCAGGACTTGAACTCTTTCTCACATCCCACAACTTCGTGAGAAGGTAGTAAGTTATATTCTTGTTCTCAGGAATCTTACAGGCATCAAAAAGGGTTCCACTCTATTGAGGACTGCAGCACACAGAAAACATCACTTAACCAGAATACTTACAGACAGAAGTGTTAAAATACATTTAAATTTCAAGTCAGGGTGGAAATACTTAAAATTCACAGGGTATACTCTACTGCCCCCACTAGCCCTAGACATAATCAAATCTTTGGTGTTAAAGGACCTTTTCATTGCTTCCAGATCTTGTTAACCCTTTAGAATCCCTGAATAGAGCAGTCCTGAATGTTAAAGAGGTAGATGGCCTGGAAAAGGAATGGAGAAAAAACTTTGGCTTTTGGGCCTGACGGGTCTCTAGTTTAGGTTCATTTTCTAACCCACAGATCAAATGCCCAAGACAAGATCACATGTATGCCCACTGTAAAAATTGGGGCATAAAATGTCCCAAAATAACATTGTTACTTCTAAAAGTGAACAATTTATTTTACTCTAAGATAAAATACTTCCTATTTTGTGGAACAGGTGTTTCTGGTTTCTCTTTTAAAAATAAAAGAACATATGAATAGATATTTTGGTTTGGGTGGTTGAAAATCTATCTTGCAGAGAAAGGCCTCTTCATTTTTTAAAAAAATTGAGGTGAAATTCACATAACATAAAAATTAACCATTGTAAAGTGTATACTGTGGTGACATTTAGTACATTCACAGAGTTGTGCAACCATCACCTCTATCTTGTTCTAAGACATTTTCACACTCTCAAAGGAGACCTTATGCACATTAAGAAGTCACTCTCCATTCCCACCCACCCCCTGGCAACCACTATTCTGCTTCGTGTTTCTGTGGGTTTATCTATACTAGATTTTTCATATAAATGGAATCATACAATGTGTGACCTTTATGTCTGACTTCTTTCACTTAGCATGTTTTCAAGGTCCATTCATGTTATAGTGTGTATCACTATATCATTTCTTTTTATGGCTGAATATAATATTCCATTGTATGGATATACAACATTTTGTTTATTCATCCATCTGTTGATGGACATTTGGGTTGTTTCTACCTTTTGGCTATTGCAAATAATGCTGTTATGAACATTTGTGTATAAGCATTTGCTTGAAAACCTGTTTTCAATTCTTTGGGGTGTAGACACAGGAGTGGCATTGTTGGGACATGCTAATTCTATGGTTAACTTTTTATAGATTTGCCAAACTGTTTTCCACAGCAGCTGCACCATTTTATATTCCAACCAGCAATGTACAAGAGTTCCAATATCTTCACATTCTTGTCAACATTTTCCACTTTTTAAAAAAAATTATAGTCATCTTGGTAAGGATGAATTGGTATCTCATTGTGGTTTTGATTTGCCTTTTCCTAATGACCAGTGACGCTGAACATCTTTACAAGTGCTTGTTAGCTATTCATGTAGAGTACTTTATATATTTAGATACAAGTCCCTTATCAGGTATATGACCCTCTAGTGAATTTTTCATTAAAGTTATTGTACTTTTCAGGTCTAGAATTTTTATTTGGTTTCATATTATAATTTCTATATGTTTATTGATAGTCTCTTTTGGTTCAGTCATTGTTCTCCTGGTTCCCTTTAGTTCTTAGTCTATGATTTTCTTTATTTCTTTGATCATATTTAAGGCTGTTGATTTAAAGTCGTCATCTAGTAAGTCCAATGTTTTTCCAGTGACAGTTTCTGTTAATTTCTTTTTTTCATGGGAATGAGCTGTACTTTCTTTTTTCTTTGCATACCTCAATTTTTTTGTTGAAAACTAGACATTTTGAATAGTATAATGTGGTAACTTTGGTAATCAGGTTCTTCCTTCTCTGGGTTTGTTCTTGTTCCTTTAGTGTGCTTTGTATTTGCTTATTTAGTGACTTTTCCAAACTATTTTTAAAGACTTATTCTTTGTTGTATATGCTCTCTGCAGTCTGTTCCTTAAGCTTGTGGTCAGCTCATGTTTTGATAAGATGTCCTTAAATGCCTAGAGCAAAAAGAGAACCAAAAAAAGACAAGGGAAAAAAACCTCTTCGCAGATTGGCTCTGTGTTGGGCCTTCCTTCAACGCTTGGCCAGGCCATTTACAACTCCACCCTAGCATTCACACCCTGCTGATACTGAGCCTAAAGATCAGAGAGAGATTAAAGCTTAGGTTCCTGTCATGTCTTTTCTGAGCATGTGTCCTGCTCTCGGCATGTGCTTGGCTTTCTAGACTCTTCCCTCTTTCTATCTTGTTCCCTCTTCACTTTTGATTAAATTGCCATAGAAGATCCAAGCCTTATTTTACATCATTGCTTCAGAAGGAGACACATTTTGTTTGTTGTGAACTTTAATTTAGTAGAATTTTTTCCCTTTATCTCAATTTTGCAGTGATTGTATAATTCTGAGGTTCTAACATTTCAAGATGAATGAAAAATCTTGCAAATTGATAGATGCTGTCACAGTTGTTCTCACTGTAGTTTCATTCTTGAAAGTCTGTATGTACCTTTGTCAAATGCTTTTATTGAGCACTTACTGTGGGACTGGAATTGTGTTATATACTTTATGTGGTTATCTTATTTAACACTGTCTACAACCCCAAGAGTTAGGTACTATTATTTTCTGTATTTTATTGATAAGGAAACAAGTTTAGAGAGATCAAATAATTTACTCATATCTCTCACAGCTATGACTATGTTGTATAGCATTAAACTCTTAAGCATCATTTACCGTTTGCTTCACAAGAATGGGATTTCTAGGACTTCTTTTTTCCACTTTATCTTCATTTCTATTTTTATTTCTACTCTTAATTGTATTATCATTTTTTACCACATTTCTCAGGCATGCAGAAACAAATCAACAAACTAACAGAAACAACTGAAAAGTACAAACTACAAACAAAAGACTAACAGCAGTAGTGAATTTAATTTGGAATAGAATGCTACGTGTGAATAACATAGGGATAGTCCTGTAGTTCCTCCATTTCTAGAAGAAAATTCTAATGATACTTGGTTGTAGATGAAGCTTGGATATTTAGAAACTTAGGAAACAGACACTCTCATTAAAAGAGTTTATTTACTGCAGTGCTTATATGTTATTAAAAACAATTTTAATGCCTCAAATGGCGTTTCTAATAATGACAAGGCACTATGTCAAAGATGCGTATTTGAACAAAATTGTTTCATGAAATGTAAATGTGGAAAAGTAATATTTATAAACTAAGTTATGTGATTTTAGATGTTCTAGTTGAATTAATAGATTAACTTTTAGAAGTAGAAAAAGGGTGGTCCAGTGGTTAGGATGCCACACTTTCACTGCCCAGGGCACGGGTGCAATCCCTGGTCGGGGAGCTGGGATCCCACAAGCCGTGAGGCGTGGCCAAAAAAAAAAGTAGAAAAAGAAATCTTAAGACTCTAAGATGTGCATATCATATCTCTTCCTTCCACCTTCAACCCAAGCCAGAGAGAGGACTAGAATATTCTTTAACTTCTGAAAATCTAGCCAGACCCCTTCTATTGCTGTAGTTTCTGCTGACCTATAATTGCCTATAACCATGAAAATGACTTCAGGGAGCTGGAAGCTGGGCCATAGGTGAATGCAATATAGGTAAGATAAATTTTGTTAGCGAAAAGGAGGAAAGCTCAAGACCAGTATTAATACATGCACGCAAACTGGTCTTTCAGTTGTCCATGATGACCTAAGGAGCTTACCCCAGAATGTAAATCAACGCACTGCTTCCTTTACTGAAAAAGTCTTGCTATTAAAAACAAAAGTCAGTTAAACTAAATGGTGTCTTTAGTGACTCAGTCTGCATTCTGGCACAAGTTCCTTCTCTCATCATGGGCTGGTAACAAACTCTTTGTGGACCGGTATTGGTCTGAGGATCACAATTTGAAACCCCATTAAAAAGACGGTCAAGTGGGTTTTGAAGAGCATATAGCCACAAGGACAAAGAGAGCAGGATAGAAGAACTAAGAAGAAAACTTCAGAAACTGGAAAGCAGTTGGATAATAGTAACTCACTTTAGAAGACCAAGAAAGAAATTCTTAGCTAGTATGAGATAAGCCAAAAAGTAACCTGGCTTATATCACCAAGTCCCCAAATATATGTAATTGATAGCACCAGGTGCCTACATTTGTAAGCCTGTTTCAGAAGCAGTTAGACCCTAGATCACCTCCCTGACTAAGTCCAGTGTCTGCTTTCCCCTCATCCTGGCAAAAGACTGGTCATTTAGTCTCAAAAGTGGGTGAAAGGGTCAGAGAGTCTCTGAACTGGGAGACATCAGGCACAGTTGAGAGCGTGGAATGTTCTGAAAGCAAAAGGTTAATGAAAGTTTATTTATTAAAAATTGAGCATCCCAGGGACTTCCCTGGTGGCCCAATGGTTGGGACTCCGTGCTTCCATTGCAGAGGGCGTGGGTTCAACCCCTGGTCGGGGAACTAAGATCCCACATGCCACACAGTGTGGCCAAAAAGTAAAAAGAAAAAAAAAAAAAATTCAATTAAAAAATTTTTTTTAAAAATTGAGCATCCCAGCCTTTATTCCCTACTCAGTTCCCAGAATACTGGCAACCAGGCCTTTACCATTCAGGTAAGAGATTGAAAGAGCTTCTCTGGGAAAGTGATAAATCAAAAAGGAAAGACCAAATTTCTGGAGTTTCAAAAGAACATGGCTCAGTTGGATTACTCTATAGAGGAGACCACACTTGACAGGCCCCAATCCACATGCAGAGACTTCCAATCATCTTTTTAGTGACCGCTCTTAAATATAAGCAGACAGCCAAGGATTATAGACATTTGAGGAAAGCATTTAATGTGAAAGACTGAGACTTAAAAAAAAAAAGGACAAAAAGCCAATTGGAGGAAGGCTTGTGGGGAGAAGTACATTTCCCAAAATTACTAATATTTTTAGAGAGATAAAAGATATTGAACTCAATCAACAAGAACAGGATGTTTTAAAAAAGTTTACAGAACAAGAACAGTAACAACAAGCTCTTGCAAATTAAACAAATTAAAAAGCCAATTAAATAAAAGGGTTTATTAATAAAGTTGAGGAAATATCCCAGAAAGTAAAACAAAAGCTCAAAAAGGGGAGGTGTAAGACAGAAAAAAAATAAGGTTCAACTTTAGGAACTCCAGAAAGAGAAAACAGAGGGAAGGAAGTCATTAAAGAAATAAATTAAGAAAATTTTACAGAATGAAAGGGCTCACCAAATGTCTAGCATAATGGATGAAAACAGTCCCATATTGAGTAACATCACTGAGAAATTTTAGGACAAAAAGAAAATCTTAGAGTCTTTGAGATTGGGAGTGAAGGGGAAAGAAGTAGGTTTTATATGAAGTTTCAAGGATTAGACTGGAGTTACATTATTTAACAGCAACTCTGGAAGCCATAATACAATGGAAAAATGTCTTTAAAATTACTCAGGAAAACAGTTGCCAAGCTAGAATTATATACCTAGCCAAACAATTAACTCACTGTAAGGGAAGAATAAAGACATACTGAAATAACCAAGGTTTCAAAAATTTCATCTCCCATACTGTCTTTCTTAGAAAGTTATTGGAAGATGTTCCCTACCAAGATAAAGGAATAAAGCAAGAAACTGGAAAATCCTAGGGCTCAGGAAGCAGGGAACCCAATGAGAGAGAGAGAGAGAGAGAGAGAATGTAAGGAGTGCAAAGGGGACATTCAAGATGACAGCTGTGCAGCAGGTCTAAATAGCAACCCAGTCCATATTAGAGGAAGTCAGAGACTCCTGAATATATTTTTTCAAGAAGAAGGAATTAATAGACTACTGTACCTAATGTGTTTAAGTGTACTGAGAGGAGAGTTATAAAATTGGTGGGGAGTTTGGGGTTAAGTTAGTGTAAAGTAGTGTGCAAAAAAAAGTAAAGGGTGAAAGAATGAAAGATAGATAGATAGATAGATAGATAGATAGATAGATAGATAGATAGATAGATATTGTTGGGCTGCAGTCATCTCATTGAACCTCATAAGAAACCCTGAACCCAAATTGCCCAGCCATGGGGTTCCTGGATTCCTGACCCAGAGGAAATGAATGAGATAATAAATGTTCATTGTTGTTTTAAAGCTAACCTAAGTTTTAGGTTAATGTATTATGTAGCAATAGATAACTAATACAGATTTTGGTACCTGGAAGCAGGGTGTTGCCATAATGAAAACTTAAAAATGTGGGAGTGGCTTTGGAACTGATTAGTGGGAGGAATTTGGAAGGACCTTGAGGTAGTGGAAGACTGAAGATCCTTGTAAAGACTGTTATTAGAAGCTTGATAACCTGTGAGAAGGTTACCAGTAAGGACTTTAAGGAGAATGAGGAAAATGTTATTGGAAACTAGAAGAAAGGAGATCCTTGCTATGCTGTGGCAAAAAAAATAAAAATAAAAAAAATAGCAACACGGTCACCTATAGTAATATGCAAAGTAGAAAATATATTTAATAAACTGGGGGATAGAGCTAAGGAAATTTCCAGACAAAGTGTTGGAAGTGCTGCATGGCTGCTTCTTGCTGCATATAGTAAAATGCAAGGGGAGTGCCTTAAAGGAAGGACTATTAAATATAAAGGAGCCAGGAATTGTTGGGTTTGAAAATTCCCAGCCCCTCCAGTGGCAAATGATGCTAAAATTAGAGATGGCTTTCTGGCAAAGATTAAATCCAGGGCACAATCAGAAAAATATAGTCTAAAAATGAAGCCAAGATATGACTATAATATCTGTGTTATGACCTCAAGAGATTTAAGGCAGTGCCTCAAAGAACCACTGTCAAACAATAAGGGCTTCTAGGTAGCTTAAGAGTGTTGTTCCTCAGCAGCCTTTGCAGAAAAGGGCTTTTCTCAGAGATTTGTGGGTAAGGCTTTTGCCTAATGGTTTGAAACCTAATAAGATTCACGAAAGACCTGCAAATTTTTTTTGTTTGTTTTTTCTTAAACTTTGTTACCGTTTAATCATTGACAATGTTCTGTACACTAACGCCACATTCATAGTCTTCAGTGCTGTTACGATCTGCAAAGTTTTTAAGAGAATTGTATTAGCAGAAACACCAGCAGGATTGAAAGGAATGGATAGAACAAAATGAAAAGAAGCTTTCGGGCCTCAAAAGTTGTAGGGGCATGAAGCAGTCTGTAGAAACTACTCAGCCGCAAATATGGGCTCCCTTTCATGGTAAAGGAGGGATGACTCAGAGGGTAGAACCAAGAGCTGTGGAGAATCATTCCTGTGTTCTGAGTTCTAATCAAGGAACTAACATGTGCCCAATGGATTTCAGATTTGCTAGTGACTAGTAACTCCTCTAAACCTCCTGATTTTCCCCTTTTGGAATGGAGGGTCTATAGCAACTATCCTTTGCATGTCTCACCATTTTATAGTGTTGTGTGAGTGTGTGCTGGGTAAAGAACTTGTCTCTGTGGTTCACAGAGCTTCAGGTTGAGAGAAACTGTGCATGAGGAGCGTCATCCCCGAGTTACTTTAAGTGGTGAGATCCTAGACTTTAAGCTGATGCTGTAAATGAATGAGACTTTGGGGTGGTTGTGGGAGGACTGAGGGACTTTGCATTTAGGTGGCCGGAGTGTGGGGTGTGGTGGTTTACAAACATGTCTTCAACAGGTGGAGCCGGGCTGCCCTGGGGGCGCAGTGGATAAGCATCCACCTGCCAGTGCGGGGAACATGGGTTCGAGCCCTGGTGCGGGAAGATCCCACATGCCGCGGAGCAACTAAGCCCACGCGCCACAACTACTGAGCCTGTGCTCTAGAGCCCGCAAGCCACAACTACTGAACCCACGTGCCACAACTACTGAGCCTGCGCTCTAGAGCCCACGCGCCACAACTACTGAGCCCACGCGCCACAACTACTGAAGCCCGCGCGCCTAGAGCCCATGCTCTGCAACAAGACAAGCCACTGCAATGAGAAGCCTGCGCACCGCAACGAAGAGTAGCCCCCACTCGCTGCAACTAGAGAACGCCCACGCGCAGCAACGAAGACCCAACACAGCCAAAAAAAAAAAAAAAAGGTGGAGCCAAATTCCATTCCCCTTGAATGTGGGCCAGATTTAGTGACTTGCTTCTGATGCATAAAATGCGGCAGAAGTGATGCGACGTGGCTTTTGAGGGTAGGTCATAAAAGGATAGCTTCTGCCTGGCGCGCACTCCATCTCTCTCTTGCTCTCTTTTCCTCCGCCGCCACCTCCGTCTCTCTCTCAGATCACTCATTCTTTAGGAAAGCCAGCTGCCATGTTGTGAAGACACTCAAGCAGCTCTTCGGAGAGTAGAGGGACCCAGATAGGAGGAACTGAGGCTTCCTGCCAAAACCCAGCACCAGTGTGCCAGTAATATATAAAAGTCACCTTGGAAATAAATCCTTCAGCCCTGGTCAAGCCTTCAGGTGACTGCGGCTCTGACTGACAGCTTGCTGCAACCTTGTGAGAAATCCTGAAATGGCCAAGCTGTTCCTAAATTCCTGACACAGAGACCATATGAGATAGTAAGTGTTTATTGTTGTTTTAATCCACTGAGTTGGGGCAGTTAGTTACACAGCAATAGATTAACAATGGATCCAGCCAAAATTGTGATATAATCATAATGGGAGGAAAACGGACCTCTCAAAATCTACCCACCTAAATATATAAAGTGAATTGTCTATGGTCATGTTAATGTAGGGAGGCAATAAGTTTTTTCATATTTTTCACAGTGATAGACTGATAACACATAACTAGCATTCTTTGCACTCTGTCTTTAAAAATGAGTAGACATAGATTAAAAGCAAAGAATTTTAGAGATGGGAGGAAACTAAGAGATTATGTAATTCACGTCTTCTGTTTAGAGGGAATTTTAGAAATAGTAGGTGCACAATATATGGTTTTGGAGTATGTATGACATACATCTATTTATTCTGAAGGTATTATTTAAAATTTTGATTTATCAAAATAATACCTATACATAGTTAAACAATCCAATATTACTAATATCTTTCTTATCAAAAACAGTCCTGTCCATTTCTGTATCCCAAGACAGCCACTTTTACCTTTTAACATGAATCTTCTGATAATCATCCTCATAGTTTCAGATAATAAGATTATACTATTGTTTCTGGATTTATTAGCTTTAGAGAGTATTTACTGACTTCGCATTATGATCACGGAGAATTTCTTTCTTATCCCAACTTATCCCAATTATGATCATGGAGAATTTCTTTCTTATCCCAACTTTAGAGAGTATTTACTGACTTCGCATTATGATCATGGAGAATTTCTTTCTTATTCCAACTTCTCCAGTTTCCCAGTAGAATTACAATTTTCATTTAAGCCAGTACTTAATATTTACACCATAAATATAAATATTGTTCACTGCCGAGTCAGGTAATGTACAATGATTATCTGTCTATTTATATGGATGTTTGTTTTCTTGGAGTTAATTATTTCCTTTCCTTTATTTTGCTTAATTTTCTATATATGTACAGCTTGTTTGTTACTAACGTATTAACAGATCCGTTGAATGCCTGGCAATCGTTGTTTCAAATTCAAACACATCAAATAATCCATCCGTTCCATTTTATCTGTCCTGGAGACCTCCTTCCACAGCCTTCTGTCCTCTTGCTCAAATATGGACAGTTGCTGTCTAGACTAGCTGTCGTGTTAGGACTTTCCTTAGCCATTCTGGTTTGGGGATTGTTTTTGAAAGATTTTGCTAATGTGAATATAACAAGAAGGAGGAAGCATTAATATTTTAAAGAGAATCCTAAATTATTAATGTATACTGCTTCTATGTCCTAGATTCACCAGCCTGTGAGGTCACATAAAATGAAGTCACTTTTGCTTTTGATGCCCAAGGTATAGGGGCTCAAGTCTTCACAGTTTGAATGCAAGATCTCAGCACCTTTGCAACATTGCAACTTTGCAAAGTGCCCTCTGAGTTTTTCTGGGGGTCCACAAAAGGGATATACTTACTAACTAGTCTATCCACTGGTTACCACAAGGCATTTGCCATGTTTTTCCTCTAATGCTGTGACCCCCTGGCCGATGTGTATTGCCCTGAATGCTGTTTGAAGGTGCTGATGGTATCCCTCACTGCTGATGGTATTCCTCATAAGATAGATGTTATATTTGCCAAGGGTGTTTTTTCCTGATGTTGCCATTGCCGGGAACACCAGGGGTACTAGGCTTGATGGAAGGTAGTTAGACTGACCCTTTCCCCACTTCCACACCGCTTTCCCACTCCCCCTCCTCCATTGCTCAAAATCCAGAGTTTACAGACTCTTTTGGCTTCTCCTTTTTGTAGTTTCCTACTTAAACACCTGCCCATAGCCCCTCTGTCCAATCCAATAATAATCAACAGTCACAACCAGCTGCTAAGCACCCATTTCAGCAGGGACAACACAAAAGCCGGAAGGCTCAGAAACACAGCTCAGCCACATAACTTATTCCCAAACCAGAATGTTCAACATTTATATTCTAGTGAGTTTCTCAAGCCAGAGAAACAGTCAGCTTTAAAGTGAGATGAAGTCTTCATTCTGGAGATAGAGCACTAACTTGCAGCTTTCAAATAATGGACCGCTTTCTCTGCTAAACAAGATTTTAAATGCCTTAGCATCTACTCTCAATCCAAGTACCATATTGCCAATCTTTAAACACATATGTCCATATTCTTTTAGAAACCCCAAAGAGTTTTTTCTTTGGGTAAATTTGGAAACCTTCTATTGCTATCTGTAAGTAATCAAACAGAATTGAAATACTAAATATTTCAGACTACTAATTCAGACTGACCTTTGCTCTAAACATTGTCTAAACTTGCTCAGTTAGCATTTCCAAAGAATACTTAAAAGTGGAGATGCCACCAACAGGAGAGCTGCTAGCAGACCACAGAAGAGGAAAGACCTTTTCTTGCGAGGTTTAAAGCACTACCGTGCTGGTCTTTTGGACCAAATGAGAGAATGGTTTTCAAAACAAAGGCCATGTTATTCCAGAAAAACATTTCAGGTGGTACCTAAGACCCTTCACCATCTTCCCTTGCCTCCCTGGCCAGTGCCATCCCCCCCTCTTTAATGTTCCAGTTTTCTTCATTTACTGGATGAGGACAATTAGAGTCACACTTTACCTAATCAGTAAGAAGTAGAGTCAGGATTTTGACCCAGGTGAATTTGACCTCAAAACTGGTGGCTCTTTCCTGCTTACCTCATCATGATGTGTCACTTCCTTACGGTCACTACAGAGGCGACCGTAAGGAAGAGGAATTTATCTGGGGAACTACCCAGCCATGTGGGTTATCTGGGATTTCCTTGGCATACATCCGTAATGGCTCCCTGCTGATACATGGTCTGTGTTGAAGGAGGTTCTGGATAGGATACCCTGTGCAAGCAAACCTAATCCCGAACCTCAGTGTCCCTCTTCTTCCTTCTAATGCCTTTTCTCCCATCCCTTTTTCAGAGAGAGACCAAGCAACTGGTTGCTGATCCTGCACTCTGCTCCCCGTAAGTCATCCAAATGGCAGCCCTGGCTTACCTTTCCTATGACATCTGTTAGTAGCTTGAGGGCCAGAGGATCATGAACCAAGGAGTCCGTGTAAAAGGAGCCAAGGTATTTCTTTGGGTTGGTTGGATTGTCCTGGGCACACAGATCTGGACGCATGCTGAATCCATGGGAGATTCTTCCTACTGTGAAGGGGAAGGAACCACCTGCAAGTAAAGCCCATTCCTGAGGGACTAGTGTTAATTGAAAAGGATTCTTTTCAACCCTCATGTTGTATGCGAAGAGAAGTTACTGTAGCCCAGTTAGTTAACTGTATTTACAAAGGATCTACTGGGTTCCAAATGTGAGAGATGACCCAGAAAAAAGAATAAAGTTAACTCATCTAGAAATTCAGATTTAAGGAATTTATCCTAAAGAGAGAAGACAAGTGTATAAAGATGTGTGGTCAAGGTTTTCAAATGTAGCGTGGTTATAATAGAAAAATACAGAGGGAGGCTTTCAGTCGGGGAATATCTAAATAATGACGGCATATCCATAAAATGCATTGTCATGTATACAACCATCAAAAATGATGAAGCTCTGTACTCACTGACATGGAAAGATGTCTCCACGTGCTGTTGAGAAGGAAAAGTGGATTAGAGAACAGTGTGTATAGTTTGATATTGTGTGTGTGTATTCAAGAGTCACAAACTCACTTACCTACAGGGACCAAGCAGGAAATGGAAATGAATGAAACAGGCCTGTTTGTAAACAATAGTGAATGGTAGGGACTATTGCAAACTAGAGAGCTTGTGGTAGCTTGTGGTCTGACGAGAGATTTAAATGAAAAACAAAACAAAATCAAGTAAACTGTGCCAACCAAACTAAACTTGTCTGCAGAAATGGAATTTGGTCCTTGAACCATCATATACTTTATAACTAGAACAACTACCAGGACTAAATTGTGTCCCTCCAAAATTGTGTCCCTGATCCCCAATGTGACTGTATTTGTAGATAAGGCCTTTAAGGAGATAATGAAGGTTAAATGAGGTCATAAGGTGGGACCCTCATCTGACAGGACTGGTGTCCTCATAAGAAGAGGAAGAGACACAGGAACTCTCTCTCTCTCTTCCTGTGAACACACAAAGAAAAGGCCATGTGAGGACACAGTAAGAAGGCGGCCTTCTGTAATCCAGGAAGAGAGACCTCACCAAAACCCAGCTGTGCTGGCATCTTGATCTGGGAACTCCATAACTGTGAGAAAATACATTTCTGTTATTTTAGCTGCCCAGTCTGTGGTCATATTCTGTTACGGCAGCCCAAGCTGACTAATACAGATAGGGTCTTACCTCCATGTGCAAAACATACTTTCAGTTTAGGAAACTTCTCGAACGCTCCACCCATGATCATGGAGCAAATGGCTGTGGTGGTCTCTGCGGGCATTCCTGGAAGACGAAACAGTCATGACGTATAGCGCTTTTCATCACGAGCAAGAAGTTCAGTGATGTTAATGACAGGGAAATGGGACCTTGCTGAGAAGCGTGGGGTCCCTGTGCCCTAGCATGGCTTGGTTGTATGCAGGCCATTACTTTGGCAAGCAGAAACCATGTGACACTTCCTATTTACCACTTGCAGGTAGAGTCATCTAATGGCTAGAACAGTCAAGGAGCCAGAGGACCTGTCTTCTGTCCTGATTCTCCCAGCTTCCATTTTGTGTGCAGTGGGGCAAGCAGAGTACAGTGAGTCTAGGCTCAACCCTTTCTCCTCCAATTTTTTGCTTCTTGGCCTTTGACAAGTAATTTAATGCCCCCGAGTCTGGGCTTCTTCACCTGTGAAATGGGGGCAGTGTTGTCCATCTTGGAAGGCTGTTGTGGAACCTTGCAAATGATGATGTTGGGAAAGTTCTTGGCCAGAACTTCACATTGGAGAGGCTCAACAAATATGATTTGCCCCCCTGCTTTAATTTCCTCATCTGTAAACTGGGGTTAATAATGGTTAGTTCTTGCCACTTAGTGAGTGCTCAATAAATATTAACTAATATTAATATTCCTGCCAAATCTTTACTGCTTCTTGGAGCTGAGGTTGAAAATAGCTGGATTAAAATGAATTATTTCAAGTACTTTGTGCTTCTAGAAGAGGCAGCTGGTCTATGCCTGATGCCTTCACCTCCATGGAGTCAATCTGGTCTATATTTCCAGATGACTGCTTTTCAGACTGTGATTAAGAAGTCTCTGGGGGCTCCGTGACTGAGCCCTGGGCCTTCTGGGGAAGCCTGATTCTCTGGCTGCCTAGTGGGGCTTTACTGGTTGTTCATCCTGCCTTAGGCCTGTCACTGTTCCATGGACAGAGATGCCCCTGGCTCCCTGGATCCTTGGCCTCTTGAGAATTCTGGAAGCATGCTGGATTCACATCTATCTGGGAGTGGTTTGTGGGTAGAGTTTCCTGCAGGCAGGGGGATGGACAGCATCACTTCCTTTTAGTCCTGTGATTCTGCTTTCCATTAACTACCTGGACAATAGCCCCACAATCATTGTCTGTATAGGAGCCAAAGTGGAATATTTATAATGTAGATTGGATCATGGCCCTCCCCTGCTGGGAATTCTCCAATCTCCTGAAGACCGCCTTTGCATCCAGAATAAAATTCTGAAATTAGCCTGTTTGTTTATGATCTGTGTACTTGTCAACTCAGGCTTCAGGGGGGCAGAGGTTTTGTCCATGTCTGGTACATCTTCAGTGCCCGGCGTGCTACAAAGGATCAATATATATGTGTTGCATAATGAGGGATGAAATGATCCTCTGTGTAAATTCTCTCCTTTGTTTTTCATGTGGGAAGTTGCAGTGCAAATAAGTTTGTGGAACTTGTCAAAGTGTTGTGTGAATTAGGATGAGATTTTCTTAGAAGCTAGAGAGCACCGGGGCTACTTAGTTTATCTCTTCCGACTAATTGTTGCTCAAGAATTTGGTGGGGGATGGGTAGGAAGCTGCCTTACTAAACACATTCATCTCCAAAAGCAGTAACAGGGGCATGAAATGTCAGAGCAGAAAGAGAATCCGGGCCAGCTCCTATCCAGAGCTTGGTAAGCCCAGTAAAGTTCTCTCCTCTTTGCCCTTCCCTTACCCTCAGGTGGAACCATGGGTGAACAGTGCAGGTGGCAAAGAGCAGGTAACTTGAAAGCCTGGTCATCTGCAATCTAGGGTCTCAGATCCTTGGGCGGTAGAAGCTGACCTTCTTTCTACTTGTAACTCCAGAGTTCTCATTTGTAAGGGCTGATGCTGTCATTGGCTTCTAAAAATCTATTAGATAGGCATGGCTACTTTTTTTCAGAGCCTTTTTGGGAGTCTGTGTAGTGAGGTGGCTTTGGAGTCAGACAGATCTATGTAAATTCCATTTTCACTTTTTAACTATGTGACCTGCACAATTTAACCACTTCGAGACTCAGTTTCTCCATCTATAAAATGGCTATTACAGGGAATTCCCTGGCAGTCCAGTGGTTAGGACTCCGAGTTTCCACTGCAGGGGGCACGGGTTTGATCTCTGGTTGGGGAGCTAAGATATCCTGCAAGCCATGTGGCCCAGCCAAAAAAAAAAAAAAAAAAATGGCTATTATAGTGTCAACCTCATAAAGTTTTGTGTGGATAAGATTAAAATTAAATGAGGTAATCTAACTGAATCACTTTGCTGTATACCTGAAACATTGTAAATCAACTATACTTCAATTAAAAAAATTAAATGAGGTAATACATATAGCACTATCTGAGTAAGAGCTCAATAACTCACGATCCTGTTAGTTATCCATACTTTCCCTCTTTGACATAATAGGATCCCATAGATAATTGGAAAAAACTAAGGGCTTGACTCTCTTTTCCAGATCCCAAGCTGACACAAACCTATGAGCCAAGGGAACCAGTATTTGGCCATCCGTCCATCCATCTGCATGTCCCAGGGGTGCACAAATAGGGAACAGTTCAGCTTTTCAGCCTCCTTCAAAGAAGCAATGAGAGAGTGAGGGGGTTATTTGGATGAGCCAGCAAATTATAGGGCACTATTTTAGGGTATTGCTTTTCTCTGGGTCTATATTGATCTGAATAAATAAACTAAAATATTTTTGAAGTTTTTTCTGATCTATATAAAAGAATATTGATAAACTCTGCTCCTGCTTGGCAACTAAAAAGAACACTTAGAATTAACAAAGGTGTTGGTGGATTTACCATTGAGGTTGATGAAACATCTACCCTTGAAACACTTTGGCTGAGAGCAAAACACTCAAGGACTGATCTCACACCTCAAGTGTTAGGAAATTTCCCCTGCTGGTTCCTGTTTAGTCCCCTCTTTCGGAAGGACTACTCAGATTGTAGTGTTGGAGTCAGGGGTGGAGTGTTCCCTCCTCTCCCTCTCTTGGAAACACGACGATGTGGAAAGTGAGGAAGTGATGGGTTGGGAGCCAGGGGCTCATAACTGACCTGACCTACGCCATCTGGCCACTCCGAGCCTGACACTGGGTGGGAATTTCTGGGATCTACAGGCACTCACAAAGCCTCAGGACCACAGCTGAGCCCCTGAAGAGTCCGCTGTGAATGAGATGACTTTAGAAAGGAAAGAGCTCTCAGTGCCTCAGCCAGGCAGGTACTGAAAAGAATGTCATGAGCAAACCTGCTCCAGGACCTTCTGGGAAATAGAAATACCATCTGCAAGGAATGACCTTTATTCGACACAATGTTTAATTAGAAAAAGTCCTCACAATAGGCTTTTAATATTAGTTGCTTGTCAAGGTTCAAAACAGATTTTCCTTGGAGCATTTCTTTTCCAAATATATTGGGGTTCTGGGGTGACTCATCCTACCTCTACATATAAACATTTGGGCCAACCAGGCTGATGCAACGTGACTTGTGTACATAAGCCTTTTCAAAATGGAGAAATAATCCCGGGACAATAGGGGATTCTGGAAGTGGCAGGCAACGGGCAGATTGAAGAAAGCCCTTCTAATTCAACAGGTTCTGGGGAGTGGAAGAGATGGAAATCTTTTGAAGGGAGAGGAGCTGATTGGTTTCTAATAATGGATGCAGGCTGGAAAGAGTATCAACTTCTTGGGATGGTTTGGGCTTGACAAAGGCATGTGATCTTGGTATCTTGGTGGGATTTCTCTCCTCATAAGGATAAAACTTTATTCTGTCTACGTGTGATGGTTCATTTCTATTCAATTCAAATTAACAAATATTTCTGATCACCTTCTGCATGTGAGACATTGTAGAGAATATGAAAAGAAGTCACTTATACCCTCAAAATCATGATAGTTTAAATTTACTGAGCACTTACCATGTGCCAAAGCTGTTTATATATATATATATATGTATGTATATTTTATATATAATATATATCCTATATATATTATATACTACTCTATATTTTATATATATAATATATACTCATATATATATTTTTTAAATCAATAACTTCTTTTTAATTAATTAATTAATTTATTTATTTTTGGCTGTGTTGGGTCTTCGTTTCTGTGCGAGGGCTTTCTCCAGTTGTGGCAAGTGGGGGCCACTCTTCATCGCGGTGCGCGGGCCTCTCACCATCGCGGCCCCTCTTGTTGCGGAGCACAGGCTCCAGACGCGCAGGCTCAGTAATTGCGGCTCACGGGCCCAGTTGCTCCGCAGCATGTGGGATCTTCCCAGACCAGGGCTCGAACCCGTGTCCCCTGCATTAGCAGGCAGATTCTCAACCACTGCGCCACCAGGGAAGCCCCACTGATATATTTTTGTATATTATATTTATTTTATACATAGCAATTTCACAATTGTTAACTAGTTTAATCCTTTATGAGATGAGCACTTTCATTACTCCCATTTTATATAACATGTGTATTATATATTTACATATTATATATTATATATAATATATAATTTTATATATTTAATATATATTTTTAATATATATAGCAATTTCACAATTGTTAACTAGTTTAATCCTTTATGAGATGAGTACTTTTATTACTCCCATTTTAAAGAGAAGGAAACTAAGGCAGATAGAGGCTAAGTAACCTACTCAGGTCTTCTGGCTGATAAATGATAGGCAGTCTGCCACTACCACTCTGTTTGCTTCATACTCACCACAAAATCATTTTTGTACCTGAAAACTGACCTGAGCATGTGCTGTTGGGTTTGCCCACTAAGAAGGGAGGTCTAGGAGATAAGGGGGACAGTTGGGTGCCCTGGAGCTCAGGCTGCCCTGGAGATGACGAAGCCAACTTGGCTCACAGAAACTCCTCTCATTTGTTTCAGCACGTTACTGACGCAAGTTAGATAGTGGTAAGGCTGGCAAGTCTTGCTAAGCAAACAAATGTGCTATCAACCCCAGGACATCACAAGTCAGATGGGGCCAGGATGCTCTTTTGAATCCCCACAGAGACTGGCAGCCCCCAAAACAGCCTAGTTAGAATGATTGATTGAGCTGGTCACATAAATGAAAATATCCATTTGGACCCCAATGGTCCTGCTGCTGTTGCTTTCTGAGCCCCTTAGTAATTCATAAAGCCGATTCCAATGAATACTAAAATGACCTACAGCTGAAGGCTTGCTCAGACTGTGCTGAAACAATTTGGATGCACAAGTAAATAAATCCTCTTTCAGAGCTCATTAAAGTTTCTAGAAAACATTCACTGGATCAGTTCAGCCACTGCAGCCAATAATCTTCTGGGAGTTTGATATTTAGAGGAACATTAAATCTTTCAGGTCATTAGGAGGCAATTTAACAGGCAACCCCCAACTGGTGGGCAGTGTCCACAGATACAAACATGGAATGCATTCTGCATGTAGTCAGAGCTCAATAAATATTAAATGAATAAATGATCAGTGATTATATTGCCTGATGAGTCTACCAACATCTACTTAATTCATTACTGAAGATCTTGCATTTACAATGAAAATAACAGAAAATGATACTATTATAATTCTAGGAGGGAAGTAAGAAATTTTTTAAAAATGCAATTGAGTAAAGAATTATGCATCTTGAATCCTGGAATTAAGGAAAGCAGATTTATGTACAGAAAGAACAGAAGGTAGAGAGGACCATGGGACTGTGGACACTTCTGTTGGATATTTCAGAAATGGATGGCACTGTGTTTTTGAAAATCTATCTCATTATGCAATATTTCAAATATAGAAAGTTATAAACAACTAAAATGAACACCCGTATATTTACCATCTAGTTTCATCAAATGTTAACATTTTGATGGTATTATTTTTGTTGCATATTTTTATTATACTACATTTAAAAAATATATGGCTTAAAAAGTATCTTAATTGTGGGTTGGTTAAATAAAACATATCCATATATTGGAATATTATGCAGTTATTTTAAAATCATGCATTGAGAGAATTTTCACTTAGGTTGGAAATTCTCAATTAGGATACAAAATCACATGTATAGGGGCTTCCCTGGTGGCACAGTGGTTAAGAATCTGCCTGCCAATGCAGGGGACACAGGTTCGAGCCCTGGTCCGGGAAGATCCCACATGCTGCAGAGCAACTAAGCCCGTGCGCCACAACTACTGAGCCTGCGCTCTAGAGCCCGCAAGCCACAACTACTGAGCCCATGTGCCACAACTACTGAAGCCTGCGTGCCTAGAGCCCGTGCTCCGCAACAAGGGAAGCCACCACAATGAGAAGCCCGCGCACCGCAACGAGGAGTAGCCCCTGCTTGCTGCAACTAGAGAAAAGCCCGCGCGCAGCAACAAAGAACCAACACAGCCAAAGATTAAAAAAATAAATAAAATAAAAATAAATAAATAAAAACATTATAAAAAAATCACATGTATAGTGTAATTCCAATTTCTTTAAAATATAAAATATGCAGATGTATGCAAATAAAAAGATAAATGAAATGTACTATTAACAGTGTTTACTCATCTTTGGGTGGCAGAATTATGGGTTCTTTTTGTTTTCCTATTTATTTATTTAAAGTATAGTTCAGAGCTTCCCTGGTGGTGCAGTGGTTGAGAATCTGCCTGCCAATGCAGGGGACACGGGTTCGAGCCCTGGTCTGGGAAGATCCCACATGCCGCGGAGCAACTAGGCCCGTGAGCCACAATTACTGAGCCTGCGCGTCTGGAGCCTCTGCTCTGCAACAAGAGAGGCCGCGATAATGAGAGGCCTGCGCACCGCGATGAAGAGTGGCCCCCACTTGCCGCAACTAGAGAAAGCCCTCGCACAGAAACGAAGACCCAACACAGCCATAAATAAATAAATAAATAAAAATTAAAAAAAAAAAAATCCAAGCTTTAAAAAAAAAAATTATAGTTCATTTACAATATTGTGTTAGTTTCAGGTGTACAGCATAGTGATTTGGTTTGTTTGTTTTTTGCAGGTTATATTCCATTATAGGTTATTACAAGATATTGGGTATAATTCCCTGTGCTATACAGTAAATCCTTGATGCTTATTTATTTTATGTATAGCTGTTTTCCTCTTTAAACTTTTTTGTATTTGCCACAGGTTCTTCCAAATTACTTCATAATTTTGAAAAATGATAAGAATTTTTTTCCAAAGCAAAAACAAATACTTTGGGGTATGTCATTAACTTGATTCTTTTGCACAATGGCTGTGATGAGGGTAGTATTTTGGCTTCCAAATGAAACTTTTTTTTTTCCAGTTTACATAACCTCTTTATTTAAAAAAATTTTTTTTAATTTTTAGTTTATATTGGAGCGCAGTTGATTAACAATGTTGTGTTAGTTTCAGGTGTATGGCAAAGTGATTCAGTTGAGCATATACATGTATCTATTCTTTTTCAAATTCTTTTCCCATTTAGGTTATTACAGAATATTGAACAGAGTTCCCTGTGCTATACAGTAGGTCCTTGTTGGTTATCTATTTTATTCCAAATGAAACTTTAAAAGGAGAGCAAGGGGGCTAGAAAGAAGAGAGATTTCACTGAGTTAACTTAGGGCTGGTCTGGGAAGCATTTCCACTTGTCCCTCTTCTAGTAGGATGGCCCACTTATTTGGGGGAGCTCTTTCCACATTTCCCCCTACATCTAGCATGTCATCAGGCATCTCTCCCACCCAGGGACACCCAGCACAGCGCCCGGCCACGCTCTGAGAGTGAGCGCCATGTACTCACCGCGTACACCGGGAAGAGTTCCTCGGCGTTCAGGTCCCACTCGTTGATGTGGGAGCCAATCTGAACCCCCGGAAAGCCCAGCTCCTTCACACAGCGCTCCAACTCCTTGACCGCCAGCTCAGGGGCCTGCATGGGCAATGTCCCCAGACCCACAAACCTCCTCGGGTGGCTCGCAACGGTGGCAGCTAGGTCATTGTTTAGAAGCTGGCACAGCTCTAAAGTGTCCTGAGGTTTGGCCTGGTGGAGACAGGTAAGGGAAAGCACATGGTTCAAAACTTACTTCTTTAGATATTTACTCTGATCGACACCTCCTCGGGGCTTAGTCGTTTGTCACTCTCAGTGGCTTTACCCCTCAGAAAGCTGAAGCACAGCCTGAGTTAGGCCTTGGCCACAGGAGACCCAGAAGCCAGTCATTGCCAAGGCAAAGAAAACTGCTAGCATATTGCTGATTAATTAGAAAAACTGAGGCTGTAATCAGAAGGGCCTGGAATCCTACACTAGACATGGCATGAGGGTGGGCCACCCCACCAACTGCAGACAGGAGTCTGCAGGGCTGCACACCTAGGCATCCCCCCTCCCAACCCCAGGAGCTGGGCCTGGTGAGTGCCGGATTTCAGGGCACCTCCTTGTCACGCCTCCTCAGAGGATGCCGGGCTGCTTATGGACCTCTCCTGTCCCTGTCTGTCCTTCTCCCTGTCCTTCCTGTTGGCAGTGACACTCTAGAGGAACCTCTCCGCCACTGCTATCTTTCAACATCATCCCACCCCACTGCTAAGAATTTGGTACTCGCCTGCAATCCCAGTTGCCCAGTCAGAATAGCACCCAGTCTGGTAAATTCAGGTATCTCGAGGTCTTAGGGGATTTTTATGTTAAGTAGTGAATCTCATGATAGGAACAGATAAGGATTGAATCACTAATACTAGAATTATGAGCACAGGTGGAGGAAGTAAGTGTGAGCAGGTGGTATTTCCATTGCTCATTAAATCACAACACGTGTGAATGTTTATTTGGTTGAGAGGGTACTTAGTGCACCCCCAACTATGTACAAAAATGTGCTTCCACAGGCTTGCCATCATGCCTGAAACTTTTAGCACTCAAGACTTAATCACTTGGGGAAAGGAATCCAACTCTAGGAATCCTGTTTTGAATTGTATATTTCCATGCGAGAGGCAACATATTAGGCCATTATTATCACTTCCACCGCCTCAAAATCATTATCACTTTTGAATAAGCTGGCTTGTCAATTACTGAGCCAGGCACGGCAGGAATGAGTCAGCAGACAGGTCAGTTCTCATGGCGATTAAGGTTGGGCCTAGAACTGTGCTGTCCAGTGGCAATGCAATTCGAGTCACATAGCAACCTGCAGCCATTGGCTGCCATACTGGACCATGCAGGTCTAGAGCAAGGACATGACTAGGAAGACAGGCCTGGGAGGGGACGGTGCGGTGTGAGAAGCTGAGGGGCCCTGCTGATCTCTAAAGGGGTGGGGAGTTGGGTGGGCAATGTTCGAGACTTGAGGCATCTGTCTACTTGCTAGGGAGCTGGACGTGAGTGAGCCTTCGCCCACCAAGGAGATGGATTGAGGTTTCACACTCACCCAGTAGCTAAACATGACGGGAACCGTGGAAAGGGCTTGCACGGTCACTCCTAGACACAGACACAAAGGCAAAGCTAATGAGAAGAATGGCCCAGGCACTCCTACATTTCCCAGGGCCGAGGAGCCCAGCAAGTCTCCGTCCCACCTTCCTTCCTCTCTCCCCTCCCTCGCTGCTCCTCCCTGCCCCGCTTCTCGCAGGGTCTCTGTCCCAGGCTTCCCTCATCCCTCAGCGTCAGTTCTAAGGAGAGGAGTAAAGGCTGGACATAAGTGAGATCATTCAAGAAAAACTAAAAAACAATTTTTCAAAGGTTTTTTCCAACCCTCCTTCCTGTGAAGTTTTATTTAAGCAAGACATTTCCCAATCAATTTTTTTAAGGCTTTTCATCTTAGGTCATGCGTGACAGAGTGTATTTCTCAGGCACCTTCCTGGCCCCTTTAATTCATCTCCTAAGTGAGCATGGGTAGAGTCCCACTGTCTGGAATGCCCAGAATGAGACCTTGAGTGTGGTTCCAGAATCCAGCATCCAGGATGCCTAGAATCTCTTATCTTCACACTCCTGGAGCTCGGTTATCAGGGGAGATGCTGCCAAAGCAATGGTGGCTCCTCTTTCCCTCATGCCCACGTCCAACCCAACAGCAAGTCCTGTTAGCTCTACTCCAGTTCCTTTCATGTGCTCACCTCTCCCCATCCCCTGCCACTGCCTGGTCCAAGCCAGCGGTATTTCCTATGTGGACCACTGCAGAAGCTTCTGAGCTGGTCTCCGACTACCACTCTTGTCCTCTTACAGTTTGTTCTATACTTGGAAGCCAGGGTAAGGGTTAAAACTTAGATCAAGTCACTCCCTTGCTCAAAACTTCCAAGCACTTTTCATCACATTCAGAGTAAAATCCAAACTTGAACATGGTCTATAAGGCTCCGTCTCTCCTGGGGGCTCATGTTGAGCTTCATAGGCCTCCTGCCTGTTCTTTGGGGGTGCTTTCCTGCCCCAGGACACTTGCACTGCTGTTCCATCTGCCTGGAATGCACTCCTTATGGCTCATCACAGGACGAGCTCCTTTGTACCCTAAGGTCTCCGTTCAAATGTCAGATCCTCAGAGAGGCCTTCCCCAACTCCATCCACTCTCTATCCCATTGTTCTGTTCCTTTCCTTTTCTGATAACTTATTACAGTCTGTCATGACTGTGGTTGTTTATCCTGTGCCGTGCCCTACTTGAATTTCAACACCACATGAACCTGACTGTCCGTGTTCTATCCTTAACGTACCCAATATATGAACAAATAAATCATTGTTTAGTGAGGACTAGACACTACAGCGTTTGATTAGAGAGCATTGTTAAACATTGTCACAGATACGATTTGTATTCAGTGATTAGTGTACCACAGAGAAATGCCGTTCAATTGTAAAATCCTTACATTTACACAAATGCTTTTGCTTACATTACTGTATTTAATTTTATAGGTTAGATCACATGGCCTGCAAGTGGTGGAACGAGGCAGCTGTCCAGCCTTGTACCTTCTGATACCCCAGTGGCCATCACTTGTCACCATATTTTATATTAACATAGTAAATTGCATTATTTATGTGTTGGTTGATTTGGATACATGTTCTTTGGTTTCTGGGAATCAAGAGGGGAAAAAAACAAGTCTAACCCAATTAGAGCTGATTTTTTTTAAAGTGGTGTTTAACAGTTTGGCAATAGCACAGTGTTCCCCAGACTCACCTGCTGAGTAAAATGGGCAGGGGCCGGGGGGGTGGAGGGTAGAGAACATTGTAAAAACAAATTCCTAGGCCCTCCTTTGGAAACTGTGACTCAGTGGATGGGCCCTGAAAAAAAGTTTTAATAAACACCCCAGGCGGTTCTCGTCCTGTGGGAGGCTTGGGAAAAAGGTGATGGAATGAGAGAGACAGTCCTAGGTACAATTCTAGCTCTGCCATTTACTGCTGTGTGATCCCGAGCAAATCACTTCACCTCCTAATACCCCTCAGGTGGCACTAGGTACAACAATGCCTGCCACATAGAGATGTGATGAAGTAAACCAGGGACTGCAATTATACTTTTCTCCCTGTGAAGATGGCATGGCTTGCTGGAACCTTCTGTGCTGTGCCTTCATCATTTTCTTACCTCGGCAGAGGCAGTAGGATACACTTGTTAAGCGCTTGGGTCCAGACTGCCTGGGTTCAAATCTCGGCTTTGCCCCCTACAAGTTGTGCGATCTTGGACAAATTGCTTAACCTCTGTTCCTCAGTTTCTTCATCTGTAAAATGGGCATAATAATAGATGCCACCTACGATGGTTGTTATAGGAATTGAGTTAATACACGTCAGGTGCTGAAAACAGTACCTGGCACAAAGAAAAATGCTCAGCAAGGGTTAGACTTGACTGTCCTCTTAAGGATAGCTGTGGAATGAAACACACAACAAAAACCAAAGGAGACACTCTTCACCTAAACTGCAGTCGTGAGCAATGGTTCTGACACCAGTCATATGAGTCTCCTTTCCACTAGTTTTCTCCTTGAGAGGTGGGAGTTGCTTGTGCTTCACATTTAGAGTAAGACCTTGGTCTTTGCTGTCAGTCTGAGAAGCTGTTCTCTCTCATTGCCCCTACCACCCCCATTCTAGTACAGGGGCATATATACCATGTTCTATGGAATGGTCTACAGAGGTGCTTCAGGCTTTCCGCAAAGTTCAATCTGAATGCAATTTAGATGTACTTTTAATTATTTAAAAAAATCTAGAAAGCAATAGCTAGCCTAAAGTAGCTATACCAAATTCTAACATGCCAGAGACCACCTCCTTATTTGGGGCTGATATCTATTAACTTGTTTTATGCAGACCTTGGAATAAAATGTCTCCTGCCATCTCTGTGTGTATTTTTGAACTTCTTATACATTTGTCCTTGGTTAGGAAGGTGGTAGTTCTAAAGGGCTCTTTTATTTGTGTGTATGAATTGTTTGTTTTCTGGATTAAATCTAGACCACTGATGTCAAAATTTAGGCCTGACAGTGTTGTCGTGGGGAGTCCCCCATCACAGTCTCTGGGCAGAGCCCACGCGTGTCCCGAAGGCTGGGTTCTCTTGTTGGAGCACGCTCTCCTTGGTGGCACGCTCAACCAGGTAGTAACAAGAGAAAGCACAATGCGGCTGTCATGCCACATTTTTATTTTACTATTTTATTATGTTTTATTTTATTTTATTTTATTTTATTTTATCGTATCCCCTACCCATCATACCACATTTTAGATAGGCTTTCATAATTCTTTTAAATTATGGGGATTTGTTTGATTTTAAAATATGGGGTGAGGAATGCAAGCAGTTCTTAGAAATTGTTAGTGACTCAGCTTGGAAACAAAATTTCCTAATTCTCCCCTTTCAAATTTCTGGATTGGTTTCATGGTAGAGTATTCTGAGATTACATGATTAACTTTTTTGTAAACTGCTCCCGTTTCCACCCCTTATGTGTCAGTGGGGACATTCTGTGTACTGTGCACCAAAAGAAACTACAGAAAGAAATCGGGTCCTGAATCTGACTAACCAGGCACTTGGCATCCTTAATCTGTGAACTCTTACTTTTACTGTTTTAATTGGCTCTATAATAAGTAAATACTATGCATTTGAACTTAAAATTTTTTTAAATAATAAAATACCACTTTTATCTTTTGGATAATACAGCATTCTACTTTAAAACAGGGTATACCTAATTTCAAAAAATTTTAAATCCACACTCTAAAAACATAATTGTGGAAGGTGCCATCCCTCCCCCAGTGAAGCTGGAACAGCCTGGCCTGGAGGAGAAAAGGAGATCAGAAGTTGCCATCACATAAATCACCTAACGTGGTCAACAGACTTTAGCGGTAGACATGCCTCTTACATCAGATGCAAACATTGGTAGTGTTTCTCATTGGAAGTACCTGTGTGGTCCATTTCTCTAAGGCGAACTTCTGGGTCCCAGCAGTTCTCTTGAACCACTCTGAAGACCTTCCCATCTTTCAGCATCTTTGCTTCTCCCTAAGTCAGAAAACTCACATCAGCGAAAGGTGACCTAAGCTTACCTAGATTAATCCTTCCTTGTATGCTTTGGAATGTGGTTCTCCCCTAACCTTTTTAGGGTTTTTTTACTTAATCCTCGAAGAAGTAGAAATCTGTTTATTTAACAGAACTCAACGTTTTGTCCTTGTGCCTTAATATTGGCTTGGATTTGAAGAGGTGTGCTCTGTGGGTGTCAGTGGCTGGACACAGAGAGAACAAGGTCATGGTCATGGCCTTTTGGGACTACGCAACTTGAGGATTGTGTAGGTCACCTTGCCAGAACCTCTGGCTCCAAGACCCAAGAGGATGGCCCAGCATCTGGAAAACTCTAGATTCATAACATTTTAGAATTGAAAGGACCTCTGAGATAGACCGTCTACTCCTACCCTCTTGTTTTATAAAGAAGCAACAGATGGATAGTGAGAGTAAATAATTTGTCTAGCAGAGCAGGGCCCGCTGATGTCAACACCTGCAGGAGGAGGCAGGCCATGCAGTGAATCAGTCTAGCAGCACATATGAAATTTGGTTCTGAGCTGCTACCTCTACCAGACATCGTGCCTGTCTTGTACACTACCTTTTAATACTCAGTGCTGGGGTGGGGAGGTGCAAACTAAGTGGCTGTGTGGAGCATGGCAGCAGCCTCTAAATTGGGTCTCCTGTTGCTGATCCCTAAAGAAAAGGGAAAAGTTCTGATCCAGGTCCCTGAAATCATACTGCTAAGGTTCAAATCCCTATTCTGCCACTTACTGTGTGACCATGAGCAAGTTAAACAACATCTCTGAGCCTCAGTTTTTTTTTCAATTTATAAAACAAATATTTACGTAGCACCTAAGGTGGGCAATATACTTTCTCTGACTGATGTAAAACTTTAAGGATATATAGTTGAGGGAAAAAGACAAGTTAGTAATCTACCTCCAAAAAATTAGGTCATAAGCATGGAGATTGGAAAGACTGTGAGAAAAGGAAGAAATTAAGGCACAGATTCCCATCCACAGAGACAAAGAACAGAGTACTTGAGTTGGCTGAGCAGAGGTTCCATAAGCCAAAGGTTATTATTATTATTTTTTGTAGATATTAGTATTTTATTATTATTATTTTAAAATTTATTGATGTATAGTTTGTTTTTTTTTTGGTTTGTTTGTTTTTTTGGCTACACCATGTGGCGTGTGGGATCTTAGTTCCCTGACCGGGGATTGAACCTGTGCCCCTTGCATTTGGAAGCACAGAGTCTCAACCACAGGACCACCAGGGGAGTCCCCTATTGATGTATAGTTGATTTACAAGGTTGTGTTAATCTCTACTGTACAGCAAAGTGATTCAGTTATATATACATTCCTTTTCATATTCTTTTCCATTATGGTTTATCACAGGATATTGAGTATAGTTCCCTGTGCTATAAAGTAGGACCTTGTTGCTTATCCATCCTGTATGTAATAGTTTGCATCTACTAATCCCAAACTCCCAATCCATCATCCTTCTCCCACCCCCCCTCCCCCTTGGCAACCACAAGTCTGTTCTCTCTGTCTGTGCATCTGTTTCTGTTTTGTAGACAAGTTCATTTCTGTCATATTTTAAATCCTACATATAAGTGATATCATATGATATTTGTCTTTCTCTCTCTGACTTACTTCACTTAGTGTGATAATCTCTAGGTCCATCCATGTTGCTGCAAATGACATTATTTCATTCAGATATTATTATTATTATGCTCTGCAGTGATGCTGAATTTGGAACATCTGAATATCTTTCTCTCTCTGTTATTTAAATTTGAAGTATCCATGCTGGACTCCTTGGATCTCCTGGAGGATTTGGCATAACCGGGGCACAGCCTTCTTCTCTCGACCAGGCTTAGTTGGAGTGACAGGTCAGTGATTGCTTTTGGGAGGCAAGAAGATTCTTGGTTCTTCAGTTACCCTGCCTTCATTGCAGCCTCTTCAGCTCCATGAGGCGGTATTGCTTCCAGCTTACCACCCAGCATACAAGGCCCTCATACATTGGATTTGGACTTCTTTTGGCCCAGAGAACAAGACGAGTGGGACAGAGTCATGGTCAGAGTTGATAATGACCACTTACTTTAAATCATTTTGGCAGATGGCACAGATTAGTTCAAACTCGTCCCATTTAGCCATGGCTCCATGGTTTCTTCTGCTTTGTGACATCAAATATCTGTAGAGTCTCAGACTCTGTCCTGCTAGCTGTTCTGTCTAGAAACTTCTGAGTTTTGGCTCATTTTTAAGATAGTTATAATAATATGACTTACCTTAAAGGGATCTTGTGAGCATGAAATGGGATAATCTTTATAAAGCACTTAGTAGAGTGTCTGACACATGTTGAGTGTTAGTTATTCTTAGTATTAGTTATTAATGATGTATGGCTAATTAGAGACTGGGCTGTCTCCTGACATTCCCCTGCTTTAAGGACACATGACCTCTGGTGGTGCTTCAGAGCCTCAAGATTACCCTTGGGCCCTGCGTGATGGCCGTGTAAGCATGTGTGATCAAAGGCCTTGAGCTGTGCTTGATGGAGTTCTCTGCCCTCCTCCTCTTCCTCTTGGCTTGCACTCAGGTCTTGCTATACCTTCCTTCTTTATCCTTCTGATCCAAGGACTAGACCTTCCCCATCTCCTTCATGGGGGAGGCCGACCACTTTTCACCTTTAAGCGGGGCAGCCTGTGCACATCTCCCAAGCATGAACAAGCCCTCACATCCATGTTTTCATTGCTCACAGACTGGGGAATAGGTCAATGAGCAAGTGACTTGTGTAACTATGACAGGTATATACACCCAGGCAGAGCCGAGTCTCTGAGATCAGGACATCAGGACTGATTTGCCTCAGTTCTGATTCTTTGCTGACAATGACAGCATCTGAACCACCTTCCTGGATTGGGGACTCTCCTGCAAGAGTACTGGTAGAGGTAGGGCCCAGCCTCCCTCTACTAAAACCCAAATACTTGCTCTCCTTGTCCCAAACTTGACTGATCAATGCTTGGTTGTGAATCAAAATCAAGTGATGCAAAAAGACAAGAACAGTTGAGTTTATGCTGCCAGTATTGATTCCAGCAGTGGCCATGAGCTATGTCCATTGGCAGTGGTGCTGGTGGCAGTGTCCTAACCGGGCTGTACCTGTGGCATGGCCTTGGCCGTGGCTTCAGTCACCTGCACATTTGAGTGTGGTTCCCTAAGCATTTTGTAATTCTTGAGGGGCTTAAAATACTTTCAACAAATTCCCTTTCTGCTCAAACTAACCATTCTTTTTTCTTTTGTTTGCAAGCAAGAGTGCTGATACTGACTGCACAAATAGACTATAGGAACACATCTTTTTATTTGGTGAAGAAGGGAGTGGAGAGGGGTGATGGTAAAAGAGAAAAAGTTGAGAAACAAACTTTCATTTGGCAATTAGAAGTTTTTTCTTTTGCTTCTTACTAGGAAAGCTTAATTACCATAAAATACCCAGTGTAGCAGAGTGCTGAAGAGCATGGTCTCTGCATCAATAGATAGGGACTTAAATCTCATTAAATTACTAACAGTATAACTGGCTAAGTTACAGCCCGTCTGAGTTTAACCTTCACTTTTTCTATCTGTAAAATGTGGGCCATTTTATTTGTCATGCTTGTAGCCACCCAGCATCCTTGGAACACTTCCTATATGTGAAGATATTTTCACATTATGGTTCCCCCTTCCTGAGGGGGAATTCAGAATTCACTTTCCCAGCTCCCCTTGTAGCAGGGGCCCTGGCATGTGCTCTAGGCTCTGCCAATCAGAAGCCCCCATGTGTGACTTTGATTTGGAAGTGAGCCCTGTGAGGAAGCAGGGACTCTGCAGAATCCAGAGTCTTTTAATAAGGGTGTTGCCTGAGGTGTCAGACATGGCTGGAGTGCTGAAGCTGCAGTGCTTTGGTCTCCAATCTCAGCATCGTCAGCATGAGCTTCCTGTCTGTGACCAGGAGTGACAGCACTCACAGCCTTGCTAGAACAGGTCCCCAGCCAGGTACTGGGCATTGTTTCTGTTAGCACAGCCTCTGAGCTTGATCTCTGGCCCTCCCAGAAAGTCTGTGAGCTGCTTCTCTAATTAAACTAGCTAGAGTGGATTCTGTTGTTTGCAACTAAGAACACAGAATGATACAGAAGATTCAATAATAGAATGTTTGTAAAGAACTTAGTACAGTCCAGAGAGCTTGCTTAATGAATGATGGCCAGATTTTGTTTTTGTTTTTTTTTTGAATTTTATTTTATTTATTTTTTTATACAGCAGGTTCTTATTAGTTACCTATTTTATACATATTAGTGTCTATATGTCAATCCCAATCTCCCAATTCATCACACCACCACCACCACCACCCTGCCCCTTTCCCCCCTAGGTGTCCATTTGTTTGTTCTCTATATCTGCGTCTCAATTTCTGCCCTGCAAACCGGTTCATCTGTACCATTTTTCTAGGTTCCATATACATGCGTTAGTATATGATATTTGTTTTTCTCTTTCTGACTTACTTCACTCTGTATGACAGTCTCTAGATTCGTCCAATGGCCAGATTTTACCATATACTATCAATGGCAAGGGAGGAAATTGGGTTTCTCTGGGAGGTGCACAAGTAAGTTTTGGTTTCAGACAAAGCAGAACATGTTAAAGCAGAAATGGATCATTTCTTTAGTTCAACTCTTGCATTTACCATTGAGTCCATGAGATGCGGTGGTATAGAGCTTAGCTGCTAGAGAGCACTTAGTGGTATAGAACTGGGAAGAGAATCCAGGTTCATGAAGCCATTTTCCACCCTGTCAGGCTGATATTTGGTAATTGGTGTAGTTATTTAGTAAGCAAATGTTAATTACTATAATTTCCTAAGGAGTCCAATCTTTTTTGGGGGTTGCCCTAATTATGTTGCAGGAGAATCAGACTTACTAAACTTTTCCCTCCACACCCTTTATGCTGGATCCATGGTAAGGCAAATGAATGACAGCAGCTATCAGGGGAGCTCTTTCGCAGTGAAAATTACCACAGGGCAGCTGTGCCCCAATAGGCTCCCAGTTCTCTTTGCTTTTTCAACCAGAATTTTGGGACCTGACAGTTATTGTAGAGAATCAATTCTTGATCCCTCTTACGTGATATTTAGGAACCCAGGATCCCTGCAGGGATATAAATGGGCCTCAGAAGTCAGCACTTGGAAGATGGCAGAGTAGAAGGACGTGCTCTCACTCCCTCTTGCGAGAGCACCAGAATCACAACTGGCTGCTGGACAATCATCGACAGGAAGACACTGGACTTCACCAAGGAGGATACCCCACGTCCAAGGACAGAGGAGAAGCCACAGTGAGACGGTAGGAGGGGCGCAATCAGAGTAAAATCAAATCCCATAACTGCTGGGTGGGTGACTCACAGACTGGCGAGCACTTATACCACAGAAGTCCACCCACTGGAGTGAAAGTTCTGAGCCCCACATCAGGCTTCCCAACCTGGGGGTCCGGCAACGGGAGGAGGAATTCATAGAGAATCAGACTTTGAAGCCTAGTGGGAATTGATTGCAGGACTTCGACAGGACTGGGGGAAACAGAGAACCCACTCTTGGAGGGCATACACAAAATAGTGTGTGCATCGGGACCCAGGGGAAGGAGCAGTGACCCTGGGGGAGACTGAACCAGACATAACTGCTGGTGTTGGGGGGTCTCCTGCAGAGGCGGGGGCTGGCTCTGTTTCACCGTGGGGACAAGGACACTGGCAGCGGAGGTTCTGGGAAGTACTCCTTGGCGTGAGCCCTCCCAGAGTCTGCCATTAGCCCCACCAAAGAGCCCGGGTAGGCTCCAGTGTTGGGTTGCCTCAGGCAAAACAACCAACAGGGAGGGAACCCAGCCTCACCCAGCAACAGTCAAGTGGATTAAAGTTTTACAGAGCTCTGACCGCCACAGCAACAGTCAGCTCTACTCACCTCCAGAGCCTCCCATCAAGCCTCTTAGATAGCCTCAACCACCAGAGGGCAGACAGCAGAAGCAAGAAAAACTACAGTCCTGCAGCCTGTGGAACAGAAACCACATTTACAGAAAGATAGACAAGATGAAAAGGCAGAGGGCTATATACCAGATGAAGGAACAAGAAAAAACCCCAGAAAAACAACTAAATGAAGTGGAGATAGGCAACCTTCCAGAAAAAGAATTCAGAATAATGATAGTGAAGATGATCCAGGACCTTGGAATAAGAATGGAGGCAAAGATTGAGAAGATGCAAGAAATGATTAACAAAGACCTAGAAGAATTAAAGAACAAACAAACAGAGATGACCAATACAATAACTGAAATGAAAACTACACTAGAAGGAATCAATAGTAGAATAACTGAGGCAGAAGAACGGATAAGTGACCTGGAAGACAGAATGGTGGAATTCACTGCTGCGGAACAGACTAAAGAAAAAAGAATGAAAAGAAATGAAGACAGCCTAAGAGACCTCTGGGACAACATTAAACGCAACAACATTCGCATTATAGGGGTCCCAGAAGGAGAAGAGAGAGAGAAAGGACCAGAGAAAATATTTGAAGAGATTATAGTCGAAAACTTCCCTAACCTGGGAAAGGAAATAGCCACCCAAGTCCAGGAAGCGCAGAGAGTCCCATACAGGATAAACCCAAGGAGAAGCACGCCGAGACACATAGTAAACAAAGTGGCAAAAATTAAAGACAAAGAAAAATTATTGAAAGCAGCAAGGGAAAAACGACAAATAACATACAAGGGAACTCCCATAAGGTTAACAGCTGATTTGTCAGCAGAAACTCTACAAGCCAGAAGGGAGTGGCATGATATACTTCAAGTGATGAAAGGGAAGAACCTACAACCAAGATTACTCTACCCGGCAAGGATCTCATTTAGATTTGATGGAGAAATCAAAAGCTTTACAGACAAGCAAAAGCTAAGAGAATTCAGCACCACCAAACCAGCTCTACAACAAATGTTAAAGGAACTTCTCTAAGTGGGAAACACAAGAGAAGAAAAGGACCTACAAAAACAAACCCAAAACAATTAAGAAAATGGTCATAGGAACACACATATCGATAATTACCTTAAACGTGAATGGATTAAATGCTCCAGCCAAAAGACACAGGCTTGCTGAATGGATACAAAAACAAGACCCATATATATGCTGTCTACAAGAGACCCACTTTAGACCTAGGGACACATACAGACTGAAAGTGAGGGGATGGAAAAAGATATTCCATGCAAATGGAAATCAAAAGAAAGCTGGAGTAGCTATACTCATATCAGATAAAATAGACTTTAAAACAAAGAATGTTACAAGAGACAAGGAAGGACACTACATAATGATCAAGGGATCAGTCCAAGAAGAAGATATAACAATTATAAATATATATGCACCCAACATAGGAGCACCTCATTACATAAGGCAATTGCTAACAGCTATAAAAGAGGAAATTGATAGTAACACAATAATAGTGGGGGACTTTAACACCTCACTTACACCAATGGACAGATCATCCAAAATGAAAATAAATAAGGAAACAGAAGCTTTAAATGACACAATAGACCAGATAGATTTAATTGATATTTATAGGACATTCCATCCAAAAACAGCAGATTACACGTTCTTCTCAAGTGCGCACGGAACATTCTCCAGGATAGATCACATCTTGGGTCACAAATCAAGCCTCAGTAAATTTAAGAAAATTGAAATCATATCAAGCATCTTTTCTGACCACAACGCTATGAGATTAGAAATGAATTACAGGGGAAAAAGCATAAAAAACACAAACACATGGAGGCTAAACAATACGTTACTAAATAACCAAGAGATTACTGAAGAAATCAAAGAGGAAATCAAAAAATACCTAGAGACAAATGACAATGAAAACACGACAACCCAAAACCTATGGGATGCTGCAAAAGCAGTTCTAAGAGGGAAGTTTATAGCTGTACAAGCCTACCTAAAGAAACAAGAAAAATCTCAAGTAAACAATCTAACCTTACACCTAAAGAAACTAGAGAAAGAAGAACAAACAAAACCCAAAGTTAGCAGAAGGAAAGAAATCATAAAGATCAGAGCAGAAATAAATGAAATAGAAACAAAGAAAACAATAGCAAAGATCAATAAAACTAAAAGCTGGTTCTTTGAGAAGATAAACAAAATTGATAAGCCATTAGTCAGACTCATCAAGAAAAAGAGGGAGAGGACTCAAATCAATAAAATCAGAAATGAAAAAGGAGAAGTTACAACAGACACTGCAGAAATACAAAGCATCCTAAGAGACTACTACAAGCAACTCTATGCCAATAAAATGGACAACCTGGAAGAAATGGACAAATTCTTAGAAAGGTATAACCTTCCAAGACTGAACCAGGAAGAAGCAGAAAATATGAACAGACCAATCACAAGTAATGAAATTGAAACTGTGATTAAAAATCTTCCAACAAACAAAAGTCCAGGACCAGATGGCTTCACAGGTGAATTCTATCAAACATTTAGAGAAGAGCTAACACCTATCCTTCTCAAACTCTTCCAAAAAATTGCAGAGGAAGGAACACTCCCAAACTCATTCTATGAGGCCACCATCACCCTGATACCAAAACCAGACAAAGACACTACAAAAAAAGAAAATTACAGACCAATATCACTGATGAATATAGATGCAAAAATCCTCAACAAAATACTAGCAAACAGAATCCAACAACACATTAAAAGGATCATACACCACGATCAAGTGGGATTTATCCCAGGGATGCAAGGATTCTTCAATATACGCAAATCAATCAATGTGATACACCATATTAACAAATTGAAGAATAAAAACCATATGATCATCTCAATAGATGCAGAAAAAGCTTTTGACAAAATTCAACACCCATTTATGATAAAAACTCTCCAGAAAGTAGGCATAGAGGGAACCTACCTCAACATAATAAAGGCCATATATGACAAACCCACAGCAAACATCATTCTCAACGGTGAAAAACTGAAAGCATTTCCTCTAAGATCAGGAACGAGACAAGGATGTCCACTCTCACCACTATTATTCAACATAGTTCTGGAAGTCCTAGCCACGGCAATCAGAGAAGAAAAAGAAATAAAAGGAATACAAATTGGAAAAGAAGAAGTAAAACTGTCACTGTTTGCAGATGACATGATACTATACATAGAGAATCCTAAAACTGCCACCAGAAAACTGCTAGAGCTAATTAATGAATATGGTAAAGTTGCAGGATACAAAATTAATGCACAGAAATCTCTTGCATTCCTATACACTAATGATGAAAAATCTGAAAGAGAAATTATGGAAACACTCCCATTTACCATTGCAACAAAAGGAATAAAATACCTAGGAATAAACCTACCTAGGGAGACAAAAGACCTGTATGCAGAAAACTATAAGACACTGATGAAAGAAATTAAAGATGATACCAACAGATGGAGAGATATACCATGTTCTTGGATTGGAAGAATCAACATTGTGAAAATGACTATATTACCCAAAGCAATCTACAGATTCAATGCAATCCCTATCAAATTACCAATGGCATTTTTTACGGAGCTAGAAAAAATCATCTTAAAATTTGTATGGAGACACAAAAGACCCTGAATAGCCAAAGCAGTCTTGAGGGAAAAAAACGGAGCTGGAGGAATCAGACTCCCTGACTTCAGACTATACTACAAAGCTACAGTAATCAAGACAATATGGTACTGGCACAAAAACAGAAACATAGATCAATGGAACAAGATAGAAAGCCCAGAGATAAACCCACGCACCTATGGTCAACTAATCTATGACAAAGGAGGCAAAGATATACGATGGAGAAAAGACAGTCTCTTCAATAAGTGGTGCTGGGAAAACTGGACAGCTACATGTAAAAGAATGAAATTAGAATACTCCCTAACACCATACACAAAAATAAACTCAAAATGGATTAGAGACCTAAATGTAAGACTGGACACTATAAAACTCTTAGAGGAAAACATAGGAAGAACACTCTTTGACATAAATCACAGCAAGATCTTTTTTGATCCACCTCCTAGAGTAATGGAAATAAAAACAAAAATAAACAAATGGGACCTAATGAAACTTCAAAGCTTTTGCACAGCAAAGGAAACCATAAACAAGACGAAAAGACAACCCTCAGAATGGGAGAAAATATTTGCAAACGAATCAACGGACAAAGGATTAATCTCCAAAATATATAAACAGCTCATTCAGCTCAATATTAAAGAAACAAACACCCCAATCGAAAAATGGGCAGAAGACCTAAATAGACATTTCTCCAAAGAAGACATACAGACGGCCAAGAAGCACATGAAAAGATGCTCAACATCACTAATTATTAGAGAAATGCAAATCAAAACTACAATGAGGTATCACCTCACACCAGTTAGAATGGGCATCATCAGAAAATCTACAAACAACAAATGCTGGAGAGGGTGTGGAGAAAAGGGAACCCTCTTGCACTGTTGGTGGGAATGTAAATTGATACAGCCACTATGGAGAACAATATGGAGGTTCCTTAAAAAACTAAAAATAGAATTACCATATGACCCAGCAATCCCACTACTGGGCATATACCCAGAGAAAACCGTAATTCAAAAAGATACATGCACCCGAATGTTCATTGCAGCACTATTTACAATAGCCAGGTCATGGAAGCAACCTAAATGCCCATCAACAGACGAATGGATAAAGAAGTTGTGGTACATATATACAATGGAATATTACTCAGCCATAAAAAGGAACGAAATTGAGTCATTTGTTGAGACGTGGATGAATCTAGAGACTGTCATACAGAGTGAAGTAAGTCAGAAAGAGAAAAACAAATATTGTATATTAACGCATGTATGTGGAACCTAGAAAAATGGTACAGATGAGCCGGTTTGCAGGGCAGAAGTTGAGACACAGATGTAGAGAACAGACATATGGACACCAAGGGGGGAAAACTGCGGTGGGGTGGGGATAGTGGTGTGCTGAATTGGGCGATTGGGATTGACATGTATACACTGATGTGTATAAAATTGATGACTAATAAGAACCTGCAGTATAAACAAACAAACAAAACAACTAATACTAAACTTTCATTGGGTTATTTGCATGGAAATATGTTAATATAAATGTTTCAGACATTAAAAAAAAAAAAAAAAGAAGTCAGCACTTGCTGCTAGGGGAGGGACTGGGGGGTCTCTTAGGTTCTGTTTTTAACATTGATCCCCAAATCAACCAAGATCTTAAACTTAACTAATAATCAAGTAATTGGAGCAAGCTGCTCTAAATTATTCAACTCAGAAACAAATTCTGTTTTTTTATAAACTCTCGAAAGAAAACCAAGGGTTTTTTTGTTATTTTTATTTTAAATAAAGAATTCTCCAACCATCCATCGCCACCCAGATAACTCATTTCAAATATACCTGTAATGTTTTTTAAGCCAGAACAGCATGGGGTAGTAGAAGTCATGATAACTACAGAGGTCAGGAAACCTGGATCCTATGTGTAAATCACTTACCCTTAAAGTCCTGCTTTATTTCCAGGGAAGCCCACTTCCAATGACTGACTGCCACGGAGACATAAAGGCCCCTCTTCTTTGCCCTCACCCCCCAACTTGGGACAACTCTGGAGGTTAGCTTTAGAGCTTCTTGTAGGGTCAGCTGAGGCCTCCACTGAGACTGCATCACAGCTCAACATTGCCCTCTGTTTTATCCTGCTTCCTTCTTTTCCCTTTCACTGATGTCCATTCTAAGAGCACTTCCTGATAAATCTTCTGCATGCTCATCTCCATCTCAGAGTCTGATTCCCAAGGAACTTCACCTCTGACACTTCTGATTCTTAAGTTCTAGTTCTAATACTATCTGCAAATGAGTTCAAATATGGCTGGTATTTCAAATGTCTGGTATTGCGTATCATTAAAAATGTATTTTATGGAATTAACCATATGATACAGCAATCCCACTCCTGGGCATATATCCGGACAAAACTGTAATTCAAAAAGATACATGCACCCCTATGTTCATAGCAGCACTATTCACAATAGCCAAGACATGGAAACAACCTAAATGTTCATTGACAGATGAATGGATAAATAAGATGTGGTATATATATACAAAGGAATACTACTCAGCCATAAAAAAGAATGAAATAATGCCATTTGCAGCAACATGGATGCAACTAGAGATTGTCATACTAAGTGAAGTAAGTCAGGCAGAGAAAGACAAATACCATATGATACCACTTATCTGTGGAATCTAAAATATGACACAAATGAACCTATCTACAAAGCAGAAACAGACTCACAGACATAGAGATCAAACTTGTGGTTTCCAAGGGGGAGGGGAGGTGGGGGAGGGATAGACTTGGAGTTTGGGGTTAGTAGAGCAAACTATTACACACAGAATGGATAGACAACAAGGAAAAAACTAGCACAGAGGGAAAAAAGAAAAAAATGTATTTTAAAATTCAGTATTGCATATCAGATTCCATTCTCCTCCCCCTGCCCCCGGTCCCCACTCAGGCTCTCCCTCTAGACCATGCAAGCTGCCAGGCTGGTTGGGCTTGAGGTACGAAGGTGGCAGAAATGGCCCAGACACTGTCACCAGGAAGCAGCCTCTGTCCCACATGACGAGGTTCTGAAGGACAGCTCCACAGAGGCTCTATTACAACCACCTCCAGCTCTATTCACTCAACCTGCTGCTCTCTCCCCCAGATCTGCTTGTCCTCCTGGCTTGGCTGCTTCTGTCCTTTGATATCAGCATTATCTTTCTCATCCCTCTGAGACTACATCATTTTCTCACTTCCCTCGGCTTGACATGTCACCATCCCGTCCATTTCCCAATGCCGTTAATTCTATCTCCAGAATAGACGCTGCAAGGGTCCACTTCTCTCCATCTCCACTGCTCCAGCTCTGGTCCAAGCCCCATCCTCTCTCACCTGAACGACTGCTCCAGCCTCCAGCCTCCAGCCTCATCTCTTGCTGCTTTCACTCTTGCTCACCTCCAACCCAGTCTCCACAAAGCAGCCAAGTAAACTCTTAAAACCCTAAATCAGATCTCGCTGCCTCCGCCACTTAAAACTCAGGAATCGATTCTCGTTGCCCTGAAGGTAAAATCCAAACTCCTTAACCTGGCCGAAGACCCTTCATCATCCAACCCCTGCCTACCTCCACAGCTTCATCCCACACCTACACCTTTATAAGTAGGCTCTTTATTAACTCTTTTCAGAATATTCTAAGTATGCTGTTTGTTTTCTGTTTGGAACCTGATTGACTTAGCTAAAAAATATGTACGTAAACATATTAAATAATACTATGTCCTTTTTAATAGGTGCAGGTATGTATAAGTAAAATCATAGGAAAAGGTCTGGAAAGATACCCACCAAACTGTTAATAGGAATTACTTTTGAGGATGGGGAGGGCTGATCCAAGGGAACTGTAGCTTTATCTTCAATAGCTTAAATTTAAAAAGGAGAATTTATTTGACAGCCTTATTTTTTTTAAGTACCTTAAATCAAGAAAGGTTTCATTTGATTTTGTCCTTTTTTGTATGAATGTTATATTTGCATTGCAAATGGGACTCTTTCTCAGTTCATGTAGTTAGTTAATTCATATAATAAATGCACATAAAAAGAGAAAAATAAATAAAAAAATAAAGAGAATTTATTCAGATTCTACTTATGTAATGGAAAGTTAAGCTTAAAAAGAAAAACATGAAATGAGGATATTGGACTAGATGAATGGCTTTCAATCGATTTTGGCTGCGACCCCACATTAAAAAAGATATTTTCCATTGTGACCCACTACATCTGTATATATCTATCGGGGTTGGCCAAAAAGTTCATTCGGGTGAGATGTTACGGAAGACAACGAACGAACTTTTTGGCCAACCCAAGATTGATACAGATACAAACTGAGACAAAAGTTTGATGAAACAACACTTACTCTTACCATGAACAATACATTCTGCTATTTTCTTTTGTAGTCTATTTTATTTTTAAAGCTGTCCTAACCCACTGAATTGATATTATGACTCACTGTTGGGTTGCAGCCCATATTTTCAAACACTGGGCTAGATGCTCCCTAGCCCTACAGCCCTATGATTCTTTATCTTCATGAGAATTGCCCCCTGCCTTGGCCTTCCCACCCCCGTGAATTCCCTTACTATTTATTGTCTCTTTTGCTCAGCACAAAATTGTCACTATCTGTATGTTCTTTATTCATTTGAGTGTCTTCCTGGCTCCGCAGTGAGAGGGAAATCACTTTTTAGAGCAGGAACCTGATGATTGAAGATCACACAGAATAGTGTGTCTGAAAATGCTAAGTGTGATGGAAATGGCGTGTGTGTGTCTTTGTATTTCAAGGGCCTGAAGAACACTCAGTCGATGTTTCTAGATGCTGCTGACCCATGGATTTGAACTAGGTCCTGTGTCTGGCCTCCTCTGAACGCTGTTGGGTGTTCCTGCCGTTAGCACTCAATTCTGCCGCCACCCCATGCGGCTCCTGAGAGGAGGCCATACATAGTTTTATGAATCTTCAACCAAATTATAAATATTCAACCCAAGGACAAATGTTGTTTTTCAGTTCTGAACAAGGCTTTACCATGGCAAACAAATACCCCTTGGTTCATTCCAAAAGCATTGAAAAACCAAAGGTTAAGAAGAGAAACAATAGGGCAGACCAGAGAAGTATATTGGAAAGACCTTTCAGAAAACAGGAATTTCTGAGGTAAATCATTCATGGGGGACAGAAAAGATTTGTTCACCAAAGGAATACAGGAGAATGAAAAGAAATTTCAACTGCAAAGTGCTGGATTCTCTCATGGCTCTTAGCTGAATTTGCATATTTGTATATATTTGCGTGTTGTTTTCCAGTAACTGTGATCCCTGACCACTGTAATTAGGTAAATACCGATTTGGTTCTGTTTTGGTTTGCTTTGTTTTGTTTTTGAAACAGAGGAAAGGAAAGTGTCACTGTTTTGTTTTATAAGACTACTGTTATATCCAGTTTTGCTGGAAATATCAGGTAATAGATTTGACTGTAAATATTTTCATTCTTGGATTTCTTTTTGTTTGTTCTGGGTTTTTTTTTTTTGAGATTTACTGTTAAGTTTTTGCAGTCTCTTTGACACAGAAACAAGATGAAATGAAGGCCATTCAAATCCAGTGTCAAGGTTACAAACTGCAGCCTGGGACAGGGAGTAAAAAAAAAAAAAAATTACAGGCTGCCCATCCCTGCACTTGGGGCTTCCTAGTGGCCTTGTCATCATCTTCACTCAGCTTGTCTTCTCTTTTGGGGAGACTTGAGGCCAGCTTAGATCATCAGCTCCCAGGCTAGGAACTGACACTTTTCATGGGAGAAGTGCAGCCCAGTGTCTAAATTGGCACTTAGTGGGTGGCCTTTGATGAAGGTGAAAATGAGCTGCACCAGAGATTCTGATGTTTAAAAAACTCTTTAATGATTTCCCACTGCCTTCAGGATCAAGTACAAAGGCCTAAGCCCATCCTCCAAGGCCTCGTCTGATGAGGCTTCTGCCTACCTCTCCAGCTTCTTCCCACCACTTTGTGCCCCAAACTCTTACCTGCCTCTATCCATCCTCCACAGATCAGACAAGGTGACCTTTTTCAGCCGCTAAGACCCTCCGAAGAATTTGCATTACATTGAGAATAAAACCCGGCCTCCTTAGCACGTGCTACAAGTCCCTCCATGATCTGGCCCCTGCCTACCTGGTTTCCTTCCATCTCCCCCTTTCACCACATCTCAGCCAAACTGCCCCCCTTCCTGTTCCTTGAACACAGCTCTGCCTCATATGGCGGGCTTTGCAACTGCTATTCCATCAGCCAGGGATGCTCTTCCAGGCTTTTCCTTCTCATCCTCTAAGTCTTTGCTAGCTCCCCGACCAGCCAGCCCAGATGCATCTCCCCAGTCATTCCCTGTTCCAGCACTGTTTTTTATTTCATTCTCTGAAGTGATCACGTTTGTTTGTCTCCCCCTAGAATTTGAGCACCACGAGGGCAGGGAGTATGTCTGTCTTGTTCACCAGCATATTCTGCGTGTCTAGACTGGTGGGCCTGGCATCAAATAGGTGTCAATAAAAATCAGTGAGTGGGGCTTCCCTGGTGGCGCAGTGGTTGAGAATCTGCCTGCCAATGCAGGGGACACGGGTTCGAGCCCTGGTCTGGGAAGATCCCACATGCTGCGGAGCAGCTAGGCCCGTGAGCCACAACTGCTGAGCCTGCGCGTCTGGAGCCTGTGCTCCGCAACAAGAGAGGCCGCGATAGTGAGAGGCCCCGCGCACCGCGATGAAGAGTGGCCCCCGCTTGCCACAACTAGAGAAAGCCCTCGCACAGAAACGAAGACCCAACACAGCCATAAATAAATAAATAAATAAATAAATAAAATTAAAAAAAAAAAAAAATCAGTGACTGAGTGAGTGAATAGAGCCAGTGGTTTTCAGACTCGAGTAAGCATCAGAACCACCTGGAGGCTTGTCAAAACTCAGATCGCTGGCCCTATCCTCAGCATTCCTGATTTGGTAGGTCTGAGGTGAGGCCCAAGAATTTGCCTTTCTCCCAGGTTCCCAGGTGAAATTGAACTTGCTGGTCCACAGACCACACTTTGAGAAATGCTGGTACCAGCCCGAGCCAAATGCTTGAGTTCTAGGCTTACGTATGTTTGATATCTCCAGGCCTTTGCTCCCTGTCTTTGCTTTCTAGTTTCCTTTATTCCTTGAGCAAGCCTTCACCTCTGCTTCCAGACCCAGGATGAGCATCACTTCTGCCAGGAGGCCTTCTCCAGTCCTTGGTGCCCAGGTCTACATCCTCCAGTACCTGGTGCAAAAGCTGCCCTCACCTCATCACAGTGCCTTGAGTTACCCCTGCACGAGGTCTTCCCACACCGCCAGTCCTCCAGGGCCTGCCTTAGTCGTGTCTGTGCTCCACTGGGAGCTCAGGGGGGTTCCCCACGCACTCCACGAGGGCATGTGATGCCTCTGAAAATGAAGTCGGACCTGACCTCTGTGCAGCTCTAGATTTGCAGCTCTCTCTCAGGCTTCGTTATTGGCTGAATGCTTTGCCCCAAGCCTTCTTCCTCTCGCTCTTTCCTCTGACCAAACTCAACCCTTTCTAACAGTGGCTTCTTCTCCCTTTTGCCTCCAGTGTTTAATTTCTCAGCCTGTGCGCAAACCTAAACTGTTCCATTTATTTGGTCAGCCATAATATAATGTCATAACTGTGGAGAGGGCCAGGTCGCTTCCTTGACACAGAGCAATGCTAAAATTGGTTCTAGGGCAAAAAAAAAAAAAAAAAAAGAGGGAAAGAGAGACATTTCTTAATGGCTTGTCCAATTCCAATTTTATCTTCCTAAATGCTGTTCTTTGACGTTATCCCCATTTTTGCAAATAATTTTGAGAAACCTCAGTGCTGTCCCCTTGCCTACTATAAAGTCAGTTGGAGGACAGAAGAGTTGGGGGTTCCTAGAGGCCCGCCTGCTGAAAGGTTTCAGACTCAGGAGGTCTGTGGGTCTGAGGCACGCTCGTGCTTTGGGAGAAACTCACCTTGCCGTGGTGTTGGAGCTGCACCCAGCCTCCGTAACCGAATCTCTGTGGGGGAGAGGAAGCACAGTTAGACTGAAAGGCCAAAGCAGAGAGGACTGCAATAAAGGCGCATCCCTGGGACAGAGCATCCCAAGCTCTATCCTTTCAAGCAACACTTTCCCATTTTTCCCCACGCCCATGATCACTTATTCAATATTTATATTCAAATCAATGTTTTTCCTGAAATGTATTTATTCAGGAAGAAAATTCTCTATCATAGAAGTGCTAGTTTTACCTTTTCTCCTAATGCAGGTTGTAATTTTTAAATAAGGATGCACATTAAAAAATATTTGTGTACCACCTAAAATCCTTTCCAGGCCACTAGGGGTACAGACCGTAGGGACCACTCTTTAGGAAATACCATCTTAGAACATTAACCGTGTTCTTCAAACTGTGGTTTGCAATCCGTGAGTACATCATGAAATCAGTTTAGTGGTTAATGACCCAGATGTTCTAAAAACATGACATAGTACGTGTAACAGATAAGGCTGGTGTCCTACCCATATTCCTTCCCTGAAGTGCTTCTGTGCACACCAGCCCTCCTTCAACTAAAAGCGCTCACATTTCTTTGACAAGATTTTCCCTTTTGCCATTGGTGTCAACTTTGATTAGGCCCTTCTAGAAGATCAGAAGTACCAGGAAATTAGTGGTGCTAATTTCCACCCCCCAAGTCCCTCAATCAACGACTGAGGGCATTTGTATATAAACCGCACACACTGGTTTCCTCACCTCCTCGGGCAGGATGACTCTGAGGTGAGGCACACATTCTACACTTTCAGTGCCTGCCTTGCTTTCCCTGTCTCATTTCCCCACTCTACTGGTGTTTCCTGGCATCACCTCCAGAGTAAACTGTTTGCATTTGAATCCGTATCTCAGGGTCTCCTTCTTGGAAAACCCAAGCTAAGATAGTAAAGCAATGGAATGGAATGGAATGAAATAGGATAGGATAGCATAGCATAGCATAGCACAAATATATTAGAATGCCTTCTGTGTAGTATTAGTTTCATGAAACTCTTGTTTCCATTATAGATATAAATGTTTGTACTGAGTCACAGTATGAAATATATTTCTTCTTGGGGGTCATGAATAAAAATATTTGAAAGACTCTGCCTGTGAACATAGGCATATATGACTCATGTAACTATAGGTTTTAAAATCTCATTCTGTTCATTCATTCATTCATTTGTCGAACCCTCATGGAGTCCCACCATGACCAGCCTTTCTGGGGCAGAGAAAATAGAAGTGAAGGACAGTTGCAGCCTGTGTGGAGCACAGTCTTGAGAGGGCGAGGCCGGCGTGGGTGGGTAATTGAAGAGCCTTACCGCGTGTGAGGCACGCTGTGATAGACTGACATACAGGTTCCCCGGGAGGAGGGGGGGAGGGTACTGACGCACAACGTGGGCCAGGCGGTGTCATGGGAGGGAGGCTGGAAAGGTAATCTGGGGTCAGATTGGAGAGGTGCTTCCAGTGTTCAGCATTTCCACGCTCCAGAGCAATGGCTCTCAAAGTGTGGAGTCGGGGAGGGCGTGGAGGCCGGAGACCACGACGTAAAGGGCTCATGCGCAGCTCTTGTCAGCAACAATGGGTAGAGGTAGTGAAGCTAAATATTGTGCAACTCCTCGCTTGTTGTGGTTGGATGAGACCAGGTGACCGTGGTTTGGCTCTCATGTCACGGTACAGGGACGTTGTCTTGAGGGGGCCAGGTCTCGGCAGATCCCTCTTCCTGGCTTCCCTCTCACCTGCAGACTCAGAGGGGAGGTCTGGGCCTGCAGCACAGGGGTGTTTGTGTGTCTCTATGTCCGTCCCTTCATTCTGCCCCAGTAGACTTAAGATTTGGTCAGTTCTTTACCAGCCTTGTTCTACCTGGGCAGAAGGTCTGTTCTTGAATTCCAGCTCCAAATTGTCACATTAGCTCTGGAAGTCCACCTGCCTCCTCCCAGGTGACACTGGAGGACCTGGCTTAGTAGGCTGGTCACGCAAGGGAACCTGTCCATCAGGGACCCCAGTTTCTCCTCCCGGCACCCAATTTCTCCTTTGTCAGTGCCCTCCTACCCCTTCATGCATTCAGTACCCTTGCGCTTTTCCCCTCTCTTCTCCTGGATAAAGCTGCCCAGAGTGCATGTCGGGGGAAGGGGTGGAATGGCCTCAATCAGTTACACTTTGGAGTAAACCAAAATGCTCTCTCGAACCGGAAATTTACCATTGAAATCTTACTTTACTGCAAAAGGAAAGGTTTTATTTCCTTCTTTCCTTCCCGCCTTCTTTCTTTCCTTCCTTCCTTCCTCTATTCCTTCCTTCCTCACTTTCTTTCTTTCTTTTTCTTAATTCCCTATGGAATGTTAACCCATAAGTTAGCTGGTGAGAGAAGTATTGCCCTGGGGAAGGACAGAGAGGCAGGGAGGGGCAGAACGGAGGGATCTGGTCACACACAACAGTCCGCTTACAAGATACTTTCTTGGAGTAACTTAACATCTTGAAGCCGTTGTTTTCTTATGTGTGAAATGAGGCTCACCGCAGTCGTGGTGACATAAGGTTTTATGGGAATTGACTGAAACAATTCGGACAAAGCTATGGACACCAGACCTGGCTTATAGAAAGGGCTTCATCAATGCTAACCATGATAATGGTGGTGACAGTGGTGGAAGCAGAGGCGGTGGTGGCAGTAGTGGTGATGATGATGGTGATGACGGTGGTAGGGATGGTGGCGATAGTAATGGCAGTGGTGGAGGCTATGACGTGGTAGTGGTGATAGTTGTGGTAGTGAGTTGGGTGGCAGTGGTGGTACCAATGATGGTGATGGTAGTGGTGGCAGGCAGTAATGGCAGTGGGGGTGGCATGGCGGTGACAGCCTCTTCCATCCTGAGGTCGTGAAATAAGGTGTACGCTGGGAGCAGACACTAAGGAGCGCTGTGAAGGAAGGAGCCCTTTGTCACTCTGTGTTCCTCCCTTCCCTGTCTTGGAAAGCACTTGGAATGCTTTGGAACACCTTGTACTTGCCCTGAGCCTTTACAAAGACCTAACCTATTTGGGCCAACTTTATTCTGCTCCAAATCTGGCCTCCACACAATCCCCAGGCTCTCATCCTAGGTTGAACCAAGCCTGGGGTCTGAAATTTTTGACCTTCGGAGTAGTTTTTGCCAGAGCGTATGCCAGGAGGCATTTACCATCTGAAAATGTTTGACAGTGACCGGTGTCCCATAGGCATTTATGGGCATGACAAATAAAACAACATATTAAAAATTCAAGGGAATTCAGTTCTATCTACAAGAGTTGTGTTTCTGAAATGGGTATATGTGAGTCAGAGGTTGATGAGCTGAATGACATTTTTAATGTCTTGGGGACCTCACACTCATGAGGTGAATAATGAACCTCCTGGGTGATGAAACCAGATATCTGTTTCCTCAGAGGAGTTGTTTAAAAGTCAAGTTATGTCTGGGATTTTGTCTCCTAAAACCTTACAGCGATCAAGTGCAATTAAATCATCACTAATCAAAGAAGATGTAAATAAATAATTTTTTACTTAAGGCTGGAATTTTGGGACCCCATTTAAAATTAGAAGAATCTTTGCAAGCCCTACTATCGGACACATAGTAGGTGGGCAATGAAGTCTTGCTGAAGGAAAAAGCTGAAACCTTATTAGCATCCTTGCTGTTATGAATAATCTCATTGTGGATCAGTCTGAAACAACTTTCACCCTGGTCTCTTGGGCCAGAGTGTGGGTCCTGATTCATCAGGACAATGTAATCAAGTGCACCCTGAATCTACTCTCTTTCTACCTCAGGTAGATTCTCCCCTCTAAGGATCTTAACTCTAACTCTCACTACAGTCATTATTAGCAAGTGAAAATGAAAAGATTTCTCAAATCCCAGTCCTTTGTAATCATTAGTTAATCACCAACCCAGGCGTGTTGATTCTGCTTTTCTATTTCTTCACTGCATAAGGAGGTCAAGGTTTTTGAAGTGTGTCTATTAATATTTAACAAGAAAAGGCAGGTTTGAAAAGAGATATCAGTTCTTCCAAAGGGGCTTCATCTTCCAAGATAAAACTAGGACTGGCTTATTCTTTTCATTTTTTTTTATTGTGAAGTTTGAAAAAATGGTGAGAAAAGATCGGAGATTGATGTTTTGAAATAATATTTTACCTACTAAGAAACGATTTGAAGACAAAGGAAATTCTGCTAGAAGTATTGAACTCTATGAACACCAAGGACTATCTGCTATCCACTAATGTCACTTTAATACTCTGATCATATAGACTGGAAATAAGGAAAGAGAGAGAGAGAGAAGGAACCCAGCACCATTTAGATGTATTTTTATTTATCTCCCTCCTCCCAGTTTGAAAACACAAACTGTTTTCTGCGAATTGTTTCATCACTGACTTGCCTGCAGTCCAACAGAAACTTCCAGCGCATAGCAGATCACATTGCTTGACCTGCTGTGAAGGAGCCCTCAGTGGGTTTACATGAGTGTGGAGAGTTGGGGAGCGGGCTGGTGTCTAGCAGAGGGAAGCAGGGACATCCCCCCCATGATGTGCTCCTGGGCAGCTCTCGGAAGGTAGGTGTGGGTGTAGAGCTATGGAGGGGCCACCATAGCTCCACAAAGCTCTGGGATTCTAGGCTCATTTCTGAGTCTCAGGGGCCTCATTTGTCCAGCAGGGCTAATGATAGAAATCCTATCTGAAACTCACAAGATTTTATGTGAATCAAATTACATGTATATATTGCTCTCTGGAAGTGTAAGAGTATTATGATTATTATTACTACCGTCAGCAGCAGCAGCATCATCAAGTATATCAGTTATTGAAACAAAAACAGACACACAGACATAGAGAACAGGCTTGTGGTTGCCAAGGGGGAGGGGAGGTAGGGAAGGGAAGATTGGGAGTATGGGATTAGCAGAGGCAAACTATTATATATAGGGTGGATAAACAACAAGGTCCTACTGTATAGCACAGGGAACTATATTCAATATCCTGTGACAAACCATAATGGAAAAGAATATGAAAAAGAATATATATATATTATATATATATATACTCAGTTATATACATATAACTGAGTCACTTTGCTGTACAGAAGAAATTAATACAACATTGTAAATCAACTATACTTCAATAAAATTCTTTTTAAAAAGTATATCAGTTATCTGCTTGCAGGGTGTGAGACTGCTTGATAAAAGCCTGGTTTATGGGTACAAAATGCCCCTCCCCTCTTTTCAGAAATAATTAGAAGATAGGAGGGCATAACTAGAAGATAGGAGGGTATAACTAGAAGATAGGAGGGCATAACTAGAAGATAGGCACAACTAGAAGATAGGAAGGCATAACTAAAAGATAGGAAGGCATAACTAGGAGATAAGAAGGCATAACATAAAGAGCCAGCAGAACTTGTGCATGGGGAATCTACAGGGCACACAGCTGTGGCTAGAGCCTCCCCATGCTCTGCATCCCTGAGCTTCTGGAGCAGTGTTTTTTTTTTTTTTTTTTGGAGCAGTTTTAACAATGCCTTCAGGGCCCTGCGTTAGGTGGGGCGGCTAGAAATTGTCAGGTCTTGGTGACCAGTTCTTAGCTCAAAGTGGAGGCAGGCTTGGGAGGTAGGGTTATGGCACAGGATACTAGGTAGAATGTTTTGGGTATTCATCACTAACATTGTGAAGTGGTGTCTACACTTTAATAAAATATGATGAGGATGACAGCATTCAGAACAGCAAGTTCCCATGTAGGCACTTAGGCTCCTTTTGGAGGGGTTAGTTTGATAGGGTTAGTTCTTACCATGAACTATAATAGGAAAAGCTTTCAAAGATGGTTTAGCATCACTTGTATTTTCTGATCTACAATGTCCACTGTCCATCTTACCTAAAATACCAGTGGACAAAGAAACACTTAAGATGACCATTCTTCCAAGAGACAACTATGAGAAGAAAATCGTTTCATCTACCTGCACAATGAAACAGTGAACCACATTTTAATTAGAGTTTGGGTTCATTTATTTTTCCTCACTTCGGATAAAAAAGATGAAACACTATGAGTAGTGTATAAGTACTAGAGAAGGCTGAAGATTGGGTAAAATCTGATACTTAGCCCGAACAAAACTCAAACCAATTTTAAATTTCTTTCATTTTCCCCACCTTCCTGTTTTACTATTCATTTAAAAATTCTTAATGACAAAAGGAAATTTCCATCTTTTGAGAAACACAGTGAAGAGTCTTGAGAGACATTCATTGTGCAAACGTTTCATGTCATTTCCTCTAGTTTTTTTTTTTTTTGATGTTCCAACTCTGTACTTCATGACAAGGATTTACAGCTTAAAGAACATCAAAAAGGAATGGTTTCAGACAGTGTCTTAAAATAGACTAAAAAGAAATTCCACAGAGCTATCATTTAGTGCTTCTAAAACTTATTTTAAACATTTTAGAAAGGAGATATGTTTTAGAAGTAATGAGAACCTATCACATTCTGTTTTTTAATAGTCTCTTACTTGAAACTGTAATTGTCACCTATCTCCCCAGCAGCTGAATATGTGACTTAAATGGAAGTAAAACTGCTTGACTTATATTGTCCAGAAGTTTTAAAGTGTGCTTCATTTGAGGGGAAAAGGGATTTTGAGAGAACACTTACTTCTTTTTATCAATGTTCTTTCAAAATAAATATGAAGTCATTTTAAAAAACTAGGAAATCAGAGCTACCAAATAACTTAAAATCACTCCTAAAGCAGAGAAACTTAACATCTAATTCCCAAAAGAAGACATCATTCTATAGTAGAGGCATTGAGAAATGCTGGAGAAGTTCTAGAAATAATTCAGCAAATTAATCACCATTACCTTCTTTAGATCTGGCCATTCTTTTGGTAGAATATGACTGTGGATGTCAATTTTCATCTCCACGGGATCAGAGGAGATGCATGTAAAGAAAGAAGTTTTGATATGAAGAGGTCTTCATGAAAACCATGGAGTTAATTGATTTACTTCATCCTTACAGCTGCCTTCAGGCACCACTCAGTATGCCTGCTCAGCCGGTATAGATCCATTGGAGCTGCCTTCTTAAAGTCCACAGTTCTGTTTGTCGGTCGACTTGGCTTTGGGTCAACAACTCTTCGGTAATCAGGACTCCAGGCACAAAATTAAAAAAAAAAAAAAAAAACTGTACTAAACCCCGTGAGGTCAAATGTACTGCAGGCTGCTTTTGAGTTACAGCAGGTCAAAAATGGACTAATCTTTGTTTTTGAATATTTTAATTTTTATCAAGATATACATAGTTAAAAATCAAATATCAGAAGACTTTTAAAGAAAATAATAGATCCCTGACTCATCTGTTCTTATTCTTGGTTTCATTCCCCAGAAGAAACCAATTGTAATGCTTTTGCTTTTTGTATGGTAGTTACCTCTAGGTCTTTAAACAATACTTAGCAATTGGCTTGTTCATGAAAATCTAGCATGTTGAAACGTGTGGAGGAAGTTTCATCTTTACTTTTAAATCATAGAAAGAGCCCATACTTGGTATATGTTATTTCCTCCATTGCCTTTTCTTTCATTTGTTCATTCATGCATTTGACAAACTTTTACTGAGAACTACTATGTGCTGAGAATATAAGGTTGAATGAGAGATAAAATGATACGTACATTGTTACAGGTATTTGTACAGAGTGTAAGTGTAGGGAGAAGTAGAGGGTTGTCAGAGCAGTTTGGGGAGGGCTTCCACTGGAGCATAAAGGGAGGCTTATGGTCATGCTTCCAAAGAGAGCCTGGTGCAAAGCAACCCTTTATTGTTCTGTGTTTGTCCTTTCCTATTCCTGGAAAGCTTAAAATGTTCAGGGGACCTAAGGACACTGGCAAAACCTTGAACCTGCTTTGGAATGCTTCCGTCAGCTCAGTCTCCACAATGAAGGGACTAGGTAGTTTAAAAAAAACAGCCTTCCTACTAGGCTATTCAACTAGAATCTGGATAAATTTTAACATTCTTTTCAACTAGATTCTGGATAAATTATAACAACTATATGTTTAAATGCTTGCTCAGCTTGAAAGAAAATACAGGAGATCCTCAAGATCATTTTTGTAAAAAGTTCAATGAGCTTAAGCAAATGAATGAGCCTTAAAATAACATGGAGGCACATGCCAATACTCAGAGTAAGTGTAAGCAGTTTTAAAGCACTTTCTATGGGCTAGGCACTGTTCCAAGCATTTTACTCAAATGAATTCATTTATTCTTTTTTTTTTTTTTTTAAACATCTTTATTGAAGTATAATTGCTTTACAATGGTGTGTTAGCTTCTGCTTTATAACAAAGTGAATCAGTTATACATATACATATGTTCCCATATCTCTTCCCTCTTGCATCTCCCTCCCTCCCACCCTCCCTATCCCACCCCTCTAGGTGGTCACAAAGCACCGAGCTCATCTCCCTGTGCTATGCGGCTGCTTCCCACTAGCTATCTATTTTACATTTGGTAGTGTATATATGTCCATGACACTCTCTCACCCTGTCACATCTCACCCCTCCCCCTCCCCATATCCTCAAGTCCATTCTCTAGTAGGTCTGTGTCTTTATTCCCATCTTGCCACTAGGTTCTTCATGACCTTTTTTTTTTTCCCTTAGATTCCATATATATGTGTTAGCATACTGTATTTCTTTTTCTCTTTCTGACTTACTTCACTCTGTATGACAGACTCTAACTCCATCCACCTCATTACAAACACCTCCATTTCATTTCTTTTTATGGCTGAGTAATATTCCATTGTATATATGTGCCACATCTTCTTTATCCATTCATCCGATGATGGACATCTAGGTTGCTTCCATGTCCTGGCTATTGTAAACAGAGCTGCAATGAATATTTTGGTACATGACTCTTTCTGAATTATGGTTTTCTCAGGGTATATGCCCAGTAGTGGGATTGCTGGGTCATATGGTAGTTCTATTTTTAGTTTTTTAAGGAACCTCCATACTGTTCTCCATAGTGGCTGTAACAATTTACATTCCCACCAACAGTGCAAGAGTGTTTCCTTTTCTCCACACCCTCTCCAGCATTTATTGTTTCTAGATTTTTTGATGATGGCCATTCTGACCGATGTGAGATGATACCTCATTGTAGTTTTGATTTGCATTTCTCTAATGATTAATGATGTTGAGCATTCTTTCATGTGTCTGTTGGCAATCTGTATATCTTCTTTGGAGAAATGTCTATTTAGGTCTTCTGCCCATTTTTGGATTGGGTTGTTTGTTTTTTTGTTATTGAGCTGCATGAGCTGCTTGTAAATCTTGGAGATTAATCCTTTGTCAGTTGCTTCATTTGCAAATATTTTCTCCCATTCTGAGGGTTGTCTTTTGGTCTTGTTTATGGTTTCCTTTGCTGTGCAAAAGCTTTTAAGTTTCATTAGGTCCCATTTGTTTATTTGTGTTTTTATTTCCATTTCTCTAGGACCTGGGTCAAAAAGGATCTTGCTGTGATTTATGTCATAGAGTGTTCTGCCTATGTTTTCCTCTAAGAGTTTGATAGTGTCTGGCCTTACACTTAGGTCTTTAATCCATTTTGAGTTTATTTTTGTGTATGGTGTCAGGGAGTGTTCTAATTTCATACTTTTACATGTACCTGTCCAATTTTCCCAGCACCACTTATTGAAGAGGCTGTCTTTTCTCCACTGTATATGCTTGCCTCCTTTATCAAAGATAAGGTGACCATATGTGCATGGGTTTATCTCTGGGCTTTCTATCCTGTTCCATTGATCTATATTTCTGTTTTTGTGCCAGTACCAAACTGTCTTGATTACTGTAGCTTTGTAATATAGTCTGAAGTCAGGGAGCCTGATTCCTCCAGCTCCATTTTTCGTTCTCAAGATTGCTTTGGCTATTCGGGGTCTTTTGTGTTTCCATACAAATTGTGAAATTTTTTGTTCTAGTTCTGTGAAAAATGCCAGTGGTAGTTTGATAGGGATTGCATTGAATCTGTAGATTGCTTTGGGTAGCAGAGTCATTTTCACAATGTTGATTCTTCCAATCCAAGAACATGGTATATCTCTTCATCTATTTGTATCATCTTTAATTTCTTTCATCAGTGTCCTATAATTTTCTGCATACAGGTCTTTTGTCTCCTTAGGTAGGTTTATTCCTAGGTATTTTATTCTTTTTGTTGCAATGGTAAACGGGAGTGTTTTCTTAATTTCACTTTCAGATTTTTCATCATTAGTATACAGGAATGCAAGAGATTTCTGTGCATTAATTTTGTATCCTGCTACTTTACCAAATTCATTGATTAGCTCTAGTAGTTTTCTGGTAGCATCTTTTGGATTCTCTATGTATAGTATCATGTCATCTGCAAACAGTGACAGCTTTACTTCTTCTTTTCCGATTTGGATTCCTTTAATTTCTTTTTCTTCTCTGATTGCTGTGGCTAACACTTCCAAAACTATGTTGAATAATAGTGGTGAGAGTGGGCAACCTTGTCTTGTTCCCGATCTTAGTGGAAATGGTTTCAGTTTTTCACCATTGAGGACAATGTTGGCTGTGGGTTTGTCATATATGGCCTTTATTATGTTGAGGAAAGTTCCCTCTATGCCTACTTTCTGCAGGACTTTTATCATAAATGGGTGTTGAATTTTGTCGAAAGCTTTCTCTGCATCTATTGAGATGATCATATGGTTTTTCTCCTTCAATTTGTTAATATGATGTATCACGTTGATTGATTTGCGTATATTGAAGAATCCTTGCATTCCTGGAATAAAGCCCACTTGATCATGGTGTATAATCCTTTTAATGTGCTGTTGGATTCTGTTTGCTAGTATTTTGTTGAGGATTTTTGCATCTATGTTCATCAGTGATATTGGCCTGTAGTTTTCTTTCTTTGTGACATCTTTGTCTGGTTTTGGTATCAGGGTGATGGTGGCCTCGTAGAATGAGTTGGGGAGTGTTCCTCCCTCTGCAATATTTTGGAAGAGTTTGAGAAGGATAGGTGTTAGCTCTTCTCTAAATGTTTGATAGAATTCGCCTGTGAAGCCATCTGGTCCTGGGCTTTTGTGTGTTGGAAGATTTTTAATCACAGTTTCAATTTCAGTGCTTGTGATTGGTCTGTTCATATTTTCTATTTCTTCCTGGTTCAGTCTCAGCAGGTTGTGCATTTCTAAGAATCTGTCCATTTCTTCCAGGTTGTCCATTTTATTGGCATAGAGTTGCTTGTAGTAATCTCTCATGATCATTTGTATTTCTGCAGTGTCAGTGGTTACTTCTCCTTTTTCATTTCTAATTCTATTAATTTGAGTTTTCTCCCTTTTTCTCTTGATGAGTCTGGCTAATGGTTTATCAATTTTGTTTATCTTCTCAAAGAACCAGCTTTTAGTTTCATTGATTTTTACTATCATTTCCTTCATTTCTTTTTCATTTATTTCTGATCTGATCTTTATGATTTCTTTCCTTCTGCTAGCTTTGGGGTTTTTTTGTTCTTCTTTCTCTAATTGCTTTAGGTGCAAGGTTAGGTTGTTTATTCGAGATGTTTCCTGTTTCTTGATGTAGGCTTGTATTGCTATAAACTTCCCTCTTAGAACTGCTTTTGCTGCATCCCATAGGTTTTGGATCGTCGTGTCTCCATTGTCATTTGTTTCTAGGTATTTTTTGATTTCCCCTTTGATTTCTTCAGTGATCACTTCGTTATTAAGTAGTGTATTGTGTAGCCTCCATGTGTTTGTATTTTTTACAGATCTTTTCCTGTAATTGATATCTAGTCCCATAGCGTTGTGGTCGGAAAAGATACTTGATACGATTTCAATTTTTTTAAATTTACCAAGGCTTGATTTGTGACCCAAGATATGATCTATCCTGGAGAATGTTCCATGAGCACTTGAGAAAAATGTGTATTCTGTTGTTTTTGGGTGGAATGTCCTATAAATATCAATTAAGTCCATCTTGTTTAATGTATCATTTAAAGCTTGTGTTTCCTTATTTATTTTCATTTTGGATGATCTGTCCATTGGTGAAAGTGGGGTGTTAAAGTCCCCTACTATGATTGTGTTACTGTCGATTTCCCCTTTTATGGCTGTTAGTATTTGCCTTATGTATTGAGGTGCTCCTATGTTGGGTGCATAAATATTTACAATTGTTATACCTTCCTCTTGGATCGATCCCTTGATCATTATATAGTGTCCTTCTTTGTCTCTTGTAATAGTCTTTATTTTAAAGTCTATTTTGTCTGATATGAGAATTGCTACTCCAGCTTTCTTTTGATTTCCATTTGCATGGAATATCTTTTTCCATCCCCTCACTTTCAGTCTGTATGTGTCTTTAGGTCTGAAGTGGGTCTCTTGTAGACAGCATATATATGGGTCTTGTTTTTGTATCCATTCAGCCAGTCTGTGTCTTTTGGTGGGAGCATTTAATCCATTTACATTTAAGGTAATTATCGATATGTATGTTCCTATTCCCATTTTCTTAAATGTTTTGGGTTTGTTATTGTAGGTGTTTTCCTTCTCTTGTGTTTCTTGCCTAGAGAAGTTCCTTTAGCATTTGTTGTAAAGCTGGTTTGGTGGTGCTGAACTCTCTCAGCTTTTGCTTGTCTGTAAAGGTTTTAATTTCTCCATCAAATCTGAATGAGATCCTTGCTGGGTAGAGTAATCTTGGTTGTAGGTTTTTCTCCTTCATCACTTTAAGTATATCCTGCCACTCCCTTCTGGCTTGCAGAGTTTCTGCTGAAAGATCAGCTGTTAACCTTATGGGGATGCCCTTGTGTGTTATTTGTTGTTTTTCCCTTGCTGCTTTTAATATGTTTTCTTTATATTTAATTTTTGATAGTTTGATTAATATGTGTCTTGGTGTGTTTCTCCTTGGATTTATCCTGTATGGGACTCTCTGTGCTTCCAGGACTTGATTAACTATTTCCTTTCCCATATTAGGGAAGTTTTCAACTATAATCTCTTCAAATATTTTCTCAGTCCCTTTCTTTTTCTCTTCTTCTTCTGGGACCCCTATAATTCGAATGTTGGTGCATTTAATGTTGTCCCAGAGGTCTCTGAGACTGTCCTCAGTTCTTTTCATTCTTTTTTCTTTATTCTGCTCTGCAGTAGTTATTTCCACCATTTTATCTTCCAGGTCAGTTATCCGTTCTTCTGCCTCAGTTATTCTGCTATTGATCCCATCTAGAGTATTTTTAATTTCATTTATTGTGCTTTTCATCGTTGCTTGGTTCCTCTTTAGTTCTTCTACGTCCTTGTTAAATGTTTCTTGCATTTTGTCTATTCTATTTCCAAGATTTTGGATCATCCTTACTATCATTATTCAGAATTCTTTTTCAGGTAGACTACCTATTTCCTCTTCATTTGTTAGGTCTGGTGTGTTTTGACCCTGCTCCTTCATCTGCTGTGTGTTTTTCTGTCTTCTCATTTTGCTTATCTTACTGTGTTTGGGGTCTCCTTTTCACAGGCTGCAGTTTCGTAGTTCCCGTTGTTTTTGGTATCTGTCCCCAGTGGCTAAGGTTGGTTCAGTGGGTTGTGTAGGTTTCCTGGTGGAGGGAACTAGTGCCTGTGTTCTGGTGGATGAGGCTGGATGTTGTCTTTCTGGTGGGCTCGTCCACGTCTGGTGGTGTGTTTTGGGGTGTCTGTGGCCTTATTATGATTTTAGGCAGTCTCTCTGTTAATGGATGGGGCTGTGTTCCTGTCTTGCTAGTTGTTTGGCATAGGGTGTCCAGCACTGTAGCTTGCTGGTCGTTGAGTGAAGCTGGGTCTTGATGTTGAGATGGAGATCTCTGAGAGATTTTCGCTGTTTGGTATTACGTGGAGCTGGGAGGTCTCTTGGGGACCAGTGTCCTGAAGTTGGCTCTCCCACCTCAGAGGCACAGCCCTGATGCCTGGCTGGAGCACCAAGAGCCTTTCATCCACACGGCTCAGAATAAAAGGGAGAAAAAATGGAAAGAAAGAAAGAAAAAGGATAAAAGAAAATAAAATAAAGCAATTATAATAAAAAATAAGAAAAAAATTATTAAGAATAAATTTATTAAGAAAAAAATTTTTTTTACTTTTTAAAAATAGATTTATTAATTTTTTATACTAAAAATAAGAAAAAATTTATTACGAAAAAAATTTTAATTTTTTAAAAATAAAAAATATGAAAAAACTTATTAAAAAAATTTTTTTTTAATTTTTTAAAAATAGAAAATAAGGAAAAAATTATTAAGAAAACATTTATTAGGGAAAAAAATTTTTTTTAAGTAAAAAAAAAAAAAAAAAACAAAAAAAAACGGACGGACCTATCCCTAGGACTAACAGTGAGAGCAAAGCTATACAGACAAAATCTCACCCAGAAGCATACACATATACACTCACAAAAAAAGGAAAAGGGGAAAAGTTAATATATCCTGCTCCCAAAGTCCACCTCCTAAATTTGGGATGATTCGTTGTCTATTCAGGTATTCAACAGATGCAGGCACATCAAGTTGTTTGTGGAGCTTTAATCCGCTGCTTCTGAGGCTGCTGGGAGAGATTTCCCTTTCTCTTCTTTGTTCGTACAGCTCCCGGGGTTCAGCTTTGGATTTGGACCCGCCTCTACATGTAGGTCGCCTGAGGGCGTCTGTTCCCCGTCCAGACAGAACGGGGTTAAAGGAGCAGCTGATTCGGGGGCTCTGGCTCAGTCAGGCTGGCGGGAGGGAGCGGTACGGAGGAGGCGGGGCGAGCCTGCGGCGGCAGAAGCCGGCGTGACGTTGCAGCAGCCTGAGGCGCGCCGTGCGCTCTCCCGGGGAAGTTGTCCCCAGATCACGGGAGCCTGGCCGTGGCGGGCTGCACAGGCTCCCGGGAGGGGCGGTATGGAGAATGACCTGTGCTCGCCCACAGGCTTTTTGGTGGCGGCAGCAGCAGCCTTAGCGTCTCATGCCCGTCTCTGGGGTCCGCGCTGATAGCCGCGGCTCGCGCCCGTCTCTGGAGTTCGTTTAAGCGGCGCTCTGAATCCCCTCTCCTTGCACGCCGCGAAACAAAGAGGCAAGAAAAAGTCTCTTGCCTCTTCGGCAGCTGCAGACTTTTTCTCGGGCTCCCTCCCGGCTAGCTGTGGTGCGCCAGCCCCTTCAGGCTGTGTTCACGCAGCCAACCCCAGTCCTCTCCCTGCGATCCGACCGAAGCCCGCGCCTCAGCTCCCAGCCCCCGCCCGCCCCGGCGGGTGAGCAGACAAGCCTCTCGGGCTGGTGAGTGCTGCTCGGCGCCGAGCCTCTGTGCGGTAATCTCTCCGTTTTTCCCTCTGCGTCCCTGTTGCTGTGGGATCCACGCTGATAGCCGCGGCTCGCGCCTGTCTCTGGAGCTCGTTTAGGCGGCGCTCTGAATCCCCTCTCCTTGCGCGCCGCGAAACAAAGAGGCAAGAAAAAGTCTCTTGCCTCTTCGGCAGCTGCAGTCTTTTTCCCGGACTCCCTCTCTCTAGCACCGAAGCCCGAGCCTCAGCTCCCAGCCCCCGCCCGCCCCAGCGGCTGAGCAGACAAGCCTCTCGGGCTGGTGAGTGCTGGTTGGCACCGCTCCTCTGTGCGGGAATCTCTCCGCTTTGCCCTCCGCACCACTGTGGCTGCGCTCTCCTCCGTGGCTCTGAAGCTTCCCCCCTCTGCTACCCGCAGTCTCTGCCCACGAAGGGGCTTCCTAGTGTGTGGAAACCTTTCCTCCTTCACAGCTCCCTCCCACTGGTGCAGGTCTCGTCCCTATTCTTTTGTCTCTGTTATTTCTTTTTTCTTTTGCCCTACCCAAGTACGTGGGGATTTTCTTGCCTTTTGGGAGGTCTGACGTCTTCTGCCAGCGTTCAGTGGGTGTTCTGTAGGAGTAGTTCCACGTGTAGATGTATTTCTAATGTATCTGTGGGAAGGAAGGTGATCTCTGCGTCTTACTCTTCCGCCATCTTGCCCCTCCTCCCCTGATGTATATCTTGAGTTGTTCTACAGGAACTATGACCCCCACCCAAGTGGTGGATGGTGATTACATGCTGACCACAAGCACATAGAACCCATACTGGTTGGAGCCAGAAAGTTGATGATTAAAACATCACCCTGTTACCTCACCACCAACCAATCAGAAGAAAGTCAACTCTTGCCCCTAATTTTGCCTTTAAAAACTCTTCCCTGAAAGCCATCAGGGAGTTCAGGTCTTTTGAGCATTAGCTGCCCATTCTCCTTGCTTGGTGCCCTAAAATAAATGCTGTACTTGCTTGGTGCCCTAAAATAAATGCTGTACTTTCCTTTACCACAACCCAGTGTCAGTAGATTGGCTTTGCTGCATGGCAGGTGAGCAGACCCAAGTTCAGTTTGGTAATACCACCTCTGCCTGCTAATGCCTTGGGCTCCACAAGAGAGTAAGGAGGGTCTGGGGTAATGGTTTAGAGCACAGACTATAGCATAAATTTATGGACTTTATTTCCCTGAGCAAATTACTTAATTCTCTATGTACTCATCTCCCCATATGTAAAATAGGGGAATAATAAAACCTACCTTGGGGGAATTCCCTGGCAGTTCAGTGGTTAGGACTCTGCACTTTCACTCACAGGGTCTGGGTTCGATCCCTGCTTGGGGAACTAAGAACCCACTGCCTGGGCTTGGCCATAAAAAAAAAAAACAAAAAAACAAAACCCCAAAACCTACCTTGGTCTGTTTTAAGGATCAAATGAGATAAGACATGGAAGGCATATAAAATTATGCCTAGCATAATGTAAGCAGTATATAAGGGTTAGTCATTGTTTTTCATATTACTGTCAACACATAAGCCCTCCAGAATTCAGACAAAACCTCAAGGAAAATGTGTGGGTAAGGGAAAACCTGAAATAACTGTGATTAAGTTTCTGCCATCTGATGACATAAGGATTTGTATCAACAGTTGAGAGAGATTATAGAAAAGTAGAGAAACCTACATTTTGCATGCATTTATACAATGGCACACTGGAAATTTTTGCAAGCTCCACTTGGAATTCCAGGTGTTATTATATGGGCAGGGAAGTTTTTGGGTGGAAGTTGGGGTTGATAATTCCACGATATATAGGCCATATTATCAATGGATGTGAGCCACCTGAGGAAGCCTGGAGTAGTGGAGACCAAAGTTTAGGTGGAGGGTTAGCTCAGGGGGGACAGGAAGTGATGAAGACCAGAGTACAGGTAGAGGGTTAGCTTTGGAGAGGAGCGATCACCTGTCTTTTTGAGGGTGAAGGGAGAGATGAAGTGATACAAGGGGCCATGATGTGTCAGATGAAACCTCAACCATCAAGGGCTAATACCTATAGTCTTTCTGAGGTGGGAAGTGAGGTAGTCTACTGAGTCAGTGTTAGGAGTTTAAAAAGAAAAGGAAGAAAGGAAAGAAAGGAACAGCTTTACAATGGCATTTGAGTTGCTTGCTAGGTGATGAACAGCAACATCAGGGCTACAGTGTAGTTGGACTTTAAGAATGTTCAATAGAAAACCACTTGAAAACACACAAAGGAATTTTTAGTCTAGGACAAAATGCAGCTATAAATGCACACAGTGGTTCTATTAGAGTAGTGAGAGTCTGAATTATTTTTTTAATCTCTGTATTTTCAAAATATTTCATAATGAAGTTACAATACTCTGATCATTGGAAATGTTTATAAAAATATATTTTAAAGGAATTTATGATGTGTCACATTGTCAGTGTTCTCAAAAGTCACCATACCTAATGTCATTTTTGACCATGAGTCACAATGATTTGTCTTCTCTAAGCAGTTTTTTGTTTGTGTTTTTCTTTTTTTGGCTGTGCCTTGCAGCATGTGGGATCTTCGTTCCCCGACCAGGGGTTGAACCCGTGCCCCCTGCAGTGAGTCCTAACCACTGGACCACCAGGAAATTCTTCTAAGCAGTTTTATCAACGCTCTCATCTCACTCTGATAACCTAGGCATGATTTACCTTACCTATTTGTCAATAATCCCACAGTGATGTATATTCTACTCCAGTTGCCCCCTGAACCATTTTTTAAATCTACTGCAGAAACCAAGAATTAAGATTCAATTCAGGATCTCTTCTGATTACATTAGCTTTTGCCAAATCAGAGTAACCTAATAAGATTCTACATTCATAGAGAGCTATGCCTAGTGGAACTCAGGAAAAATGATTGGCTCACACTAAATTAGATTTATGAGTGTCAACCTAAAAACTAGTGGTACACTTGAATTTTATTCATATTTTTTTCTCTGTGACTTTGAATCAGAGATCAGCTCTCCTCTCTAAGTCTCTTCATTCACAATTGCCATAATTGATGCCTAATTCGGAAATGAGGTGGTAGGCATTTACGTAATGGGGGATTATGTGTTATTCACTCATAATGACAATGCTAGGGCTGTCAATCGTTGCACGCTTTTACAGTGCTATGGAGGGGAGAAGCAGAAATGAATGCATGTGAAATCCATCACCTGAAGTGCGTTTAGAAAAGAATGAATTCCACTCTAGACTTACTCGGAGCTCTGATGATAGAAAATAATAACTTTTATCCCGTGGGGTTGAGGATGGATTGGGAAAGACTCTCAGTCTTAACCCCCAAGTGGTAATCACTAGGGGAACGTTAAAAATATTGACCTACCTCCCCGCAACCCTTGCCCCTGTCCCTGCTTGCCCTGTCCAGGGAGGCCTAATTAAATTTGAATTTATAAACAGTGAATAATATTTTTAGTATAAGTATTTCTCAAATATTGCATGGGACATACTTATACTAAAAAATTCATTATTTATCTGAAATTCAAATTTAACTATGCATCCTGTATTTTTTACTTGCTGAATCTGGCATACACACACCCTCCCTCCCCCATCCCCAAACCAGATTCAGAATTAAAAGGTCTGGTATTTTTAAAAAGTTCCTCAGGTGATTCTAATGTGCACCAAGATTCAGAAACACTGTGCTAAACCTTAAAATGTTCAAGCGGCAAAGCTCTGGAAGCTGAGGTTGGCAGAAGGCAAACTAAAACAGGAAAGAAGAGAATGGGAAATGATTGTTAAGACAGGTCAGTAGAACCCATCACAACTTCTTTGAAGTCTTCTATTTTTTTGTCCTATGTTCTATATTTGTTATAATTTATTGAGGAGAACATTTACACTGCATCTATAGCCTCTCTGAACTACCATAACCTTGACTGATGCTGAGTGAGCAATTCTTGGTGGTTATGCAGGGAGGTGTAGCCATGCTCTGTGTCAGTGACCCTTCCTGCCCCCCTCCAAACTATGTCCCCTGGTGACAGGGCTGACTGAACTTGAGGGAGACACACAGCCCAAGACAATCAGTTTATAGTCTGTACAGTGGCCTATAAGGTACCGCGGTACAAGAGTTCTGCCCAGTAGGGTGATGATGATTGAACTAGACCAGACAGATTCTCTCTGTGTGCATTTTATTTCTGGATACAGAGCACCAGATGTTTGATAGTGGAAGCAGAATCAATCGGGATAGGTTAGGTCAGTGGTGCTCAAACTTCAGTGAGCATTAGAATACTTTGCAGGGCTTATTAAAACACAGATTGCTGGTCCTCACTTCAGAGTTTCTGATTCAGTAGGTCTGGGCTGGAACCCAAGAATTTGCATTTCTAACAAATTTCTGGGTGATACTGCTGATTTTGATTCCAGGAACACACTCTGAGAATTATTGGGTTAGCTTCTGCTGCAGTAACAAACAAGCCCTGGATCTCAGTGGTTGAAGGAAACAAAGGTTTATTTCTTGTTTGGGCCACGTGTTTGTTGTGGGTTGTCTGGGTGCTCAGCTTCCAATGTCAATGTCAGCTTCTTCACTCCGAGACCCAGACTGATGGAGCAGCCACTGTCTGGAACATCCTGGCCACCACAGCAGAAGACACAGGGAGTGCGTGGTGAAGCACACCCAGGCTCTTAAAGTTTCCCCTGGAAGTGACATGTGTCACTTCTACTCAATTGCACTGACCAAAGAAAATCATACGGCCCCACATAACTTCTAGTGGAGCAGGTAAACACAATCTTATTTGTTTAGAAAGAGAGAGAACTAGAAGCTTTGCAAACTGCCGTAGTGATCAACCAGCAGCTGGAACTAAAAAAGACACACAGAAAGAGACCAGCACACAGAGGGCATGAGACCATCGGAGCCAGGGATTGAGGAAAACCCTGGCTGGTTGGATGGTAGAGGCAGGGGTGATTAAAGACAAGGCATGGATATACAGAGTTATATAATGGTTGATGGCAGCTGTTGAAGCTGCTTTTGATCCTGAACCACCTCTAAAGCTGTTGCATTATGTTCTGATCACCATGGATGTGTTAATATAGGTGTTCACACATCCCTGTGAGATTCTCAAATCCTTATTCCCACATACACCTGTAAGCTTGTAAAGCCTTCTCCCATGGGATCTCATCACATAACCAAGTCACCACCAACAAAGCGTGTCCCAGCAATTAAATTAATATCAAGGTAATCTGGGTCTCCAACTTGTAGATCTCAAACACCATGAAGTGGACATATAGACCAAAATAAAACATCTTACAATTTTTTTTTAATTTTCATTTTATATTGGAGCATAGTTGATTAACAATGTTGTGTTAATTTCAGGTGTACAGCAGAGTGATTCAGTTATACATATACATGTATCTATTCTTTTTCAAATTCTTTTCCCATTTAGGTTATTGCAGAGTATTGAACAGAGTTCCCTGTGCTATACAGTAGGTCCTTGTTGGTTATCTGTTTTAAATATTGCGGTGTGCACATGTCAATCCCAAACTCCCAATTAAATTTTTAAAGTACACTTTTCCCACATAAAGCCCCAATTCTGCCCCAGCCCCAGCCTTTGGATTTATAGTTTTTCTCCTTCTTTTCCTTTTCTCCCAACTCTGCACTTCAAAATCCCCAAAATCTGATTTAGCAATACAGGGGGGGGGACCAGCATAAGCAGGCCAGCGGGACTCGTGTGTGGTGGTTGGAGGGGGGAAGGTTTAGAGATCCACTTAGGGTAATAGTCTGACCCATCACAACCTTGGGACAAACCCCCATTACTTTAGGAACCTGAGGGACATTCGGTTCCTTTTACTTAACAGAGTCCAAACAACTTGGGCATGGACTTTCATACCAGGAGTAAATGATTTCTAAGGTGAAGAATGTGTATGCAGGGCTTAAATGTTCTGACAACATTAACAACCAAAAAGAAAGTGGTAAATTTTCATCATTGCTCAACTGCTCATCTTTTGAATTCGAGCCTAGTCATGTCCAAAACATCCCCACTGTGCTGGAATTTAGGGTCTACTTAGTTGCTTTCCCCCCACTGTTTGCTTGTCTAACACATGGGTTTACCATGGACCCTGTGGTTCTTTCTCCTTACTGCTCTCTTCTGTTCAGTAAGTGACTGATTGGGCCTGCATTCTGAATTTTGTCCATGTCCTAGGTTTGCTTCTGTGAACACTTCTAGGGGCAGGCAATAGATCTTTTGGGCTTGAGAAAGAGGGTCCCTTCTCTGGGCTCCATGCTTTAGTGGACTTGGGCTCCTGCCTCTCCTCTGGCCTCAGCCCTCCCTGCAGGGTGAGGACTCCCGGAGACAAATGGACAATGCCCACCTGTAGGCCTCCTTCTCACCATTTAGACATGGCCCTGGAATTCCCAAGGGCTCTGAGCCTGCTTCTAGGGTCTGGGTGGGTCTTGTCCTCAGTCTTGAGGAGCCCAGAATGTGTCACCGCATGCATGCCCCTAGGCCCAAAATATGGCCAAGGGGTGGCTATTTGGAGGTGTGTAAATGGAGCTTGGACATGTGGGCTGGGAGTTTGAGGCCATGAGGGGACCTAGAGGTAAGAAGAGAAAGAGAATGGTTCATGGACCAGGGACCAGAGCTCTCTGCAATATCACAATCGGGCACAGAAGTTCTAAGCACCCAAGAATTTTAACTTCAAACTTGGCCTTCCACATGGTTCTGAGGGAGTATTCGTAAAGTTAGGTTGTATAGAATAGATTCTACCTGACAGCTTCTTAGGTTGGCTTGTACTTATAAATATTCATAATTGTGGTACATAGGTCTCCACTTATATCCTCACCACAGACCCTGTAAATGTTAGACACAGACCTGGAGGGTACGTGGAGAACTCAAGAGGCTGGGACTCAGATCTTGGCCTGGGGCAGGAAGGAAGAACCTATTGATATAATTCCATGGAGCAAACACTGATGAGACTGCTTTGACTATATAATTTTACAGATTTAAAAAACAGTGAGGGAGATTGGTTCAAGATGGCGGAGTAGAAGGACGTGCTCTCACTCCCTCTTGCAAAAACACCAAAATCACAACTAACTGCTGAACAATCATCAACAGGAAGACACTGGAACTCACCAAAGAGGATAACCCACATCCAAAGACAAAGGAGAAGCCACAATGAGACGGTAGGAGGGGCGCAATCACAAAAAAATCAAATCCCATAACTGCTGCGTGGGTGACTCACAAACTGGAGAACACTTATACCACAGAAGTCCACCCACTGGAGTGAAGGTTCTGAGCCCCATGTCAGGCTTCCAAACCTGGGGGTCCGGCAACGGGAGGAGGAATTCCTAGAGAATCAAACTTTGAAGCCTAGTGGGATTTGACTACAGGATTGGGGGAAACAAAGACTCCACTCTTGGAGGGCACACACAAAGTAGTGTGCGCATCGGGACCCAGGGGAAGGAATGGTGACCCCATAGGAGACCGAACCAGACCTACCTGCTAGTGTTGGAGGGTCTCCTGCAGAGGCGGGAGGTGGCTTTTTCTCACCGTGAGGACAAGAACACTGGCAGCAGAAGTTCTGGGAAGTAATCCTTGGCGTGAGCCCTCCCAGAGTCAGCCATTAGCCCCACCAAGAGCCCGGGTTGGCTCAAGTGTTGGGTCGCCTCAGGCCAAACAACCAACAGGGAGGGAACCCAGCCCCACCCATCAGCAGTCAAGTGGATTAAAGTTTTACTGAGCTCTGCCCACCAGAGCAATAGCCAGCTCTACCAACCACCAGTCCCTCCCATCAGGAAACTTGCACAAACCTCTTAGATAGCCTCATCCACCAGAGGGCAGACAGCAGAAGCAAGAAGAACTACAATCCTGCAGCCTGTGGAACAAAAACCACATTCACAGAAAGATAGACAAGATGAAAAGGCAGAGGGCTATGTACCAGATGAAGGAACAAGATAAAACCCCAGAAAAACAACTAAATGAAGTAGAGATAGGTAACCTTCCAGAAAAAGAATTCAGAATAATGATAGTGAAGGTGATCCAGGACCTCGGAAAAAGAATGGAGGCAAAGATCGAGAAGATGCAAGAAATGTTTAACAAAGACCTAGAAGAATTAAAGAACAAACAAACAGAGATGAACAATACAATAACTGAAATGAAAACTACACTAGAAGGAATCAATAGCAGAATAACTGAGGCAGAATAACGGATAAGTGACCTGGAAGACAGAATGATGGAATTCACTGCTGCAGAACAGAATAAAGAAAAAAGAATGAAAAGAAATGAAGACAGCCTAAGAGACCTCTGGGACAACATTAAATGCAACAACATTCGCATTATAGGGGTCCCAGAAGGAGAAGAGAGAGAGGAAGGACCCGAGAAAATATTTGAAGAGATTATAGTCAAAAACTTCCCTAACATGGGAAAGGAAATAGCCACCCAAGTCCAGGAAGTGCAGAGAGTCCCATACAGGATAAACCCAAGGAGAAACATGCCGAGACACATAGTAATCAAATTGGCAAAAATTAAAGACAAAGAAAAATTACTGAAAGCAGCAAGGGAAAAACAACAAATAACATACAAGGGAACTCCCATAAGGTTAACAGCTGATTTCTCAGCAGAAACTCTACAAGCCAGAAGGGAGTGGCATGATATACTTAAAGTGATGAAAGGGAAGAACCTACAACCAAGATTACTCTACCCGGCAAGGATCTCATTCAGATTCGATGGAGAAATCAAAAGCTTTACAGACAAGCAAAAGCTAAGAGAATTCAGTACCACCAAACCAGCTCTACAACAAATGCTAAAGGAACTTCTCTAAGTGGGAAACACAAGAGAAGAAAAGGACCTACAAAAACAAACCCAAAACAATTAAGAAAATGGTAATAGGAACATACATATCGATAATTACCTTAAACGTGAATGGATTAAATGCTCCAACCAAAAGACACAGGCTTGCTGAACGGATACAAAAACAAGACCCATATATATGCTGTCTACAAGAGACCCACTTTAGACCTAGGGATACAGACTGAAAGTGAGGGGATGGAAAAAGATATTCCATGCAAATGCAAATCAAAAGAAAGCTGGAGTAGCAATACTCATGTCAGATAAAATAGACTTTAAAATAAAGACTGTTACAAGAGACAAGGAAGGACACTACATAATCAAGGGATCAATCCAAGAAGAAGATATAACAATCATAAATATATATGCACCCAACGTAGGAGCACCTCAATATATAAGGCAACTGCTAACAACTATAAAAGAGGAAATCGACAGTAACACAATAATAGTGGGGGACTTTAACACCTCACTTACACCAATGGACACATCATCCAAACAGAAAATTAATAAGGAAACACGAGTTGTAAATGACACAATAGACCAGATAGATTTAATTGATATTTATAGGACATTCCATCCAAAAACAGCAGATTATACTTTCTTCTCAAGTGTGCATGGAACATTCTCCAGGATAGATCATATCTTGGGTCACAAATCAAGCCTCAGTAAATTTAAGAAAATTGAAATCATATCAAGCATCTTTTCCGACCACAACGCTATGAGATTAGAAATAAATTACAGGGAAAAAAACGTAAAATACACAAACACATGGACGCTAAACAGTACGTTACTAAATAACCAAGAGATCACTGAAGAAATCAAAGAGGAAATCAGCAAATACCTAGAGACAAATGACAATGAAAACACGACGATCCAAAACCTATGGGATGCAGCAAAAGCAGTACTAAGAGGGAAGTTTATAGCTATACAAGCCTACCTCAAGAAACAAGAAAAATCTCAAATAAACAATCTAACCTTACACCTAAAGGAACGAGAGAAAGAAGAACAAACAAAACCCAAAGTTAGCAGAAGGAAAGAAATCATAAAGATCAGAGCAGAAATAAATGAAATAGAAACAAAGAAAACTATAGCAAAGATCAATAAAACTAAAAGCAGGTTCTTTGAGAAAATAAACAAAATTGATAAACCATTAGCCAGACTCATCAAGAAAAAGAGGGAGAGGACTCAAATCAATAAAATTAGCAAAGAAAAAGGAGAAGTTACAACAGACACTGCAGAAATACAAAGCATCCTAAGAGACTACTACAAGCAATTCTATGCCAATAAAATGGACAACCTGGAAGAAATGGACAAATTCTTAGAAAGGTATAACCTTCCAAGACTGAACCAGGAAGAAATAGAAAATATGAACAGACCAATCACAAGTAATGAAATTGAAACTGTGACTAAAAATCTTCCAACAAACAAAAGTCCAGGACCAGATGGCTTCACAGGTGAATTCTATCAAACATTTAGAGAAGAGCTAACACCCATCCTTCTCAAACTCTTCCAAAAGTTTCAGAGGAAGGAACACTCCCAAACTCATTCTCTGAGGCCATCATCACCCTGATACCAAAACCAGACAAAGATACTACAAAAAAAGAAAATTACAGACCAATATCACTGATGAATAAAGATGCAAAAATCCTCAACAAAATACTAGCAAACAGAATCCAACAACACATTAAAAGGATCATACACCATGATCAAGTGGGATTTATCCCAGGGATGCAAGGATTCTTCATTATACACAAATCAATCAATGTGATACACCATATTAACAAATTTGAAGAGTAAAAACCATATGATCATCTTAATAGATGCAGAAAAAGCTTTTGACGAAATTCAACACCCATTTATGATAAAAACTCTCCAGAAAGTGGGCATAGAGGGAACCTACCTCAACATAATAAAGGCCATATATGACAAACCCACAGCAAACATCATTCTCAATGGTGAAAAACTGAAAGCATTTCCTCTGAGATCAGGAACAAGACAAGGATGTCCACTCTCACCACTATGATTCAACATAGTTTTGGAAGTCTAGCCACGGCAATCAGAGAAGAAAAAGAAATAAAAGGAATACAAATTGGAAATGAAGAAGTAAAACTGTCACTGTTTGTAGATGACATACTATAAAAGATGCCACCAGAAAACTACTAGAGCTAATCAATGAATTTGGTAAAGTTGCAGGGTACAAAATTAATGCACAGAAATCGCTTGCATTCCTATACACTAATGATGAAAAATCTGAAAGAGAAATTAAGGAAACAATCCCATTCCCCATTGCAACAAAAAGAATAAGATACCTAGGAATAAACCTACCTAGGGAGACAAAAGACCTGTATGCAGAAAACTATAAGACACTGTTGAAAGAAATTAAAGATGATACCAACAGATGGAGAGATATACCATGTTCTTGGACTGGAAGAATCAATATTGTGAAAATGACTATACTACCCAAAGCAATCTACAGATTCAATGCAATCCCTATCAAATTACCAATGGCATTTTTTACGGAACTAGAACAAAAAATCTTAAAATATGTATGGAGACACAAAAGACCCCGAATAACCAAAGCAGTCTTGAGGGAAGAAAGCAGAGCTGGAGGAATCAGACTCCCTGACTTCAGACTATGCTACAAAGCTACAGTAATCAAGACAATATGGTACTGGCACAAAAACAGAAATATAGATCAATGGAACAAGATAGAAAGCCCAGAGATAAACCCACGCACCTATGGTCAACTAATCTATGACAAAGTTGGGAAGGATATACAATCTAGAAAAGGCAGTCTCTTCAATAAGTGGTGCTGGGAAAACTGGACAGCTACATGTAAAAGAATGAAATTAGAACACTCCCTAACACCATACACAAAAATAAACTCAAAATGGATTAGAGACCTAAATGTAAGACCAGACCCTATAAAACTCTTAGAGGAAAACATAGGAAGAACACTCTTTGACATAAATCGCAGCAAGATCTTTTTTGATCCACCTCCTAGAGTAATGGAAATAAAAACAAAAACAAACAAATGAGACCTAATGAAACTTCAAAGCTTTTGCACAGCAAAGGAAACCATAAACAAGAGGAAAAGACAACCCTCAGAATGGGAGAAAATATTTGCAAACGAATCAACGGACAAAGGATTAATCTCCAAAATATATAAACAGCTCATGCAGCTCAATATTGAAAAAATAAACAACCCAATCCAAAAATGGGCAGAAGACCTAAATAGACATTTCTCCAAAGAAGACATGCAGATGGCCAAGCAGCACATGAAAAGCTGCTCAACATCACTAATTATTAGAGAAATGCAAATCAAAACTACAATGAGGTATCACTTCACACCAGTTAGTATGGGCATCATCAGAAAAATCTACAAACAACAAATGCTGGAGAGGATGTGGAGAAAAGGGAACCCTCTTGCACTGTTGGTGGGAATATAAATTGATACAGCCACTATGGAGAACAGTATGGAGGTTCCTTAAAAAACTAAAACTAGAATTACCACATGACCCAGCAATCCCATTACTGGGCAGATACCCAGAGAAAACCATAATTCAAGAAGACACATGAGGGCTTCCCTGGTGGCGCAGTGGTTGGGGGTCTGCCTGCCAATGCAGGGGACGTGGGTCTGAGCCCTGGTCTGGGAGGATCCCACATGCCGCGGAGCAACTCGGCCCGTGAGCCACAGTTACTGAGCCTGCGCGTCTGGAGCCTGTGCTCCGCAAAAGAGAGGCCGCGATAGTGAGAGGCCCGCGCACCGCGATGAAGAGTGGCCCCCGCTTGCCGCAACTAGAGAAAGCCCTCGCACAGAAAACAAAGACCCAACACAGCCATACATACATACATACATACATAAAAAGAATGTAAGCAGACAAGAATAGCATTAAAAAAAAAAAAAAAAACCCGATACTTAAAAGCCAGGCTTGTTTAAAAAAAAAAAAAAAAAAAAAAAGAAAAAGACACATGCACCCCAATGTTTATTGCAGCACTATTTACAATAGCCAGGTCATGGAAGCAACCTAAATGCCCATTGACAGACGAATGGATAAAGAAGATGTGGTACATATATGCAATGGAATATTACTCAGCCATAAAAAGGAACGAAATTGGGTCATTTGTTGAGACGTGGATGGATCTAGAGACTGTCATACAGAGTGAAGTAAGTCAGAAAGAGAAAAGCAAATACCGTATATTAACGCATATCTGTGGAAACTAGAAAATGGTACAGATGAACCGGTTTGCAGAGCAGAAATTGAGACACAGAAGTAGAGAAAAAATGTATGGACACCAAGGAGGGAAAGCGGCAGGGGGTGGGGATGGTGGTGTGCTGAATTGGGAGATTGGGATTGACATGTATACACTGATGTGTATAAAATTGATGACTTATAAGAACCTGCTGTATACAAAAATAAAACATTATGGAAAATAAAACCAAAGCAAAAAACAACAACAAAAAACAATGAGGGACTTCCCTGGCGGTCCAGTGGTTAAGACTCCAAGCTTCCACTGCAGGGGGCATGGGTTCGATCCCTGGTTGGGGAACTAAGATCTCGCATGACGCATGGCGCGGCCAAAGAAAACCCCAAGAAACAAACAACAATGAATTGTCCCCAAATTAAGTTCTCCAAAGCCTCACAGAAGAGCCTGGCAGAAAAAGGCTAAATGCTCATACTTCACTTAGCCCGTTTGGCTCTCTCTCTAGCGTGTCAACAACCTGTATGTGACATGCTGTATTGTCGTATTAAGAGCACTAATGCTAGAAGTTAAAGACATGGTTTCTAGGCACGGCAGCCTGGTGGCCAAGAGCGTGGGCTTTGGAGTCAGGGAGACCCAAGCTGGGAGGTCAACTCTCCTGCTTACAAGCTGGGTGATCTCAAGCACGTCTCAACCTCTATGAGCTTCAGTTTCTTCATCTATAAATAGGATAATGATCCCTGCCTGACATGGGTATTGTAAGGATTTAATAAAAAAGATCTGAAAGCGCCTGGCTCATAAGGGGTAGCTGCTGCCACTATGTTGTTGTTACTTTTACTGTTATAATTGATTCTGCAGCCTTAGACCAGCAAGTTTTTTTAACTCATTTCAAAATTAATTAGAGGGACTTCCCTGGTGGTCCAGTGGCTAAGACTCTGGGCTTCCAGTGCGGGGGGCCTGGGTTCGTTCCCTGGTCAGGGGACTAGATCCCACATGCTGCAACTAAGAAGTTCACATGTTGCAACTAAAGACCCTGCATGCCGCAACGAAGATCCCGCACGCGGCAACTGAGACCCGACGCAACCAAATAAATAAATAAATAGATATTTTTAAAAAATCAGTTAGAAAAAAATAGAGTAGCACATTCACATAGTTAGAAAATCAGATATGAAAAGGAAAGAAAAATCTTTCTCCCACCCCTCTCCCCATCCACCTCATTCCACACAGCCTTGTCTTCTGTAGGTAACCACTTTTGTTAGTTTTTGGTGTGTCCTTCCAGTATTTCTTTATTCAAAAATAAGCAAGTTAAAATATATATTCTTATTTTCTCCCTTTTCATACACAAAAGGTAGCACACTATATATGCTTTTTTCACTTAACAATTTATCTCGGAGACCTTTCCACATCAGTATGTAGAGAGCCTCCTCATTCTTTTCCAAAGCTGCGTACTATCCCACTGTGAAGTTTATTTTGTTACTCCCCTAGAGATAGACAATTGGATTGTCTTTTTTTTTTTAATTGAAGTATAGTTGATTTACAATGTTGTGTTAGTTTCTGGTGTATAGGGAAGTGATTTATATATATGTGTGTGTGTATATATATATTCTTTTTCATATTCTTTTTCATTATAGGTTATTGCAAGATACTGAATATAGTTCCCCATGCTATATAGTAGGACCTTGTTGTTTATCTATTTTATATATAGTAGTTTGTATCTGTTAATCCTAAAATCCTAATTTATCCCTCCCCCACCTTCCCTTTTGGTAACCATAAGTTTGTTTCCTATGTCATGAGTCTGTTTCTGTTTTGTAGATAAGTTCATTTGTTTGATAAGTTCATATTTTAGATTCCACATATACATGATACCATATGATACTTGTCTTTCTCTGTCTTACTTACATCATTTAGTATGATAATCTCTAGGTCCATCCATGTTGCTGCAAATGGCATTATTTCATTCTTTTTATGGCTGAGTAGTATTCCATTGTATATATATACCACATCTTCTTTATCCATTCATCTGTCAATGGACATTTAGGTTGCTTCCATGTCTTGGCTATTGTCAGTAGTGTTGCTATGAACACAGGGGTGCATGTATCTTTTCAAACTAGAGTTTTGTCCGGATATATGCCCAGGAGTGGGATTGCAGGATCATGTAGCAGCTCTATGTTTAGCTTTTTTAAGGAACCTCCATACTGTTTTCCATAGTGGCTGCACCAATTTACATTCCCACCAACAGTGTGGGAGGGTTCCCTTTTCCTCCACTCCTTCTCTAGCATTTATTATTTGTAGACTTTTTAATGATGACCATTCTGACTGGTGTGAAGTGGTACCTCACTGTAGTTTTGATTTGCATTTCTCTGATAATTAGCGATATTGAGCATCTTTTCATGTGCCTGTTGGCCATCTGTATGTCTTCTTTGGAGAAATGTTTATTTAGATCTTCTGCCCATGTTTTAATTGGGTTGTTTGTTTTGTTATTGAGTTGTATGAGCTGTTCGTATATTTTGGAAATTAAGCCCTTGTAGGTCGCATCACTTGCAAATATTTTCTCCCAGTCCGTAGGTTGTCTTTGTGTTTTTTTGCTGGTTGCCTTTGCTATGCAAAAGCTTATAAGTTTGATTAGGTCCCCCCACCCACCTTTTTTTTTGGCCTCGTCGTGCAGTATGCAGGATCTTATTTCCCCGACCAGGGATTGAACCCGTGCCCCCTGCACTGGGAGCACAGAGTCTTAGCACTGGACCGCCAGGAAAGTCCCTGTTATTTTATTTTTATTTTATTTTATTTTTTGCTGTGCCAGGCGGCTTGCAGGATCTTAGTTCCCCAACCAGGGATCATATCCAGGCCCTCGGCAGGGAAAGCATGGAGTCCTAACCACTGGACTGCCAGGGAATTCTCCCATTTGTTTATTTTTGCTTTTATTTCTATTGCCTTGGGAGACTGACCTAAGAAAACATTGCTACGATTTATATCAAAGAATGTTTTGCCTATGTTCTCTTCTAGAAGCTTTGTGGCGTCCTGTCTTATATTTAAGTTTTAAGCCATTTTGAGTTTATTTTTGTGTATGGTGTGAGGGAGTGTTCTAACTTCATCGGTTTACATGCAGCTGTCCAGCTTTCCCAATACCACTTGCCAAAGAGACTGTCTTTTCTCCATTGTATATTCTTGCCTCTTTTGTTGAAGATTAATTGACTGTAGGTGTGTGGGTCTATTTCTGGGCTTTCTATTCTGTTAATTGAATTGTTTCTGGTATTTTGCTCTAACGAACAATGCTGCTGTGAATGAACTTGAGCATGTGCCATTTCATGCAGCTAGGTATATCTGTAGGATTAGGCTAAATGGAGTAAATGCATTGGTAATTTTGATAGTTAATATCAAAGTGTCTTCTGTTGGGGTTATACAGTTTTGCACTCCCTCCAGAATATATGTGGTTGAAGTTACGTGAACATTTCACTTATTTTTTTCATCTGTTAAATGGGACCAATAATGATGCCCAACTATATTAGTTTCCTGCTGCTGTAGTAAGTTACCACAAACTTAGTTGCTTTGAACAAGACAAATTTATTATCTCACAGTTCTAGAGGTCAGAAGTGCAAGATGGGTCTTAGTGAGCTAAAATGGAGCGTTGGCTGGGTTGCATTCCTTCTGGAGGCTATGGCAGAGAATTTGTTCCCACATTCCTTGGCCTATGGCCCTGCATTACTCCAACCTCTGCTTCCATCTGTCACATCTTCTTCTTCTGACTCTCCTGTCTCCCTCTTATATGGACCTGTGTGATTACATCACCCAGATAATCCAGGATGATTCCCATCTCAGGAACCTTAACTTAATCACCTTTTGTCATGTAAGGTAACATAATCTCAGATTTGGGGGATTAGGATATAGACTTCTTTGGGGAGCCATTATTCTGCCTACCACAACTACTTACAGCACGGGATGTTAGGAGTCAAGATGGAGTAATTTCCTGCGGAAAGTTATATAGTTTGCTGTTTCCTTGTTCCTCTCCCCAACTAGAATATAAGAATGGAGGTGCTTTTGGTTCAACTCTTTAGTCTCTAACTATGCTTGATACTGTTTGGTCACAGAGTAGACCTTCTTTATAATTGTTTTATATTTTATATTTATATTTAAGTTATAATGTATGAAAGAATGAATGAAATTCTTAGAAAAAATATAAAGCATATGCAAAAAAAGGCATTATTATTTTTTTTTTAAAAGGGTATCTATATCCCAGTTGGGAGAAATCTTGTCTCATTGGACAGAGAATAGTGGTAAAGACCACTGTGAACTCTTGAGCCATTATTTTGTCAAATTTTGTGAATCAGTAAAACAATCTGTTAATATTCAAAACATATGTTTTATCTCTCAGTGAAGAAAGTGCATCTGCCTATATCTAAAAAAAAACAGATTTTCAATTTTTCAGTTTCAACTTAACAAGCATAACATGCAAAATAGTCTGAATATGCAAATAGTCTGTCCCACTTTTTCCACGCTTGTGTCACTGAGTCCATGGATCAAAGAACAGACTGGATTAAAGCTAAGAACACACAGATAGTGAGGAACTCAGTTAATATGCACTGATAGTGCCAAAGCAATGACAAATAGAGCTGCTAAGGCCTTAGCAGGAATCAAAGCAATGGCAAAGAATTGCACTAACAGTTACTGTATTTTCACTGTTACACACTTGCCGTTAAAAAAAAAAAAAAAAAGGCCAGTTTAACTTAAGAATGTCCTCAATGAAGCAGTAGAAATTATTAATTTTATTAAACCTCAACTCTTGACTATATATCTTTTTAATAATCTGAGTAGTAAAATGGAATATCTGCATAAAGATCTGTGGCTGTTTATCTTGAGGAAAGCACTTGGGTAATTATTTGAGTTATGAGTTAAACTAGCCACCTTTCTCATGAAATACCATTTTTACTAGAAAGAATAACTGTCAGAGAAACTATGGCTATTGAGACTTGGATATCTGACAGACAGTTTCTTGAAAATTAACAAAATGGATTTGTTACTTTAAAGTAAACAACCAGCAATATTTTTTGCCAGTGATAAAATTCTAGCTTTCAAGCTTTCCAAAATTAGAACTTTGGAAAACTTGCATCCACGTCCATGAATTCAGTAGCTTCCCACTACTTAACATCTTTCCTGATGAGGTTAATGGTGATATTAATGAATGTGACTGTTTAAATATTGTGTAATGAATTTTGTCAACATTTAGAGATCTGCATAATTCAGAGAACCAGTATTTTCCAGGTATTGGAAAATGCCATTACAAAATCATTCCAAATGCAAGATAGGCCAATGAGTTTTAATGTACCAGAGTACAAGAAAGTCACTGATGTGGTGTCAGATTCTGTACCACTGCAGCTAACTTTTAAGAACGTACCAGTTGTCAAGTTTTAGTGCAGTTCTAAAGTAGAATATCCGAAATCATCAGAAAATGCTATTAGTAAATAATAACTAAGTAAATGCTACTAATAACTAAATGCTATTAGTCCTCTCTTTTCCAGCTGTGTATCTGTGTGAGCCCAGATAATCTTCATATCCTTCAACCAAAACTGTGTATTATCACAACAAATTTAGTGCACAAGCAGATGTAAAATCCAGCAGTGTTCTACTAAGCCATGTACTGAAGAGATTTGAAAAATTAACCCTCTCTCCCTCTCGGTTTTGGAAAATATGGTTATTTTTCATAAAATGTTACATTAACATGAAATGGAATTCTTGTTATATTTATGTGAATTGGTAAATATTCACAGATCTAACCATAGAAACAAAAATTCTTTGGGGTCCTCAATGATTTTTAAGTGTATAAAGAGGTCCTGAGACCAAAAAGTTTGAGAATCACTGATACACTACAAGATAGGTAATAGAACCCTTACCCAGAAAGTCAGGGCAGAGTTAGAGCAGTGAAGAACGGCTGTAATAAGGTCAGTTTCATTATCGGTGGGCAGCCTTTCACAGATAAATACATTTAAATAGTACGTAGTTGACTGCATTGGTAACTGAGCAATCAGTTCAACCAGAAACTAGCAGGCAAGTAATTGTCTAAATATATTCTTTTTCTGAAAATCCCTTGATTTTATCACCCTCTTGGGAAAAACTGAACTGGAAATAAAATAAGGCCAAATCTTCTGCTCTCCATACCCAGCCTCCAACGCCAGATCTGCCAGTGAGATTTCATACCAGGCCTCAGGGTCTGAGTGGGATGTGTTCCAATTGAAGTATAGTTGTTGAATTCTCTAGAAAAGGAAGCAGTGGGATCAATGGATATTTAGCTACAGTAGCAAATGGAATTCAGCTGGGGCCTGATGGGTCCAACTGGGTATCAAGGTCTTCACATACTTCTGACAGACTGAAACTCCAAATCCTGTGCATCATTGATATTGATGTGCAGCTGCCCACACAAACTTACTCCTTCTCAGCTTTCAGTTGGCACTGTCAGTGGTCATCTGGCCAATGTGTCAGTCCAACCCTCAAAACCAAAGGCAGTCATCCAGGGATGGCAGGCCCGGCAAAATCACAGTCAACATTATGTCAAGGTTTAAACACTCCTGTTTGCAAGCAATCTTCATTTGATCATTTTTCTTTCCTGTGTTTGTTGAGAAATTAATATCAAATATTGGCTGACAGAGCTAGTTATTAATTTCTTGTGCCAAAATGTAACCAGTGTTTCTGACTTTCTATGAAGGTCAGACCCATTTGTATTCTGTAAGATTTCCTTCACTTTCCTGAATGAGTTTGTTTTCACATCGCGTTTTGCCAACCCCAAATCAAATTCTTTGTTGAAAATGTCTCTGGTTGCTTTGCTAAGGGCAGCATGTGACAGAGAAATGGGTATCGGTCTCACTAATGTCTGTCCGTAAGCCTCCAGGATGAGACCTCTCTTGCCCTCTGAGCAGCCCAAGCCCCTGAGCTGTAGGTGACCTGGGTTGCCACTGGTCCCCATTTGGCTTTGGGGCTCACCTATAGGGACTGGAGGGAGATTGCTCACTGCCCTCAGGCCTTCGATAGAATTACTGCAGTGAAAAGGCCTGACTTGCTTCTTTTCTGTTTTAGATTTTAGATCTCTATCGACATTGGTATCTGTCTCTGGAGGAATAGAAATGATGGACTCTCATGTTAGTGAGTTAAAAGGAGCCAAGAATAGTGTATATACTCATAATAATGACATCATATGCAGAATATGGGGTGCCTAATACAACAGTGTGCATAATGTCATAGTACTTAGAGACTGCTTACCCATGGGCCATATAAATGAACACATTTTCTCTTCTGCATCAATCAAGGGTCTTGGCAGAAACTGGTGGCACATTCAAATTATAAATTTCAAGAGACTTTGATTAAGGAACTATTTACACAGTTGTAGGCAGGGAGTAGGGAAGCTGCTTGGCTGGTGCAGTACCCCAAGGCTAGAAACAGTGGGGTGCAGCTACCTCCCCCAGGCCTGAAGGGACATGGGGAGGGAGTGGTTCCCAGAACCCAGAAGCAGATCTGTGTGGAGTTGTGACCCTCCATGGAGGGCACGGCCAAGCCGAGGCAACCCCATAGGGAGGGAGCGGGGGAAGGTATACTCCATCAGAAGTGGATTTACCCTGAAGCTGTTGAAACCGAAGCTTGAAAACCCCTCACTCAGATAGGCCCCTGGGTGCTGATTGCTGCCAGAAGTTGTAAAGTGTTCTGCACAGGGAAGCAAAACCAGTTAGCAATTACAAGTATTTCTCTGCAAGCACTTTTGATAACTTGTCTAAAGAGGCCTCATACTAAAAAGTCAGCAGCCTCCAAGGCTCCAGGAGTTTGTTCTGATTTCTTTTGTCATTCTAAAGAAATAGTCACCTTTATATCGAATTGTGTATTTGTAATTCTATATTTTTCTTAAAGAGAGCCTTTGAAATATCAGCTTTAGACTCCACAACACCTGGATTTGATTCAACATCACTCTCCCCCAACCCCCAACCTCCCTTGGACCCGAGAGAAGGTTAAGATGAGAATACACCATCTCTGTCCACAAGGGACTTAGAATCTCGTGGGGAGATACTGATGGACAAACAGCAGTCCCCACACACAACAGTTTCCTTTGTCCCATACCACCCCATGCCAGCATTATACATCACAGCCCGTATTGTCTTGTCAATGCCTGGGTTCTTCTTTCTCTCTCTCCAGTAATCTAGGAGCTTCTCAGAGCAGGAAGCGGTATTTTAATCACTTTACCCCTCACACCAAGCACGAAGTAAGAGAGGAATAAATGAATGAATGAATGAGTGAATGAATGAGTGTGATAAGGGCTGTGATTGATTGCTCTAGAAGGTGCAGTCCATGCATAAGGAAAAAGCAATCTTAAGTATTTCATCTTTCTTTATGGTATTTTATCTTCCTTCAGATTCACGGACATGGGATTAAAAGTCGGAGATGTGTATATAACCTTTGTCAAATAAGAAATTAGGGACACAAAAGAGCACTTATATATTTACTACATTACACATTACATCACACTGACCTGGGAAGTTTTTTAAAAATGCGAATGCCTGGTCCTCACTCCAGGATTACTGAATCAGAATTTCTCTACTTGGGGCCTGGACATCTGAATTTTTCATAAACCATAAATAATTCAGTTCATCTCTTGTTAAAAACCACTATGTTTAAACTATGTAGCATGTTCCTCTGTCCATCAACATAAATGAGAAGTGAACTAGAAGTGATGATGCATCACGCATGTGTGGTTCTGCCTGCCCAGCACCCCTTCCCCTTTTCCGGTAATAGCACTCTGACTTCCCTTTGGAGGTTCAAGCCTTACCCCACCCTCAGTTGACGTGGTTTGTGTTGGGCTGACCCCAGGTCCCCAGACCCCCTCCATCCACCTCCTCCAGCCTCCAGCTCCAGGGTGAAGCTGAGACCCTGTTCTGGGCTGATGGGTGCAGCCATCCCCTCTGGCCATAGGGTTGGCTCCGAGATGGGCATATGATGTCAGTTATTCCAGTGACACCCATCCTGAAATCCTTGCAGGACATTTTGGAAAAGGGAAGCCCTCCTTCCACTGGGATGGCCAGTTGTGAGGAGGACGGTGTGGAGGTGTGAGAATCGGAAGTGAAGCCAATAGGGAAAAACAGACACAAGTCATGGGGAGAGAGAGTGAATCCTGAAGATTTTCTTTAAGCCTCAGAGTCAGCTCTGCCTGAAGACAACCCAGCTTGGAGCCAGTCCGACACCTTTTTCACATAGGCCAACTTGAGTACAAGCCAACTATGGAGGTACTGCGGGTTCATTTCCAGACCACGGCAACAAAGCGAGTATCATGATAAAGTGAGTCACGCAAATTTTTTGGCTTCCCAGTGCACATAAAGTTATGTTTACACTATACTGTAGTCTGTTGAGTATGCAATTGCATTACGTCTAAAAAGAATGTACATACCTCAATTAAAAAATACCTTATTACTAAAAGATGCTAACCATCCTGTGATAACACAGGGTTGACACAAACCTTCAATTTGTAAAAAAAACAACAACACAGTATCAGCCAAGTGCAATAAAGCAAAGTGCAATAACGAGATATACCTGTGGTCACTTACAAATGAGGCAGTCCTGACTAACAATTTATATTTAGTTCTTTTTTCTGTAAATTTGATTAAAGTTCCTGGTCAAAACAGATGGGAGTCAATCTTACTTATAATGATAATAATAGCTAATGTTTATTGAGCACCTGCTGTGTCCTAGGCACTGTTCTAAGAGCCTTACATACACTCACTCATTTAATCCTCACAGGAACCTACAAGGGGCTGCATCCCCATTTTACAGATGGAGAAACTGAGGCACTCAGTGAGCCCCATTTCCATCAACACCATGTTCAATACACTTTCTGCTCATAGGTTAGGAAAAACTTTTGAAGATCTTGCCTTCTATTTGAGAAGCCACCAATTAAGTGAGCTATTGTACTTGTAAGGGTTCAAAGTTTATTTCTGTTTCCAGAAGTGTCTCACTGAAACCTTGGGAAGATAATAAAGAATGATGGCAGCTACAGTGCAAGATCACAAAGGAAAAATCAGTGGCAGGCTGTTTCCACATGAGGAGGTCTCTTTGTGCAGAAGGAAGGTTAGAAGGGTTCTTTCTGCAAGATTAACTAAACAATCAAGGGTAGCATACTACCCTCAGAAATCTAGACTCCCGCAGAAAGAAGACGGATTAGGAAATAATGGCGCGTTGCCATGGCAGAGGAGATGGGGAGTTGGCTCTTCTGCTATCTCCTGGCAACCATTTGACAAGGAGCTGCACTAGACTTTGAATTACAGGCAAGAAATCTCCCACTCGGGGATCATTTGAAAGAGAACTTTAATCAATCTTACCTTGGTGCCTCAAGAGAAGCCCAGATTTATTAATAGAAAAATAAATACTATGTCAGGCCCCCCTAGCGTATACCTCAGTGGATCTTCCTGACTAGTCATGAAAGCAATGAAAGTTTTGCTCATGAAAGAGCCTTCCGCTTTAGTTTTTGGAAAGCACGCCAAGGAAGGATTAACCCTTGTTTGCAAGTGCCTTCACTCAGGGGCCAAACCATGGGGGTGATGGACTCTGGGACACCTTCTGGAACAGAATTGCCAATAACCTTCTTCTTCTCCCTAACCACTAAATCTTCTAGATATTTCCAAGCTACCATATCTTTGCCTACTTCATTTTTTTAAAAAAAATTAATTAATTAATTTATTTATTTATTAAAAGGTTAGACTTTATTTTATTTTATTTTTTGGGTTCACTGTGTGGCTTGTGGGAATCTTAGTTCCCTGACCAGGTATTGAACCTGGGCCCTTGGCATTGAGAGCTCAGAGTCCTAACCACAGGACTGCCAGGGAATTCCCCTACTCCATCCTTTATAATTGCTGTCTGGTATTTTGTAAAATGGATGTTCTATAATTTATTTTACCATTGTCTTATTCATGGACACTTAGGCTGCTTCCAGAGTTTTGTTATAGTAAGCACTGCTGTCCTCAGCATCAGGTTAATGCTGCCTTGTGCCCAGGTGCAGGTAGTTTTTCTATGCTAGGGACCTAAAACAGGCTTGCTGGGTTGAGGAGTATATGCACATCTAAAATATTATAGCAACTTCCTGGGACTTCCCTGGCAGTCCAGTGGTTAGGACTGCATGCTTCCACTGCAGGGGGCATGAGTTTGATCCCTGGCTAGGGAACTAAGATCCTGCAGGCCACGCGGCATGGCCAAAAAAAACCACAAAAAACTGAAAAAAACAAAAAAACGGAAAAAAAAAAATGATAGCAACTTCCAAATTGCCTCTCAAAACACTATTGATTTTACATTATTATTAACAGCTCCCGGTGAGCATCCTGCCCCCTTCCTTCTCAGTGCCTTTGTACATGCTCTTCCCTCTAATAAGGATGCTTGTCTCTTACTCATCTTCCAGGGCTCAGCTCAGGCTTTCCTTTTGGGGAGACTTCCCTCACTCCCTGTCCAGGTCATGGTCCTGTGTCCTAAGCTGTCAGAACATCAAGCTCTTTTCCTTCAGAGCATTTAGTGTCTGTATATCAATAATGGGACTGCCTGATTAAATCTGGGCTCCCTGTGTGGATTTAATTCTCCATTTGCCCCTCCCTTACACCCATTCTTTGTCCCCTCTACACCCCAGAGGTTGACCCCAGTCTCCTTTGTCAGCTGGCTTCCAGTTGGATTTGGCCAGTGGGGGGCTGTGGAGGCTGTGACTGGTATATCCTCCCATTCTAGAAAGCATTCTCAAGTGTGATATCGTTATAGAAATATACTCGTTTCAGTTAATTAAAAAATCATACACAAACTCCAGTACATTACTATGAGTCCCAAGCGATAACCCACCATATCTCAGAAGTCCCTTGACAGAGAACTCTGAGAACTTTGAGAACTAAGATAAGGTCATCAAATGAGGGCTCCCAAACTGACAGCCAAATGAGGGGTTTCAGAGACAGATGATTCACCATTATTGGTAGTTATAGTCTATAAAGTTGCAGCAAATACTGAATCATTACTCCTAGGGGAGATGCAGGGTTAGGTTCCTGCGCGCCTCTGGTCACAACATTTTCATCAGCGATGAATACCGTAGCCTTGTTTTATGTGTGTTTCTGTTTAAAGACACCTTATTTGTATATGTATATGTAATGTATATTGTTGATTCTTTAACATTGAACTCATGGCCAACGGCATTAAACTCATGCCTGAATGAAGCTTATCTAACACATTTATTTTTCTCCATAAGGCACATAAGGCCTTTTTGAGTTTAGGAAAAGACAGGACTTCAGCACTATGCTTGGGGGTCATTTTAAACAGCAAAATCACCAACGAAAAGCTCAAAAAATTAAAAAACGTGTCCCTAAATAGACTGTGGAGATAATGCTGTTTACAGTATGAGAGCTGAAACAAGAAGGCAGAATATCAGATTGTTTAACCTCAGCTATGTGCCTGGAGACTCAAATTTCCCGCCGCTCTGTGCATGTCCGCAAATGACTACAAAAGTGCTGCAAGTACAGCTGGCCCTCTGTAACCACGGGTTCAACCAACAGTGTATTGAAAAATACAAAAAAAAATTCCAGAAAGTTCCAAAAAGCAAAAGTTGAACTTGCTTGCAACTATTTACATAGTATTTACATTGTATTAGGTATTATAAGTAATCTAGAGATGATTTATTTATTTTTTAAAGTATTTTATTTATTTATTTATTTATTTATTTATCTGGCTGCACCAAGTCTTAGCTGTGGCATGCGGGATCTAGTTCCCTGACCAGGGATGGAATCTGGGCCCCCTGCATTGGAGGCGCGGAGTCTTAGGGAAGACTCCAGGGACCAACAGGGAAGTCCCATAGAGATGATTTAAAGTATACAGAAGGATGTGGGTAGGTTACACGCAAACACTGCACCATTTTATAACAGGGATCTGAGCATCTGTGGAATTTGGTGTCTGCCGGGGTGTCCTTGAAACAATCCCTCATGACTCCTGAAGGACAGCTGTATTGCTTTGGGGGTTACAAATACATTTTAGTGAATAGGCAAATTTGCAAATTCAGAATCCTCCAATAGTGAGGATCAGCTGTCTTTTGTTTGACCCGAATGGTGACACAAAGAAAAAAACTTTGAGAGGGAATGATTGGGATTACAGGAGTGTCCTCTGGAGCTTGCCCCGTTTCCCCCGCTTCCAGCTGTTTACAGCTGACTGCTTCACACATTTACTCTACCTACTGGCCAGTAGAGGAACATGAGTCTGGAACTCCTGGTGCGGTTTGCCTCTTCTGTCAAGGGCAGGTCTGAGAAACCATCCTCGGTGGGTGTGATATTCATCCAAGTGGAATGGGATAAATGAGTATCAAGGGCAGACTTAGAGGGACAGAAACAGGGACTCGCCCGAGGGACGGGAGGGCAGGGCAGAGATGTTCTAGTGACTAGCCAGGTTGGGGTCGGCATTGTGGACCCCCAGTTCCGAGCACCTCAGTTCTCTCAAGGAGCCCACAAGACACCATGGGAGGTACTGCCCGCCTCCCCGCGCCCATCCCCTCCTCTTCATGCCATTAGGTAGGGCCTGGGCCAGCCCACCCTCCTGTGCCGCCCTAAGGGCATTTCCCTGCAGTTTCAGGTGGGTGGTCTCTCCCTGGGCCATCAGAACTGGGAGAGGGTGGTGAGTCAGACAAGTTCCCATCATCTCTTCACAGCACGTGAGGAGTGAGTTTTCCAAGGACCTGAAGTGTATGCATTGAGCACACAAAATTTCTAGCCATCTGGGGGGAAATTTTTTGGATAAATATTTTGCTTCACTGCCAGGTAAAATGATGATACTGAACATAAAATAGTATGGCATCACCCTTACTACCCTATAGTTTTTCACTGAAGTGACTTCCTTCAGGCTCAAAGACTACACTGAACACCCCCAGCTGTCTTCCTTGTGTTTATCATTTGTTGGATTTTGAGATCATTTAGCTGGTCAGTAGTTACTTGGCTGCTATCAGCATCCTCATGGAGTCCAGAAAACTGTCAGGGACAGACTTAGCAGGGTAGACCTGTGCTGTTTAATTCTACAAAAGCAGAAAAAATTGTCTGGAAACCCCAGAGTAGATACCGCAGTGTGTCTGCTTGCTGACTCTTGAGTTACAGAGAGTTCTGCAGGATTAGCAGTGTAGTGGGTCCCCTTGACTTAGTCTGTTCTATGTCTTAATCAGGATCTTCAAGGCTGAGACAAAGACCTATTACTCCTGCAACTTTGCCCAGTCCTGGCCTCCCACTAGCAAACCTGCTCACGTTCGCCACGCTGTGGTCTTTCTAACTTTCTGGTCCAGCTGTTGAGGTTGCTGCTGCTGGCCAGGGAGATGGGTCGTTGCCGTGTGCAGCTGGTAAACCGTCTCCCAGAATTCGGTTCACTGATGGAGAAATTGGGTTGATAGGAAATCTCAATGGGTGGAAGGTTTCAGGCGTGGCAGACTTTTCCCCTGAGGAGCTAGAGAAAGAAAGTAGCAGGAAAGTAACTTCAGAAGGCTTGAACTATCTGAGGGAGTTCCGAGAACACTTGAGAGGCTACTTCCAAGAAAGTACATTTTCTAGCTGTTCCATAATCAGTATAACAAAGACAAAAGGTTTTTGTTTTTTTGTTTTTCTGGTCTAGAGCAAACGTTGAAATTTTACCATGAATCAACTTCCTGACAAACAAACTCCAAATGGGAAGAAAGTTTCCTCCCTACCTCTGGGGATGGCACAGGTGCCCACTCCCCCGCCCCTTGTCACCCAGGCCAGAAGCCAGGGACGCACAACGGACGTGTCCTTTTCCCTCCATCCCCACAACAAATCTGTTATGAAGTTCCGTCACCCCATCCCACCAGTATCCTGAGTATGTGTCAGTCCTCACCACTGCCTCATTTCAGGTTCTGGTTTCTGACGTTACGCCCTCCACACTGTCACCAGAGAGAACTTCCTAAAAGGCCAGTAGTGTCATGTGCCCCCTTGCACATCACCAACAAGAAAAGCCCAGTTTCATCAGCATGGCAGGTGCACCTCTTCTTGATTTTGCTGGCAAAGTATGTGCTTGTCGTTAGCTCTGGGGGTTTTCGCCAGACTCCCCAGCTTGCCCGGTAGTTCCCACCCAGAAGGTAGAGCCAGAAAGGTGCTGAATCCCAGATGTCCACCTGCTAACTCTGTGACCCCAGGCGAGTTAACATTTCTGAGACTCACTTTTCCCATCTGTAAAATGGGGATAGTTATACCTAGCTTCAAAACTCACCAGTAATGCTGGCATTGGAATCAGGGGAAGTGTGAAGAAGTGACTTACATTTTACACATTTTAAATTGTTGGCTTCTCTAGTAAGCCATTACTTTTGCCAATAAAAATATTCAAGGGATGAAAATATAATCTGGTAGAGTTTGCATAGTGCGGTGATTATGAGCACAGACTCTGCAGCCTGACCGCCTGGTTTAAATCCAGCTTGCCCACTTACTCGCTGTGTGACTGTGGGCGAGTTACTTAACCTCTCTGTGCTTACTTTGCTGATTTGTAAAATAAAGTAACTAGAGTACTTACCTTTCAGTGTTGTTGTAATCATTAAATGAGTAACATATGTGAACTATCTGGAATAGTGCCAGCACATTAGAAGTGCTGCATAGGAGTTTGCTGGTGTTAGTAATAGATGGTGAAACACAGTAAATGAACCATACCTGTCTGGTGTCTTCTGCTCTCCCCACATATTTCCTAGGGTTGCTGTGAGGATTCAGTGAGGTGATGTATGAGTGACACCTGGTTTGTGCTGAGCACTTAGTGCCTGCTGAATATATATGAATTCTCCCTCCTGCTTTCCTTGCCTTTCAAGCCTCAGTTGAAGGACTTTTCCTTTGCATTTTTTTGGCCGCGAGGCATGTGGGACCTCAGTTCCCCGACCAGGGATCAAACCCGTGCCCCCTGCAGTGGAAGTGCGGAGTCTTAACCACTGGACCGCCAGGGACCAGAGTCCCGGAGGACTTCTCCTTTGGAAAGGCTTTCCTGACGCCTAGGCTGTCCGGGCCGCCCTCACATGTTTCTGTTTTAGGACACTTTTCACATGGCCATGTCACTGCTGGTTTACTTCTCTGTTCTTCACCAGACTCTAAGAACTTTACAGGTACAATTGTCTTAATTTATCATAGCATTTCTAGCCCTTAGCATAGTACCCAGGAAAGAGTAGGAGCTCGATATACATTTGCTGTATTTTTTCATGAATAAATGTGATGTTCACCTTCACACAGTTTATAATGTGTCTAGGGTGAAAAGATACAGACATCTGAAAGGTTAATCCCATCATCAAATGTAAAGATCTATTTTGGGCATATGATGGGCACCAGAGGCAGCAGGGGGTGGTGACTCAAGACCTGGAAAAGGGTCAGAAGACTTGGCTGGAGTGTCCAGGATGTTGCTGAGCATCCTGGGAGACTGGGACAGTTACGTAACCTCTGTCAGAGGAGGTCCGCGTAGCTGGAAAAGATGACGAAAATGCCAGGCTCCATGCAAATGCTTCATAAACACACTGGTGATTAAGTACCAGACTTGGGGTAGCTTGTCAGTAGTATTTGAGCCAAGCTTTGAGGGGATGGACAGAAATTAGGCACATGGGGGGGAGGCTGGAATATTTCAGGTAGGGTAATAGCTTGAGAAGAAAACGTTTAAAGGAAATGAAGAGACAGACGTGAAAGAGTCACATATCTTCTTTGTCCACAAAGGGGAATTAAAAGAAAATGCTCCTTGGCTTGTGAATGCTGGCATTTTATTTCATCTGTCAGCTTCGAAGGAAAGCAGGAAAAACACGAACTGGACACTATGAAAGAAAAGCTGGGGGACAGAGGGGTCTGCTCAAACCTGGAGAAAACTGAGACTCTACATTAATTTCATACACTATTTTTCTAAAAAAAATAATACACTATTGCATTTAAAAGAAACCAAAAGCAGTATGTATGAAGATAGTTAAGCTCATAACCAAATGTTTTTATTGCTTTGAAGTTTACTTTAGTTGTTTAAATGAATTTTAATCTTCTAAATCCACAACTCAGTTAAAAGGTCTTTTAAAAAATAAAACCCTGGGGGATATATGTATATGTATAACTTATTCACTTTGTTATAAAGCAGAAACTAACACACCATTGTAAAGCAGTTATACTCCAATAAAGATGTTAAAAATAAATAAATAAATAAATAAATAAATAAATAAATAAATAAATAAAACCCTGGCACCTAGTTGTTTTGTATTCAGCTTTTTTAAAAAAAATTATTTTTGGCTGTGTTGGGTCTTAGTTGCAGCACGTGGGACCTTCCTTGAGGCATGCGGGATCTTTCATTGCGGTGCACGGACTCTTTGTTGTGGTGTGCAGGCTTCTCTCTAGTTGTGGCATGCCGGTTTTCTCTTCTCTAGTTGTGGCACACAGGCTCCAGAGCGCGTGGGCTCTGTAGTTTGCGGCACGCGGGCACTAGTTGAGGCCGCGTGAGCTCAGTATTTGTGATGCGCGGGCTTAGTTGCCCTGCAGCCTGGGGGATCTTTGTTCCCTGACCAGGAATCAAACCCAAGTCCCCTGCATTGTAAGGCAGATTCTTTACCACTGGACCACCAGGGAAGTCCCTGTATTCAGCTTTGAAGAACCAGACTTGACATACAAACAACACTCCTTTTATTACTGCTTAATTGTATTTTCTAACATTTTTTACAATGTGGTATTACTTGAGGAACTTTAAAAGTTCTAAAATAAAAACAGAAGTGAGTTAGAATAACCTCTGAATTTTTTGAGCTCATAATCTCCCTTTTCTGGCTCATCTGTCATCTACATAGCAATGGCCTAAGGGACAATGATAGAAGGGAATCATGATTGTTTATTTTTGTTTTTATTTGTGTTACTCTAGGAGGTGGATCCAAAAAGATATTGCTGCAATTTATGTCAAAGTGTGTTCTGCCTGTGTTTTGCTCCAAGAGTTGTATAGTATCCAGCCTTACATTTAGGTCTTTAACCCATTTTGAGGCCTTAAATGACACATTAGCGCAGATGGACTTAATTGATATTTATAGAATATTCCATATGAAAGTAGCAGAATACACATTCTTCTCAAGTGCACATGGAACATTCTCCAGGATGGATCACATGCTGGACCACAAAAATAGCCTCAGTAAATGTAAGAAAATTAAAATCATATCAAGCATCTTTCTGACCACAATGCTGTGAGATTAGAAATCAACTACAAGAAAGAAAAAAAAAACTGCAGGTCCTTTAGCATCTATTTATGTGTACTCTTGCACCTTGTCTACATTTCTGAGATGCTTAGACTTGCATAGTAACAGTAAAGCTGGAAACCATCTCTTCTTTGGCTAACCTTTGGCTATTGCCAGTGACTGAGTGACAGATCCTGTTATTAATGGATGTTGTCCTCTGGTGGAAAATCATGGGTCCACACACAACTGGGGCAGCTACCTGGGCACAGTGCAATTTTCAAACCACTCTATCTGTAATGCAAGAGAGATGATCCTCCCCCCATCCTGCCCCTGTTTTAAGTTGTTTTGTCAAACCTGGTGATGGTAGAAAGAATAATGGTCTCCCTAAAGATGTCCACGTCCTAATCCCCAAAACCTGTGAATAAGTTACTACATGGCAAACGGGACTTGGCAGATATCATTAAATTAAGGATATTGCAATAGTAAGTTACCCTGGATTGTCAAGGCAGGCCCAGTGTAATCTCAAAGGTCTTTGTTAAAAGGGAGGCAGGAGGGTCAGAGTTGGAAGAGAGGGCAACGTGAAGATGGAAGCAGGGAGAGAGAGAGTTCAAGATGCTATGCCACTGGCTTTGAAGATGGAGGAAGGGGCCATGAATGCTGGTGGCTTGTAAAAGCTGGAAAAGGTAAGGAAACAGGTTCTCCCCTAGAATCTCCAGAAGGATCTCAGGCCTGGTGATACCTTGATTTTAGCTCAGTGAGAACCATCTTGGATTCCCGACCTCCAGAACTGTAAGAAAAGAAGTTTGTGTTATTTTAAGATGCCAGGTTGATGGTAATCTGTTATAGCAGGGATAGGAAACTGACGTGCTGGTCTTGAGAAAAGGAAGATCACCCATGGGCAGGCACTAATCTCCCAGGAGTAGTGTGAACTGGAATCTTCAAATTCATTACACTATGAATGTACATGTGAAAGAAGGGAAATATTACTCTCTCTGGACCAACAGGGGAGTCAACCAAGGTGGCATCCTTGCAAAAGCACTGCTACTTGGCTGATAAGAACACACACTATTATCCTGGGAAGGGGGAACTTGTTTTTAAAGAAACACCTGTTTTCCCTTAGACAATAGATATGATACATATGCACTGTAGTTAACTTGAAAAATATAGAAAAACAATGAAAATTATCCATAACTCAACTCAGAAAACCACTATTTTAGCATTTTTCTTTTAACAAGTTTTGCAGTTCTTAAGATTATAGAGTATAAGCAAGTTTGAATCCTTTTTTATTTAATATTATAAGCATTCCCCACATCACTATAAATCCTCTGAAAATGTTGCCTTTAATGATGATGCCATACTCAACTAGTTTTCATATTCTAAATTGACTTAACTATTACTATGTTATTGAGCACTTAAGCTGTTAGGGGTTTCCAGTACAATGACTAACAGTGCAGTGAATATTTCTATGTAATAATCTTTGTCTGAATTTTGGATTATTTCCTTAAGATGAATATCCAGAGGTGCAATAACTGGTTTAGAGGCTGTGAATAATTTCAAGGTCTATGAAATTTATTGAAAAATTATTTTTCCATTAGGTGTGTACTGATTTCCTCTTACTAGCAGTTTATATTGGCTAAGAAGTATGCATACAGTAATCTTAGATCAGCAGCTTTCAAATATATTTTATTGGCTCACCCCGAGAAACACTGTGTATCATAACCCAACACACACACACACACACACACACACACACACACAGAAACAAAGCTTTCTCTTTCCCCATAAGATACACTACTACTATGATGTTATGTTTTCTGTTATCTTCTAATTTTTTTAATGCTGGTTTTGATTCATAAGGTGATTTCAGGGCCTGTGAATGGGCCATGACCCAGTTTGAAAAACACTGCTTTAGATCATGGTGGTGGATCCAGCTGAATGTAATTCATATTTGCATCTAGGAGGATTATAGGAACTACGCCTTCTAAAAATATCTCAAACCTCAAGTTTCCTGCCATTTCAAGAAACATGCTTATGTGATGAAGTGATCATAGCACTAGATTAAAAACAATATCTGTATTGAACAGCTGACCAAGCTTTGAAAAACCTGAATTTAGCTCTGCCTCAAAACCTAAATGTCACCCGCATTAGTTCTACATTATAGATGTTTGTTAATTCACGAAATTCTCACAGGTACACACCTTGTGATTTCTATGCATTTAATAATGGAAGATGAAGTGGCAACAACAGATCCTTAAAATTTTGAATTCTGTGAGATTTTGATGTAAGTTGCACCTTTGGTGCTATCAACACTTTTGTGTATCTGTGAGTTCTTCTAGCTAGGCTTTAAAAAAAGATTTCCATTTCCCAGCTAACATCTGGGGAAGGCGAATGAACAAGTAGTGGGCTTTTAAAAATAGAGAAAAGGACATAGCAGAAAGTAACCATTTCTATTTTTAAACAGGTGTTAGATTAATTTTCTGGATTCCGGTCTAAGAGAAATTCCTTCTTGTGTGTTAAATGCTACCACGGTGATGAAATTTTTAAAAAGTCTACCAGCAAATATATCTAAAATATACTGTAGGCCATTCAGCTCTATATTTTATGAGAGATTTAAATGCCAAACATTTCATGAAACATATTGTATTTCTGATTGCTATTCTTTCTCTTTTTTTTCAGCTGGCAAGTAAATAGAGAGCCCTAGAAGAAAGACAACAATGATGAAACAGTTGAATGTTAAAGACGGTGAAAAAGTACCTCAAAAATTTTCTTATCTTTTGTTTTTTATTCAGTTTTCCTTTAAAAAATTAAAAGCACTTCACAGACATCGTCCTCATTAATTTTCACAGTCCTTTAGTGTCAGAAACAGACAAAACAATCTTATACCCACTGAATAGACAGATTTAGGGGGAAAGAAGGGCTATGGCCAAAGGAACTGCCCAGATTCAGAAGTCTGGATAAAAATCTGACATTTGTTATTCAAAATCACCATCTCACATGTGACCCTGCCTTCAATCACAAGTCCCTCAAGAGTTTGAGATCCTGAGGCCAGAGTCTGTTTGTTAAACACTAAGAGGGCACCACTTGTATGCCAGGAGCTGTTCCAAATGCTTTCCAGATACAACTCGGTTAGTATTCATATCAAGCCTATGAAGTAGGTGTGATTATTATTTCCATTTTCCTGAGGAGGAAGCTGAGGCACTGAGATATAAAGGACTTGCCCAAGTGGAACCCGGGTTTGAAGACTACACGTCGGGCTCCATGGTCTTAACCATTGCACTCTGTTGCCTCCCATACCGTAAAGTAAAAGAATCCTCAGCCTTTTCATTTGAAAGCCAACCTTCCCTAGGATCTTCTGTTGTCTGCTATTTTGGAGCATATTTTTTGACATGATGATTTTTGTTAGAGAAGGAATTCAAAAGAGTGTGTGTTTGTGTGTGTGTGCGTGTGTGTGTGTGTGTGTGAAATATACACAGGTAAAGCAGAATAGAAGTTTATACACTACAACTCAGATGCAAAAAAACCCCAAGTAACCTTATATTCATGAACTGAGCCCATCCTGCTTGCGACCAATGCCCTTCTTGCTCATGCTGTGTAAGACACCTACAATTTTTAAAAAAATTTAACTCAGTCTCTTCCAGTTTAAAATTGTCAGCTGGGGGTAAAGAGTGGATTCAAATTCACTTCCTGTCTCAGGGCTGTATCTCCCTCCTCCTTGGGCACTTGGGTGCAGGGGATGGGGGGGCTTTGGGTTTCCCCTGCCTTCCACGAGATGGCCCTCATCCTACAGGGTCACTGGACCAACTGTACCCGTGATGCTGAGGAGTAATGGGTCCTGGCTGGAATTCTGGGAATCACTGCTAAAGCTGAAGTTTCCTGATACAGCCTTTAGTCACAAGACCCTATGTTCTGTCACCTCCTCCTCCTGATTCCCAGCCTTCCTCTGGTCTACCAGTTTTCTTAGCATTCTCTCATCCACTACTGGTGCTTATGGGTCCTCCTCAAGCCTCCTCATGTGACCTGTAGACTGGGGTCCACTGGGACCACTAACTCCTCTTGAATGAAGCTGCTCTATCACTCCTTAAAGGCATCAATGCAGGGCCATTGCCCAATGTGGGACTTCTTTGAATGCCCTGCGGTCTCCTCTGACATAAAACCCCAGTGTTCTCAGGTTTCTCAAAATGTAACAATGGGTTCCTTACACCCCTTCTGGAAGTTTCCACCCCACAAGACAAGCAAGACATTTGTATCTGACCTTTCGCCCCCTCTCCCTTTCCTCTTTCAAATGTTTTGCCCTTATCCAAGTTCTTCCCTTCTCTATAGTCCAAACTTTACTTCTTCTTATTTAAAGGGAAAATTTCAGAATTTAGAAAATACCTTTGTCACTCAGTAAAACCCAGCTTTCAACATGATTATCTTCACCGTGGTCTTCAAATCAGTTTGACACTTAAAGCTGAGCTATGATTTCTTTGACCCCAGTAGTGTTGCCTTCTCTCTGAAGCAAAGAACCATTGAAGAATTGTTGACGCAACGGATGGAGAGTCGCTCAGCAACATGATTCCCCGGGAATGACAAGTAACATTCCTTGATTCAGGTACCAGTATTAGAGAATAATGAGACTTCAACTTAAAAATATTAATTATAGACTACTTATAGGAGTAGACTGATGTTATGGATAAATACACCTGAAAGGGCTCTTTTAAAAATTACACCGTAAACAACCGTCACAACCCTATCTCATTCTTTTCTTTTTTTTTTTTTTTGGCTGCATCGGGCGTTTGTTGCGGCACGTGGGAGCTTCCTTGAGACATGCGGGATCTTTGTTACGGCGCGCCGTCTGCTCGCGTTTCTCTCTAGTTGTGGCGCTCGGGTTCCAGGGCACGTGGGCTCTGTAGTTTGCAGCACGCGGGCTCTCTTGTTGAGCCATGTGAGCTCAGTAGTTGTGGCGCTCGGGCTTAGTTGCCCCGCGGCATGTGGGATCTTTGTTCCCCGACCAGGGATGGAACCTGCGTCCCCTGTGTTGGAAGGCGGACTCTTTACCGCTGGACCACCAGGGAAGTCCCCCTGTCTCTGTCTTTCTTCTCTACTGCAGTCTGTCCTCCACCTCCTCTAGCAAAAATATATTTTGTTCCTTCTGTGTTTTAAATCCCTTGACTTTCTGTCGCCTTCAGGATTAAGTTGTTTCTTCTGTGATCCGGGCTCAGCCCGAAGTCCAGGTTTTGCTCTGCTGCCGTCCTTTCCCCAGTGCATCCTGTGTCCCGGCTGCCGAAAGCTGAATTCCCTGGAGCCCCTCCTCGGCCTCCTGCAGTCACAGCAGCACGCACTGCACGTGCTGCCAGCTGACCTGCAGGCCTTTCATCCCTCTCCTCCACCCTGGCCACTCGTGCTTTAAGACCTGGCTCAAGTGGCGTCACCTCCAGGGAGCTTGTTTATAGCTTTGACATAAATTTTCCGAGTTTGATATGTCTCCCCTGAGCTACCTGAGGCCTCACTATTCTCGTATTTATCAAGTTTTTCTTTGTTTTTTGTTTTTCTTTGTTTTTTGTTTTTATTGGCTGTGCCATGCACGTGGGATCTTAGTTCCCTGACCAGGTATCGAACCTACGCCCTTGGCAGTGAAAGCGCAGAGTCCTAACCACTAGACCACCGGGGAATTCCCCATCAAGTTGTGTTTTAATGGTCTGTTTATCTATTTCTTTCTACCACCACCCTCCCACAGACAGACAGACACACACACACACACACACACACATGAGATCATGAGTTCCGAAAGGCCATAACTTGTGTTTTTATGTCTGTATGCTCAGAATCTAGCATGAGTGTCTGAAACACATTAGATGCTCAAAAATTCTTCATTACTGGGGAGAAGAAAGGAAGGGAGGAAGAGGGAATTGAGGGTACATCAAGGCTCAGGAGAAGTAAGCATTAAGCTCGAAATTGTTCTACTTATTGGTGCAAACAAATTGGCTAGAATGAAAAACACTGAAGGCATCAGCTTTTGTTCCCCACTTGAGTTACAACTCCTAACATGTTTTGTTTTGCCTTTGCTATTAACAACACTATTCATAGCAGGACTGGGTCACAGTGACTGGCACAGTGCTTGGCACTTAACAAGAGCTCAATACCTATTGGTGAGTTGACTTGTCCAATGTTCCGTTTTGCCTTCCATGGGGCAGGCAACTAGGCATCTCCTGTCAATCTGTGGTTGTGAGCCCCCCCAAAGGCCTGTGTGAATGTTCTCATTCCGTGCAGTACCCGTGCTCCTGAACAGTCACCCCATCAGAATGGCCTCGTAAGGTAACATGGAAACCCAGGAACCCCCAAATGTCCCAGTTTTCTCCATAATTGTCATTTGAAACTACCAGCTAGAGGGTCCCTATGACAAGCCTTTGACACAACAAGCTTTACCACCCCACTCCTCTCCTCCCCTTTCCAGGAAGATAGCACCTAAAATCACCAGAAGTAGTAGATAAAACTTTTTCACAAGCCCAGTAGAGGAAAAGGGACTATGTCCCTATTAAACCTCACAGAAGCCATAACTTGGATCAAGACCTCTGCTCTTGGATTGTTCCAACTATTTTTTTTTTCCAGGATGGCTTCTACCTGCAACCATTACACACTTTAAATGCTGTATTGTATATAATCGTGCTTAGTTTCACTGGATGTAACTAATGTTTTGGACTTTTCCAGTATGTAGGTAGGAAATGAAGTTACATTTGCTTTTAATGCCCAAACTAAGATTGTTTGAGCCTTAGCCAGCTGTACTGTGAGATATCAGCAGCTCTTAGTTTCTGTTTATTTCTGGAAGTTTCTAAGGGTGTGCCTCACGAGTGCTTAGAAATCTGTTTGTCCACTAGATGATCATGCAGCATCACCATGTTATTTCTCTTCCATTCACCACGTTCTGTCCCTCATGTTCTGGCTCCCCCAGGACAAAATCCACTGCTCTCAAAACTTCCTAAAGGGGGACATCCCCGGTGGTCCAGTGGGTAAGACTCTGTGCTCCCAATGCAGGGAGCCCGGGTTCGATCCCTGGTCAGGGAACTAGATCCTGCATGCATGCCGTAACTAAGAAGTTCACATGCCTCAGTGAAGATCCTGCATGCCACAACTAAGACCCGGCACAGCCAAAATAAATTAAATAACAAATAAATATAAAAAGAAAAATTTCTAAAGGAACCTCTCTGTGTATTGCCATTGAGGATGGTGCCCTGTTAAAAACTAACCTCAGGGATGGTTTGGGGAGATTTCAGTGGACCTCCACAATCTTCTCATAATAAAAACAAGTCTCAGACCAAACTCTGCCACCCCTGCTGATACTTATTACAGGAACATTTATTAGCAAGCAGCAGGGACCAAAATGGTCCTAAAACCTCTTCTGTAATTTCAATGAAGTTCCGGCTCCCTGTCATTAAATTTGCCCTGATGACTCCAACATTCCAGAGGCTGGATTCAGTTCAGGTTAGAGTGGGCTTTGGCAACCAGGAATCCTCAGAAACAATGGCTGGATACGGGACCATTTAGGAACAATCCTTCCTCAGGGTGCAAGATTCTTACTTCCTGACTATAAAGAGTGGGAAATGTCTCTAAAATATTATTTCCAGCCTACATATCTTAAATATCATTTCTTTTACCAAATGAGAATGCATTTCTAAGCATGAATCATGTTAGTCAACAAGTTGCTAATTTCATCATTGAAAAGCAATTTCTGGACTTCCCTGGTGGTGTAGTGGTTAAGAATCCACCTGCCAATGCAGGGGACATGAGTTCGAGCCCTGGTCCGGGAAGATCCCACATGCTGTGGAGCAACTAAGCCCGTGCGCCACAACTACTGAGGCTGCACTCTAGAGCCCGCGAGCCACAACTACTGAAGCCTGCGCACCTAGAGCCCGTGCTCCGCAACAAGAGAAGCCACCGCAATGAGAAGCCCGCGCACCGCAACAAAGAGTAGCCCCTGCTCGCCGCAACTAGAGAAAGCCTGCACGCAGCAACGAAGACCCAATGCAGCAAAAAAAAAAAAAAAAAGTTCTAAAAAAAAAAAAAGCAATTTCTGACATTCACTGTTCCAGTTAGCAAAGCACTGAAGGAAAGACTGATATCAGAAACACTCTGTTATGGCTCTTTTGATGTAAGGCCAACTGATCACCCCTGGAACACATATTCTTACTTTGGACAACTGACATACTTAGAGATGATGCTTGAGGTAACTAGCACACATGTAATCACACCTGGTCAGTGATGAAATATTTAAAGCAATTTTCAGACACAGTGGTATGCTCCTGAAGGTTTCAAGAACATCTGCTCCAAGTAGCTCTCTCCTGCTCTTGCTGAAGTCCACTTCCTGGACTTCTAGAGCAGTTGTGGGCAAAATATGGACATAGATCCTCTTATCTGCTTCATGACCTCTATGCCATACTTTGTCACCGGCCTTGAAACAGTATTGCCCGTAAGACTACCACTAGCCCTTATGGTACCTTTGTGCAGATTAGAAAAAATGCACCCCTTCCTTCAGGTAGATGCAGCCTGTGCCAGGAGTGGGTTGGATTTTTGTGCCCACTCACCCCGTTGGCCAGGTGCTCTTGTGCAGGGTAGAAAAAAGGCCTTGACTCTCCAAGTATAGACTACCATTAAACCTCTCACAAAAAAAAGAGCTCCTTTAGCTTTTCCCTCGTGTCCTTATCTTTTAAAATTGTCCAAGTGCATCCTCATTTTTAAAACACATACATACACACTTCTTAGTAAAATGTAGAAAAGTAACTACCCATCTCTGCAGGAACAAACAATCATTCAGGCACATGCTAGTCTCAGTTTATGGACAGCCAAGAAAGACTGTGCTTCTCCTCCTTCATGGTGCCCTCAATTTTCCCCAACCCATCACAAAACAAACTAGAAGATTCAGAGAAAGACGATTTAGCCTTGTGACTATTTATATGCTTAAATTAGAACATTGAAAATTGGCTTCAAGTCTTGTATCAGGACACTTTTGGTGGCAATGAGCAAAAACCTCAAGTGGCTACAACTATAAGAAAAATGTATTACCTCACTTAGCAAGAAGTCTTGAGGTAGAACAGCTGCCACGGCTGAGTAGTCCATTGGCTCAAACAATGTTGTCAAAACCGCAGATTCTTTGCATCTTTCCACTTTGCAGTCCTCATTATATCAGCTCAGCTCCCTCCCTGTCACAAAGTGGCTGCCATGGTTCCAGGCTTCACACACAGACATGACAATGTCTGGCAGAATGAGAGGAACTTTTTGTTTAATGTTCTTTTTTGTTTAATTAGTGGGAAAAGGGAATTCCCTGGCGGTCCAGTAGTTAGGGCTCCACACTCTCACTGCTGAGGGCCTAGGTTCGATCCCTGGTCGGGGAACTAAGATCCCACAAGTGCACAGTGCGGCCAAAAAAAAAAAAAAAAAAAAAGATAAATAAAATTTAATTAGTGGGAAAGCTTTTCCCAGAATCCCCTCTTCCCCCAGCACATTTCCCTTTCATCTCTTTGCCGGATCTGTGTTACAAGCTCACACCCAAACCAATGACCAGCATGGCAATGGGACCACTGGGATTGGCCTTGGACACAACCAGTATTCACCCCTGGAGCTGAGATCAGGAGGAATGAAGGGCTTTTGTGGAGGTGCACAAGTGTGAGAGACACATGTTCTAGGATGTGAATAAAGTTCTGGGCAGCTGGTAGGGGGCAGACCTAGGAGGGACGCAGGGCATAGCACGCCATGTTGAGGAGTCGGCCTTTATCCCGCCTGTCACATTGTATTTAATACTTATTTATAGAAATTATCTTGAAACTAGAAGCTTTGACTTTAAGTTGAAATTGCTTTTATATTCCCTACTGCTCTCCACTGTGTATCTTCTAACGACGCCTAGGTGGAAAAGGATGAGATGGCTTATCTCCTGCCTTCCCATTTCCTCTGGGAGGACTCTGAAATGACAGTGAGATTACCTGATGAAGCCATTCATAATAGTGGGGCTCAGGCATTCCTCTCGGGACCCACACACGTGATTCTTCTGGAGGCCTCAGCAGTTCTCACCCTTCGAGACCCCTCAGACCCCGGGACAGGAACAACTTTTCAATACCCAGGCTGGCCACACTCCTTCCTCACCGACTGTTGCTGTTGAGGCAACTTGGGAGAGCGTCTACACTTCTCCCCGAAGAGAGTTACTCACATTTTCCCAAATGAACTTCTTCCCCTAGGTCATTTTCATTTTGAGCCCTCTTCAGGCCCTGAACTGTGACTTTCAGTCTCAGCACTTCACCTCACATCTATTTTAGTATCAACTGCAAATGTCAAGGTAATGACGTGTGATTCCCTCTCTAGAGCACTATTGATGATGCTAAAGGAGAAGTGTGTCGCCAGATGACCTTCTGAGGTTCCCAGAAGGAGCATGCAGAGAGGGAATCCACGTCAACAAGGCTGGTCTCCATGAACAGGAGCAGGAAATAACATTTGCTGTGACCTACTATGGACCAGGGAATCTGCAGACATTTTATTTAGTCTTGCCCCACAGACTTGACAGGTGGGTATTATCATCCCAATTTTGCAGGTGTGAAAACCAAGTCTGGGATTAAGTAACTTGATCAAGGTGGGATTTGAGCCCAGGTGTGCTGCCTCTAAAATCTGTGGTTTGGGGACTTCCCTGGTGGTGCAGTGGTTAAGAATCCACCTGCCAATGCAGGGGACACGGGTTCGAGCCCTGGTCCGGGAAGATCCCACATGCCGTGGAGCAACTAAGCCTGTGCACCACAACTACTGAGGCTGCACTCTAGAGCCCACAAGCCACAACTCCTGAGCCTGTGTGCCACAACTACTGAAGCCTGCGTGCCTAGAGCCCGTGCTCCGCAACAAGAGAAGCCACCGCAATGAGAAGCCCGCGTGCCACCAATGAAGAGTAGCCCCCACTCGCTGCAACTAGAGAAAGCCCAGCCCTCCCACAGCAACGAAGACCCAACACAGGCAAAAATAAATAAAATAAATAAATAAATTTATATATATATATGAAAGTAGGATTACTTGGTCAAAAAGCAAGAATAGGACTTCCCTGGTGGTCCAGTGGTTAAGACTCCACCCTACCAATGTAGGGGGCATGGGTTCGATCCCTGGTCGGGGAACTAAGATCCCATATGCTGCACAGCGTGGGAAAAAAAAAAAGAATATTAAAAAAAAAATCTGTGCTTTTATCAGCACATCATGTCAGGCTCTGGCAGGGGTGAGTGAGCCTGTGTCTTATGGGCATTGTTGTAAGAGATGACTGACCTCCATGGTGATAAAAATCCTGACTCTGGGGCCCCTGTGGTCGTGTCACAGTTTCCCCTTGTCCTGGCGGGAGCAGCTGGAAAGATGGGGCGTGGAGTGGGGAAGGTGTGTGTGCGGGAGCAGGAGAGGGGCCAGATTTTGCCCCTCACCCTGTACTGCCTTCGCAAATCAGTATTTAGAGCAGCTGCTCTCTCTTTGGCCTCACATTTTGCAAGAAGTTCAGGCAAAATGCAGCCAGGTCACTGGTTCTGAGCCTTAGTACTAGGTCAGGAATAGAAAGATGACAGTTCCTCTCTGAATGAGATGTTCTGGGAGCTGAAAAGACAAAAGGAATTCCCAAGGGTTTTCTCTCTCCACTGTGAAACAGCTGCTGAATACCCTTTCCTGAACCTCACAGTTGTGTAAGGAAGTAAATTTCCTGCTGCCACAGAACGAGCCTCTCACCCAACTACGGGTGGAAGCCCCATGGCGGTGAGGCCTGTTATACACACGACAGTCACACCAGCCAAGCGCCCATTTATGTGTTTATCCACCAGGTGCCACAGGTACACGTCAGAAAGCCAGGCTCCTCATCTGCTCAGCAGACGGCAGAGCCAAGTGGCCACACAGCCCAAGGGGAAGCACTGACCATCCTCGTGCAAAACGAGGCATCTTGGGCAGAAAGCCTGCCTTGGAGAGAGTGATGATATTTTCATGGATGGATATTCACCAGGTGAGTCTCCCAAGGGGCCCCGCATTTCCCTTCTCATATTTTTTTTATAAAAAGGCAAAACCAACTAATACTTTTTGGGCTTTGTGTGACATACAAAATATATACATTAGCAAGAGTCTGAAAGGAAATATATCAAATGGCTAAGAGTGATTATGCTTAATGAGATTATAGGTTATTTACATTTTTGGTGTTTATTATCTGGTGTCTGGTCTCTAAATTGAACATGAAATACTTTCCTACTAAAAAAAGAAAAATAGAAATTAATTGCTCTCTAAACGAAACAAAGGATAAGGAATACAGCTACTTCTCCACCTCAAATCTTCAACGTAGAAAGGCAGGACCAAGATCTGGGTCCAAACTTTGGCTTTGCCAACGGGTGACCCATTGTTCAATCTCACGTTTTTAAATGCCATTTCTCCGACTCCCAATTTTTATCTCTAGCCCTCTTTCCTGAAGTCAAGATTTGGATTTACAACTGCCCATTTGGCAGCTCTACTGGATGTCTCAAAATTAACATTTTATGAACATTTATTAACACTAACATAGAATCTCAAAATTAACATTTCCAAAACTGAACTAATTATCGCCCCCAAATCCACTTCTCTCTTGAACCTCTTTCTCCAGTGATGGCAGTTCCATCTTTCCAACTGCTCAGACCAAAACCCTTAGGGTCGTTCTTGACTTATCAGTTTCTCTCACATCCTACAATCTGTAGCTCTGGCTGTATGTCATATCCTCTCAAATCATAAAATCAAATTACTCCTCTTCACCTCCACTGCTAGTACCGTGAACCACGTTATCACCTTCTACCGTGATTACCGTGATAACCTCCTGGCTTCCTCCCTTGCATTTGAACAGAATTTTAGGAAGGCAGATCTTGTTAGTCTCTGCTCAAATTCCTCCAGAGGCTCTATCTCACTCCAAGGAAAAGACCTCCTCCCAACTCTCTCTGGCCTTTTTCCCTACCATGTCTCTTACCCTCCGCCAGCCCCACTTGTCACCTTCTGCTCTGTGAATGCATCAGATGAACTCCAGCCTCAAGGCCTTTGCACTTGCTGTCCCCTCTACCTGGAATGCTCTTCCCCCCAGGTGTCTGCACAGCTGCTCCCTTTCCTCCTCCAGACCAGTGTCCCCTTCCCAGTGAGGGCTTCCTGGCTCTAAATCCCTTCACCCAGCCTCAACTCACGAGCTTTGCCTCCTTTCCTGCGCTGTACCTCTCCATAGAACTAATCACCATCTAACATGATTTATTTTATTTGTGTTTTTGTTTATTGCCTCCCTCCCCCTGTAATAGGGGCGGGGCAGGCGCGAGCTGTAGCAGCCCCGCTCAGCCATTGGTCGGCGCTGCAGTGGCTCCGCCCCCTCCCGCTCTTCTGTATAAAAGGAGCCCGGAATTCGGACTGAGGGAAGATGGTTTTTTTGAGACGCTAGTGTGTCTTCTCGGTCTGCTAGCTTTCCGATTAAAAGCGTTATTCCTTGTTGCAACAGCTTGTCTCCCAATTTACGGGCCTGTCGTGCGGTGAGCAGAATGAGTTTGGGCTCCGTAACGCCCGCAGCTGGAATAGGAACTCTATGAGGCAAGGGTTGTGTGGCTGCTGTCCTGCTGTGTCCTCAGTGCCCGGGGTAGAAGAGGCACCAGCTCAGTGGTACCTTTTGGGGCAGGCACAGTAGTGGCCCCCAAAGATGTCTGAGTCCTACTCTCCATTCCTTTATTATAAAATATGCTCATATTCGCTCATACTTTTTTCTAGTACTTTTATAGTTTTTCTCTTTAACGTTTATATCTAGAGTCACCTGGAATTTATAAGATGTAGGGATCAAATGAGGGATTCAGTTCTTTTTTCTCCCAAGCTGGCAACCCAGTTGTTCCAATACTGTTTACTGAAGGACTTGTTGTTCCCCACTGGTTTGAAGGGACACCTTTATCCCATAAAAATTTTCCATAAGCATTTGTTTCTATTTCTGGGCTCTTTTGTATTGAATTGATCTGCCTGTCTATTCACGGGTTACTCTCCAGCTGAGTCTATTAATTATTGTAGTTTTGACAGTGCATTTGAATACCTGCTAGGGTTTGTCTCCTCTCATTTCTTTTCCTTTTCAGAAAATTTTTGGTTATTCTAGTATGTTTATTTTTCCATATGAACTTTAGAATCAGCTTGTGAGATTCCAAAAAAAGACCCTGTGGAATTTTCATTGGGAGAACAATCTATTTATAGATTAATTTATGGTGCACTAACATATTTACAATGTCTAATATCTGTAAAAATTAGTTCAAAAGCTATTTTAATATAGAAGTAATTCATGCTCATTGTAAAAAAGTTCTGGAAATTCTGTAATGTAGAAAGTATGGAAGTTCCATTTCTCCTCCTCTAGTCCTTCCCCTGGAGGTAACCAATATTAATAATCAGAGGCTCATCCTACATGGTATTTTTTAATATGTACTTTTGTAATCATGTATACATATATACATTTTAACATGTGTATACTTTGTTATGTAGCTATATCTAATTTCCTATCACACATACTGTTTCAAACCCACTTTTTTCATCAATTATGTATCATGAATATATCGATTATATACCGTGTTAATACATGTAGATCTATCTTATTCTTTTAAGGGTCACATCGTGGGCCACTATGCAGTGGGACAAGGTTACCAAAATTAATTTACTCATTTTCCCCCATTGACGAATATTTGCATGTTTCCAGCTTTTTTAAAATTATTTTTTTATTTTTAAAAATTTATTTATTTATTTATTTTTGGCTGCGTTGGGTCTTAATTGCTGCGCGCAGGCTTTTCTCTAGTTGCGGTGAGCGGGGGCTACTCTTCGTTGCGGTGCGCGGGCTTCTCATTGCGGTGGCTTCTCTTGTTGCGGAGCACGGGCTCTAGGCACGCGGGCTTCAGTAGTTGTGGTGCACGGGCTTAATTGCTCCGCGGCATGTGGGATCTTCGCAGACCAGGGCTCGAACCCGTGTCCCCTGCATTGGCAGGTGGATTCTTAACCACTGCGCCACCAGGGAAGCCCTCCAGCTTTTATTAGTTACAAATAATACTGCAGTGAACAGCTTTGAGCATTATCTTTGCACCTTTGTGCTGGCATTTCAACCAGGTAGATTTCTAGAAATAGAACTGCTGGATCAAAGTCTAAAGGCCCTTTCAATGGTCAAGTGTTATGACATAGTAATGACCTCTCCATCAAAGAGAGACTTGTCTGAGAAAATGCCCTTCTTAAACGCTGCCCTCCCCCAAGCCTGAGCGATGGCACTGCCAGTAGTGTGCAATTCAGAACTCCTGCGGAAGCTCTTGGTCCCTTTACAAGTGCATACAGGTCCAGTGCCTGGTTCAATGAATGCAACTAACACGTTCTCGGTACATAGAGGCTTGGTTCCACCAAAGGGTCTGGCTCCGAAGGCTGACCAAGTCTCTTACCACGTGTTGGGCAGGGATGCTGGGGGAGAGACTCAGAGATGGATGGTGGTGGGCAGAAGTGTTCCAGTTCTACCGATCTGTAACTTGGAATACCTTTTCCCTTAAAAGGTTGTTAATTAGTAATCATGGGAGGTGATACTGAAGTATTAATATAGCATTAGCTCACGACTTCAGGGACTTTGAAGAATAAATGGGCTTTGGCAGGTTGCTGGCTGGAGAATTGAATCACTGTAAACAGTAGTTCCAATAGGACAATGCTTTCTGAGTCCTGACAACTTACATAAAAGTAGTTTTGTCACCATTTGTGGGTCAGAGGCTGTGCATGGAAGACACCCTTCCAGCCTTTAGCTCTTCCCCCGCTGTGTTTCCCAGGCTCCTTTTCTTTCTCTTTGATGATCCCAGATCTGCCAGGGTCCTCTGTTTGTGCCAGACCTTATACTTGTCTTTAGTCAACTCTCTCTTCCCTTCCAACCCCTCATCACTTTCCTTAAGCCTTTCACACAGCCCAGCTGTCTCATAGTGGGATGGCTTCATCTCCTAGGTGACCAAAAAATTAGGTCATTGGGCAAAAACTGTCCTTATTTCCTGCCTCCCACTTTACCCCTAATATATTCCTCTATCCAGTCTCAAAGGATGAGTACCGCAACCTATGCTCTAGATCCCGGCCCTATCTTCCTCTCCATCAATGATCACTTCTTTCTTATATGCAACTGGGCCACTGCATCACACAGCCATAGCAGGTGTCATCCACATGTAATGCCATGTAAACGATGCCACCTGGGGTTGGCAATGGACAGCGCTGACTTGAAAATCCTACTTCTCTCCCATCCCTTTCTCCTGCCTGTCCTATTAACAATCTCCCTGCCCTTTGTGTCCTCCTTTAACCACACCCATTCTCTCTCCTCTCAGCCAAACTCCTTAAAAGAGTTGTTACACTTGTCTTCACTTCTTTACCTTCCTTTCCCTCTCCATTATACTGCAATTCATTTATTCCTTCCGTATATATTTATTAACTACCTATCAAATGCCAGGCACCACACTAGCTGCTCAGACTACAATAGAAAGTAAAAAAAATATAAGCCCCCTCACACTCGTAGAGCTTACAGACTATAGAGAAAGAGAAAGAGATAACAAGAAATCACATGTTAAAAGTATGCAGTTTCAAACAGAGGTAGGTTTTATCTCCATATAAATGGAAGCAACATGTAAAAGTCTCATGTATAGCAAGGAAACTGATTTGCTATCCTTATTAAGTAATGTATTTGTTTGGTGAAAGGTACAGTCTGGAAATACTACTATATCCCAGGACTAAGGGTAGGGATTTCTCACGCTGGAGCAGGTCAGTGGGACAGACATTGGAAGATGGCCGAATCTTTTGGCAGCCCTCAGATCTATTTGCTTCAACACCTGTAGGCCAGCCTATTGGGGTGCAGGGTTAGGCCAGGAGTAGGGAGAGAGGACATTCCAATCATCCTCCCCTGAGCCCTCTGAGTCCAGTACAAAGTGAGTAGCTTGATTTCTGAGGCCCCCTGATGAGAACATGCCGGTTTGGGGGAAGGGCCTACCTGTTGAGCCCCAATTCCAGAAAACAGGCGAGTGGAGCGTATCAAGCTCCAGGCATAAGCATAGTGAAACGAAGGGGGTGCCACGAAGGCAGATGAGTGACGAGTCTTGTTGTTTATTATGACGGCCCTTGACAACAGTCTCCACAACACTGAGGGGGGACCCTGACTCCCACAGGGCCGACCTTCAGGAAGTGTCCGCCCAGAAGGGTGAGAGGAGCAGCTTTGCTGAGATCTGGGTCCAGCATCAGCTGCGGCTGGGAAGCCCTTGTATGCTTGTTCAAGTCCATCCTCTCTCAGAGGTGCAGAGTTGGAATTAAACTGGGGGCGGGGCAGAGGTGAGAGCCTGTCCACTTTGGCTTTGCAGACAGGCAGACAGACAGACTTGGCTTTGCAGCCTGGTACTGCCACTTCCTAGCTGCATGTCCTTGGCAAGTTATTTATGTGTCAGTGTGCGTTGGGTACCATGTGACAGGATTCTCGACTAGCCTGCCTTCATTCATAAGGACATTTGTGGTTTGCTGGAGAAGAAGCCCAGAGGTAGGCAGTACCAGGCTCAGTGAGACCATCAAGGACCAAACTTCCCATCCTTCCCTCCTGCATCCTCAGACACATCCCATCCCCCCACCTCACAACTGCCATAGATGACAAAGCCTCCAGCTTTTCCTCCTCTCCTGATAACATCCAAAGCCGGAAACAGCAGGAACAAGGCATAAAGGGCTTTCTCTTCTGCTCCTTTTTCTCTCATGAGGGAGAAAATACTTTCCCGGGACCCCCCAACTGCCTTCCCCTTGTATCTCTCATACCTGCATGTGTACCAGCTACAAGTAAAGCAGAGCATGGTCACCAAAACTGGCTTTGACTAAATCTTGACTTGCTGACTCACTAGGAGCTGGGCTCATTGCCACCCCTGACAAAAATCAGGCTCGGTTAACAAGGAAGCAAGTGGTGGAGGCCCTGGGTTGGCAGCCAGAAGCATCTGAGTCTCAGGTGCCTCGTCTCTTCAAAAGGGGGTAATGATACCTGCCTCACTGGGTTGGTATGAGGATGAAATGAATAGCAAAAGGAGAGCACCTGGTGCATAGTGAGTGCTTACTCAGCGTCCACGCCCTCCTGTGGGTTAGACTATCTAGACTCTTGGGTCTAGCAGGGACCTCACAGGTTAGCTAGGCCAGCCACCTCCTTTTATGGGTCACAAAGCAAACAGGTGTTGAAGCCAGACCCAAGAAAGAGATAAATGTGGCTTAGAAAAGAGTGGTAACGGGCTTCCCTGATGGCGCAGTGGTTAAGAATCCGCCTGCCAATGCAGGGGACGTGGGTTCATGCCCTGGTCCGGGAAGATCCCACATGCCGCGGAGAACTAAGCCCGCACGCCACAACTACTGAGCCCACGTGCCACAACTACTGAAGCCCGCGCTCCTAGAGCCCGTGCTCCGCAACAAGAGAAGCCACCGCAATGAGAAGCCCGCGTGCCACAACGAAGAGTAGCCCCTGCTCGCTGCAACTAGAGAAAGCCTGTGCACAACAACGAAGACCCAAAGCAGCCAAAAATAAATAAATAAAATAACTTAAAAAAAAAAAAAAAGAGTGGTAAGAAAAGGTCAGGCTAGGGCTATGTTATGAAGGTTTGCCAGTGGGATTTGCTGATGCCTTAGGCATGTAGGCATGGAAGAGCAGAGTGGAGGATGCTCCAGGGTTTTTAGATGGTGCTGGGTGCTGAGATGGGAAACATCACAGGGGGCTTAGAATTACTGTGGCTAAAATGGGAAGAAGACGATTTGTTATTTATTTATTTATTTATTTATTTATTTATTTGGCCATGCCACGTGGCTTGTGGGATCTTAGTTCCCCAGCCAGCTCTCAGCAGTGAAAGTGTGGAGTCTTAACCACTGAACCGCCAGGGAATTCAGTGGAATTGAATTCTGGAAGAAGGCAGTTTGAAACTTTCAAACTTTCTTGTCTTTACATTCTTTGTTTTACAGATTTTGGAATTATTCATACCATAAAGAATAATGGGTAATTTCTAAATCCGTAGAAAAATAAGATGTCTAAACATTTCCATACAATTAACAAATTTCCCAGGATTCTGTTGCCTAATGTGGACATCTGATCAATCCAAAATGTCAAATTAATGTTTAAAAATAGTCTCTGCTTTGCAAAGCCACTGTGCCCTCCCCTTGACTCACTTCTAACCCATCATTGCCTGTCTGTAGCGCTTGGAGGCTTCTGGGCAATGTCTTTAGGAGAGGCAACTCCTGCTCTCCATAAAATGGTAGTTTTTCTTAATTTAGGGGATACCAATGGAAGGTCTTAAATGCAACCAGGGAAGCTGGTTTTTGCCTACCTGCTCAAGAACACGCCTTCAAATACTCACCGGTTCTTCAGCAGCCAGGCCAGATATGGTCCTTGTCAGACTGAGTGGATTCACCCCCTGGGTACTGGCCAGTCACAGACTGTAATACACCATCCCCACTCACCCTGGCCTTGTAGTGGTAATCATGGGGGAGGGTGTTGTGGAAGCCAAGGAAAATATAGATCAGAGAAAGAGCTTCAAGAACCCTTAATGATTACACAGATCAATGATTCTGAGCCTTGGCTGCAATTGGAATCACCTTGGGGATCTTCTAACAATACTGATGCCTGCATCCCACCACCCAGAGATTTTGATGCAATTGTCTGGGGGTGTGGCCAGGACATTAGCAATTTTTAAACACTCCTCCAGTGCTTTTAACGTGCAGCCAGGGTTAAGAACCACTCACTTTGTTCCATTCTTCCTTTACAAATAAGCTCATTGAGTCCCAGAACTAGAATGAGGCCACATAGCTCATTAGCTAGTGTACGAGGATTCAAACTCAGGCTTCACAAATCTTCTGTCAATGGTCTTAAGAAGAAGGAGGCATAGCCAGAGAGAGAAAGGAGGAAGACTAATTTAGAGGGTTAGGGGGAATGCTTGTGAATTTACTGAATCTAGATAGTTTCTGTGGTTCATCTAAGAATTGTGGTTAGATCACTTCAAAATGTTCCCCAGTGAGAGGGCATGGCACGGGCAACCGCAGACAACAGCCCTGGTTAGTCTGTCTCCTCCAAAGCCATACCCCGCCTCAGGAGTGGTTCACTCCACTCTGGGCAAACAGAATTCAAGGGAGAAAGAACAGAGCTCAGGGAGAATGCTGGACTTTTTTTTTTTTTGGCCGCATCGCGCAGCATGTGGGATCTTAGTTCCCCAACCAGGGATTGAACCCATGCCCCCCCCGAAGTGGAAGCTTGGAGTCTTAACCACTGGACCACCAGAGAAGTCCCTTTTTTTTGAACGCTGGACTTTTAATCTTGGTGTTCCCATGGCTGAAGAACTATGAATGGGAACAGGACACCTGTGCTCATGACATTAAAGAGGGTCACTGGACAAGTTTATAGGAACCAATAACCAAAGTCAAGCATTCTAACACTTTAAAAATAATGCCTGTAGCCCTACATTTACTTTATTTATTTAAAAAAATTTTATTTTCTATTGGAGTATAGTTGATTTAAGTCATGGTTGGGGGAAGGGTTAGTAAATTTGTCTCTCATATTATAGGTTTCCAAATCAATCCATAGGAACAATACTTCTTAGTAGGATTAATTAATAACCGTAGTCCTTATTTTTCAGACACTTTCTTGAATTAAAAGTTAACAAAGTTGTGACCTTGGGTAGATGTCTAGGAGTGGAATTACTGGATTGTGTGGTAAGTGCATGATTTACTTTTTATGAAACTGCCAAAATATTTTCTAAAGTGTCTGTACTATTTTATGTTCCCACCAGCAATGTTTGAGGGTTCCAGTGGCTCTATATCTTTGCCAACATTTGGTATCGTCAGTCTTTTTGATACTTCTAGTAGGTGTGTAGTATCTCATTTTCATTTAAATTTGTGTTTCTCTAATTCCTTGTGATGTTAAGCATTTTTCATGTGCTTAATAGCCATTTGGAAGTCGTTTTTGGTGAAATGTCTATTCAAATCCTTTGCTCATTTAAAAATTGGATTGTTAGTCATTGAATTTATTAGTCATAGTAGTTTGGGTTTGTTTGCTTGTATGTTTGTTTTTTGATAGGTCCCTTAGGATTTTCATGTCATTTGTAAATAAAGACAGTTTTTTACTTCGTTCTTTCCAATTTGGATGTGTTTTATCTCTTTCTGTTGCCTTATTGCATTGACTAGAACCTCTAGTACAATATTGAATAGGCCTGATGAGAGGGGGCATCTTCGCCTTCTTCCTGATCTCAGGGGTAAACCAATCAGTGTTTCATATTAAGTATGAAGTTAGCTGTAGATTTTTCACAGATACCCCTTTTTAGACTGAGGAAGTTCCCTTCTTTTCCTATTTCGTTGAGAGCTTTTATCAGGAATGGTGTTGCATTTTGTCAAATGCATTTTTTACATGTATTCGAGATTTAATAGGCCTAATATTGGAATTAGACCTTGGGTGAAGCTGGAAGAGGGAGGTCTGGAAGGCCACAGCTAGAGGATCAGAGGAAAAGTCACTAAAGACATGTTGCTGGATTCAGATCGCTAACATTCTGTTAAGAATTTTTGCATTGATATTCATGTCTTTAGTGTTCTTATGATGTCTGTCTGGCTTTGTTGTTAGGATAATACCAGCCTCATCTAATGAACTGGGGAGTGTTCCTGCATCCTCAATTTTCTGAAATATATATAGGATGTATTATTTCTTCTTTAAATACTGGATGAAATTATCCAGGTGAACTTTTAAAAGCTTATTTCAAATTATGTCTCTTTTTGGCTTAAAATCCTGTTGCTTTCTATTCCATTTAGATTAAGACCCAACCTCCTCACCTGACTTAGAAAAATCCTAAATGGTCCCTTCTGTCTACTGTCCCAAACTCACCTCTCACCTGTCCACCACCCTCTCTCACTATACTCCAGCTACCTGAGTTTTGTGCGTCCCTCAAACATTCTGACCTTGCTCTAATCACGCACAACTCGTTTTCATCTCTGGACCTTTGCACTAGCTGCTTTCTGGGCCTGGAATCTCCCTTCCCCACATCATTGCCTCATTGGTGCCATCCTGTTTTTCAGATCTCAGCCTGAACCTCACTTCCTCAGAGAGGCCTTTCTAAAGTAGAGTCTAGACTAAAGGATCTGGCTCAGTGCTATCACATATCCTATTTTAATTCCCTGCATAACACTTAACCACTCTCGGGTTTTTCTTTTTTTTTAATTAATTTTTATCGGAGTATAGTTGCTTTACAATGTTGAGTTAGTTTCTGCTGTACAGCAAAGTGAATCCGCTGTACGTATACATATATTCCCCTCTTTTTTGGATTTCCTTCCCATTTAGGTCACCACAGAGCATTGAGTAGAGTTCCCTGTGCTACGCAATAGGTTCTCATTATCTATTTTATACTCATTAGTTATCTATTTTATACATTGATACCATTTAGTATCAATAGTATATATATGTCAATCCCAATCTCCCATTCATCCCACACCCTGGGGTTTTTCTTGGTTATTTGTTAACCGTCTCTTCTCACTGGAAGCTCCCTAAGAGCAGAAACCTCTTGTTTTTTCCTGCCAAAATCTTCACACTACCAAGAACAGTACTGACACATAATAGGGCGTCAGTAAATATTAGTTGAACAAATAAACATCCATAACAACAATAGTAGCTGCTCTTTGGGAGCAGGCACTGATTTAAGTGTTTACAAATATCATTTAATTCTCTACCATAACCCTAGATGCAGATATTATTTTCCTCTATTAACTGAGAAGGAAATGAAACTCAGCGAGGCTGTGTTCATAGGCACACAGCTGTTAGGGTGCAGAGCAAGGGCACACCCCGGGTTTGTCTGACGGCAGAGCCTGAGCTAATCTGTACCAGGACATACATCCTCTTTGGTTACAGGCAGGAAAAGCTGATCCACCAAGTGAGAGGTAGTGACCTCAGGCTGGCAAGTCTTCATGGAAGCTTAAGGTTGAGTCCCCTTGGTTCCGAGCAGTGATCTGCGTGGACCAGAGGAACCGCTACCAAGGCCCGCACTTTCCACCCCCAGACAGGCTCAGGCTGTGCTTTCACATCGTCTTTTTATTACTCAGCCATAAAAAGAAACGAAATTGAGTTATTTGTAATGAGGTGGTTGGAGTTAGAGTCTGTCATACAGAGTGAAGTAAGTCAGAAAGAGAAAAACAAATACCGTATGCTAACACATATATATGGAATCTAAGGGAAAAAAAAAAGGTCATGAAGAACCTAGTGGCAAGATGGGAATAAAGACACAGACCTACTAGAGAATGGACTTGAGGATATGGGGAGGGGGAAGGGTAAGATGTGACAAAGTGAGAGAGTGGCATGGACATATATACACTACCAAACGTAAAATAGCTAGTGGGAAGCAACCGCATAGCACAGGGAAATCAGCTCCGTGCTTTGTAACCACCTAGAGGGGTGGGATAGGGAGGGTGGGAGGGAGGGAGATGCAAGAGGGAAGAGATATGGGAACATACGTATATGTATAACTGATTCACTTTGTTATAAAGCAGAAACTAACACACCATTGTAAAGCAATTATACTCCAATAAAGATGTAAAAAAATAAAAATAAAAATAAAACCAAGGACATTCTCTTACATAAGCACAGTGCAATTATCAAAATCATGACATTAGTACAAATATAATACTATTATCTAATCTGTAGACTTCATTCAGATTTTTCCAAATGCCCCAGTAATATCTTTTATAGCAAAAGAAAATCCAGGATCATGCCTTTTACTCAGTATTCATGTCTTCAGTTTCTTTTAATTGGGAGTAGTTCTTGATTCTTTTTGTTTCATGATATTGGAATTTCTCAACAGTACAGGGCAGTTATTTTGTAAAATATTCCTCAATTAGTGTTTGATGTATCTTTATGATTATATCAGCTTATGAACTTTTAGCAGGAATACCTCAAAAACACTGTGGTGTTGCCCTCAGTCTGTTCTATTAGGAGGCACATGCTGTTTATCCCAATAATGGTGATGGTAACCTTGATTATTTGTTTAGATTGTTATCTGCCAGGTTTTCCTACTATGGCATTACTGTGTTCCCCCTTGTGATTAATAAATATCTTGTTGCGAAATAAAAAAAAGAAAAAGAAAACAGATTTGCTCCCTTAATCACAGTTGGCTTAATCTTGTACATAATGCAAATTCTTACTCCTGTCTTTTGTGAAATAAGTCAGTGACCTCCACGTGTCTGTGAGTTAAAGCTCTGGTCTTTTAGACAGTCTGGCCTCAGAAGCTAAAAATAACTAAGAATTACCTGAGAGCTTCCTCTGCTCCAAGCAATGCACCAAAAGCATCTCAGGGATGATCTCGCATCATCCTCTCAACAGCTCCAAGAGGTAGCTCTGGTTATTAGCCCATTTTATGGATTAGACTCTGAGGCTTTGCAATATTGTGATTTATAAGAAATATATATAATTAGGTCCTTCAGAGGATCAAAGTATATTTCTCAGATATATTTGGTCTTCATCCACAGCTCCCAAAACCCTTGAAATTTCCTGAACAATAAGAGCAATGGGAGCATCTTTTGTTACAATATTTGGTCTCTCGTCCTTAATTCCTGAAACAAAACAAAACAAACGAAACAAAAACAAAAAACAAAGCAAAACAAAAAAAACCAAAAACTGCTTCGGAGCCAGGAAGGTGAAATGGGTGTCTTGTTATCCATAACAAGCCCTTTCCACCATAGCTGGGTTTATGTTAATGAGGTGACTTCTGTAAAGCATCTAAGTAAGAATGGGGGCTGGTTGCCAGGGCAACCAAACAGGAATAGAGGGTTGGAATTTTCAGTCCCACTCCCTGATTTCCAGGGAAGGGAGAGGAGCTGGAGGTTGATTCAATCCCCAGTGGCCAATGAGTTAATCAATCATGCTTATGTAATGAAGCCTCCATTAAAAACCAAAAAAGGAGGGATTTTGGAGAGCTACATTGGTGAACCAGACACTTCCACGTGCCACTGAGTCAGGCTCCAAGCTTCCCAAGAACAGAAGCTCCTTGTTGGGGCCCTCACCCCATGTATCTCTTCATCTGGCTGCTGATTCGTATCCTTTGATATCCTTTGTAAGAAATTGACAATCTAGTGAGTAAATGGGTTTTCCTGAGTTCTGTGAGCTCTTCTAGCAAATTAATCAAACCCAAGGAGGGGGTCATGGGGACCTCTGATTTAGAGCCAGTCAGTCAGAAGCACAGGTAACAATCTTGGCTTACGACTGGCATCTGAGGTGAAGGGCAGTCTTGTGGGACTGAACCCTTTACCTGTGGAATCCGATTCTATCTCCGGGTAGATAGTGTCAGAATTGAGTTTGTTGGTAGATAGTGTCAGAATTGAGTTTGTTGGTGTGGGAAGCCTACAGACACACACACACACATCCATACACACACACACGTTGGAATTGGGTTCAGGAACCCTTTCAGGCTCAAAGGGGTTGAATTATGCACCCCAAATCACAAAACTAGTCCACGGCAGTGCTGGAACAAGATATGAACCTATGTCTGTCTAGACTCCTACTGCCTACGCATCTTACATTATTGAGCGCAGCATCTTGCAGAGAACCATGCGTTATGTAACGTTTACTATTACTTTTGTACAACAGAGGTAAAATGATGGTGATAACTCCCAGCATTTTGATGGGCGCTTGAAATACATTACCTTACAGCAGCCCTCTAGGGGGCCCACCCAATCCCCTTTAATTGGCCACACTTCCCCCAGCAGCTGTGAGTGCCGGCTGCTCACGGCTCTCAGCTGTTTCCTCCTTCTGAGCCCTGGGCTGCCTAGAAATGACTGCTTTCCCTGCGGAGGTGACCCCCAGCCAATGACTGACAGATATGGGGTGCAAAAGCCTAATCCCTTGTCTCAAGGCCAGACAACTCTGGCACCGTTAGAGCTATAGAGCTCCCTGCGGCATCAGGCTGAGGTTAGAACTCAGCTGCACCACATCTTTATTGGCTTTTTCCTCTGTCCTCTCCGGCTTCCCTCATTCCTCTTCTCCCGAGAACGCTCCTACCAAGAATCCCCATCTCAGGCCTTGCTTCTATAGAACCTCAGACAAGCCCTGTGAGTCCACAACGACCATCTGTATTTTTTCAGAGTGAGATCATGGAGGTACTGTCCCCACTAAAGGCACTCCGAGTTGCTTCTGGAGGCGTGATGTGACTCTGAACTCCCTGCCCAGGGAGGCCAGGTTTCTCCTGTTTGAAACTACTGCTTCCCAAGGATAAGAGGAGTATTTTCACCTTTACGAGCTCTTCACCATCTGGGTTCACTCTTTCTTATTTTCATCCTTTCCCTGGCTTCTGTTTCATCCTTGTCCCCCATCATCCACCGTGGACCATGGCTATCAGACACACGCAGGCAAGCTGGGGGCCGAGGTAGCCATGGATTTTGGCTGCCTGGCATGATTTTCCTCGTGCCCCTTCCGCTGATAACACACCTTGCGCCCCGCCACCTAGCCCGACTTCAGCCACATGTGGGCACGCGACACAGCTGGGTGCAGAGACTGGTTCAGAAGTGAGCACATGACCAAGCCAGGCCAATCAGAGCCCTTACTGGGACTGTTCGGTAGAAACCAGGGAAAAAGACAGCCTCCTGCCTCTGAGATGCTGGAAGGATTTGAACCTGGGGCTGTGAGTGGCCATACTCCCTGCTATGTGGAAAAAGCGCTTCTGAGGTCATGGACACTAAGCCAGCACCCAGCACTAAGAGATGGCGAGAGAGAAAACAGTGGTCCTGACAACATGGATGCAGCCCTGGATCTGTCACGCCGAGGCATCCTGCCCTTCCCTCTTACACAACCCAAGGTACGCCTTTCATCGCTTTCTGTCGGTTGCGCCTGAAAATATTCTGATCAACACTGAGCACAGCTAGATGTCACTTGCAGGAGGAAGGATCCCAGGGGACAGGCTAGATTCTCCAAGGGCATATCAGCAGCTCGGTCATCAGAAGGTGAGAATTAGCACCAGAAATCACTTCTCCTGACTCTGGGTCCTGTTCCCTTTATTCCCTGGAAAAGCTGGAATTACCAGCCCTTGCACCTGGGTAGTGAATGACCAGGATGCAAATCAGCTGGAAAGGAGATCAGACGATGTAACTAGGTCTAGAGGATCCCATTCAGCTAGAAATCCCTCCGCAGAGCCAGCTCCCCCAGGTCTTTTTATTTATGGCTACTCTCGGTTGAGGTGCACGGGCTTCTCATTGCGGTGGCTTCTCTTGTTGCGGAGCATGGGCTGTAGGCACGCAGGCTTCAGTAGTTGTGGCTCGCGGGCTCTAGAGCGCAGGCTCAGTAGCTGTGGCGCACGGGCTTAGCTACTCCACGGCATGTGGGATCTTCCCAGACCAGGGCTCGAACCCGTGTCCCCTGCATTGGCAGGCGGGTTCTTAACTGCTGCGCCACCAGGGAAGCCCTCCCCCACGTCTTTTCAGCAGGTGAAGATCTGGAGCTGAAGTTGGGAAAAGAAGTTGTTAAAAGGCAAGTCTCAGAGATATTTTTGTCCTTTGCTTAACCCCCGCAAAGCAGGGTGTCCTCATGGGACTCTCTGTCCTACTGTGGTTTTCCCTACTATGTTTACTCAACTCCAGGGAAAGTTTAGGAATCTACTCAGGGTGGGGCTGGGAGCTCTGATCACAGTTTGTGCAGATGTGAGCCACTCCAGTGCTGGTTCTGGGGAGTGAGGGCAAGTGCACACCGGCTTCCCTCTTTGTCCTCTTCCTCTGCTTCGCCTGACTGCATCTCATGTGTCCACACCCCGCCCTGCAGTAAAGTCTCTTCTCAGGAAGGGATCGAATATCCCTTAACTATGGCTTCGTGTGAAATGAGATACTGCATACTCTTCTCTGGGAGATTTTGGAAGCTAGATAAATATTTGGGTAATAAAAAAAATACTGTTTCGGGCTTCCCTGGTGGCGTAGTGGTTAAGAATCTGCCTGCCAATTCAGGGGACACGGGTTTGAGCCCTGGTCCGGGAAGATCCCACATGCTGCGGAGCATCTAAGCCTGTGTGCCGCAACTACTGAGCCCATGAGCTACAACTACTGAGTCTGCGTACCACAACTACTGAAGCCCGCGCGCCTAGAGCCTGTGCTCTGCAACAAGAGAAGCCACCACAATGAGAAGCCCGTGAACCGCAACGAAGAGTAGCCCCTGCTCGCCACAACTAGAGAAAAGCCTGTGCACAGCAACGAAGACCCAATGCAGCCAAAAATAAATAAGTAAAATAAATAAATTTAAACCACAGTAATCTATAAAAACAAAACAAAGTTTCCCATTAAAAGACTTCAGGGAGTGATGGGTGTAGGAGGCATTTTTTGGTGAGAATGGAAAAAAAAAGCATCCCTCCAGAACCTTCTGTTTTCACATGTAAGGATATCTCTGACTAAAGGCGCTGTGGGGTCCTACCCCCTTCCTGGAAGTACAAGTGCATGATCACAGGTTCTTTTTGGAGACTGTCTCCTTGTTGATGTTGCTTATTCTAATGGACTGATTTTGCCTACTGCCTTGGTTTGAGTTGCTCCAGTTGCAGACCCTACGGTGAGAATTTGCATGCAAATAATTCATTTGGGAAGTAATCTTGAGAAATGCTGATAGTGGGGTATGAAAGTGAGAAAGAGAAGGGATAGAAATAAATACGTGGTGTGTTAGCAAGTCAGTTACTTCTAAGGGTAACTGGGACTCAGTTCTTCTGGATAACCCTGAATGAATGAATGAACATATGCATGAGTGACAGTAATTGCCTCTTTGAGTGGTTTCAGGTAAATCAAGGAAAGGGGCTGAGTCCCAGAACTGGATCAGCACAGAATGGGAGAAGACAAGGAGCCAAGAGAAGAGAATGGCTGTAGGAGTTCAAATGCACGTAGGATTAGGAATTCAACGGCGGCAGGAACTCAGAGAATGTGGGGAGAGATGACCTTGAGAAGATACGATGGAGGAGCTAGCCCATCAGAAGTTAAACAGAGCACGTTTAACTTCTCACAAAACCTGGGATGGGGGCTGGATTCAATTTTACATAATCTTGGATGACAGGCCTCAGCAGACACCCAGATGGTAGATACACAGGAGCAGCCGTGTATCTACCATCCGTCCTGGCTTCTTCCTCACGGTGTCAACTTAAGCAGATCTCTTTACCCCATGCTGTAGCCTGGATAATGGCCCCAGAGATATCCGTCTCCTAATCTCTGGAACCTGCGAATGGTACCTCACGTGGTGAAAGGCATTTTGCTGATGTGATTCAATGAAGGATCTTGAGCTAAGGGAGATTATCCTGGAGTATTCAGCAAGCTCAGAGTGACCACAGAGGTCCTTATAAGAGGGAGGCAGGAGGATCAGAATCAGAGAGAAGAAGGTGATGTGACCATGGAAGCCGAGACTGGGGTGAAGCGGCAGGGAGCCAAGGAGTGCTGGCATCTTGTAGAAGCTGGAAGAGGCAGGGAATGGATTATTCCCTGGAGCCTCCAGAAGGAACCAGGCCTGCTGACATGTTGGTTTTAGCCCCTCAGACTCATTTCAGGCTTCTGACTCCCAGAAATACACAAGAATACATTTGTGTTGTTTTAGGCCACCAAGTTTGTGATAATTTGTTACGGTAACAATAGGAAACTAATGTAATGCTCCTCTCAAGTTCCTCATCTGTAACGTGGAGCCTCGGGCAAACTTAGATGACCTCCGTGGCCCCACCTAACTCTCTTTCTCATTCCACAGTCATTATCCTGGCTTTCTTTTGGGCTAGACAGAATACGTATCTATGTCTTTTACAGACCTTAAGAAGTCAAGGTCTAGTGCGATGTAAGGACACACTTCTATGGCCGAGGTGAACTAAAACCCAGTCACTTGTCTCTTCATTTCCATTAGATAAAAGAGTCTTAGGTCTTTCTTGCTTATATTGTATTTGGATACAGAACAATTTGAGCCCATTTCAGTGGTGTTGGCATCACGAGATGAGAGCTCAAGGTCAGATTCGGGACTTGAAAGTCAGAGTCAAGGTGACGAGCAACAGCTCATGGTGATGAATTAGAGCCAATTTTCAAGTTTATAAACAGCTACAGAACCTCATGATCTCATGAGGTAGTGCCATCGGGACGACTATTTTGGAATTAAAGTAACATCAGGACATTTTTCACCTGTTAAGGGGCTCTTTATCAGAAGATCTTAATGTGCATTTCTACCCAATAAGTACTTACAATTTTCAGTCTCTGCATGAGAAAAGGGGAAGAACATATCATGGAGGAGAGAGAAGAACAAAAATTTCAGCCCTTGTATATAGGTTCCTTGGAAAATTGGCTTCTAAAATCCTGCACAGGGTCTTCCCTGGTGGTCCAGTGGTTAAGACTCCACACTTCCACTGCAGAGGGTACAGGTTCGATGCCTGGTCGGGGAGCTAAGATCTCACATGCCGTGTGGTGTGGCCAAAAAGAAAAAAAACAAAGAAAACCCTGGGAGATAAAAAAATAAAATAAAATGTTAAAATCCTGCACAATACAGAGAAAAACTACACTGAGTACTTTTAATAGGGTGATTGTTGTTTATTCACTCTTTCTTATTAAACCAACAAATATTTATTAAGCATCTAGCTTATACTAGATACTATTCTAGACACGGGTTGTACATGGACTGCACATTCTAAATATATTTGATGGAGGTGACATTACAGACAGGTCATTTGGGTACACCATGACCAATGGCAGAAACGCTGATGGCTATAGAATTGGGGCACTGCCCATGGCCCCTTCAAGGGAATGGGAACTGAGTCACTTAGTCAGCGTGAGTCTTGGGCAGCTGTTCCTCCTTCCCACCCACACAGCTGCCTCTCCTTTCAATGGATGTGCAAATGGCCCAGCTGGAAGGGCTGGAGCTTGTGGAGTCAGATTCTGTGGTTCCATTCCTGGCTCAGCCACTCCCATCTGTGCGATTCTGGGAAAGTCACTTTCAACCTCTCTGAGCCTCTGTTTCCTCCGCTGTAAAATGAGGATGATAAGAATGACTTTGTATTGCTGTCATGAGTATTAAAGACTGGAAAATGCTTGGCCCAGAGTAACTATGATTCTGTTACCTGTTCACCTAGTTCTGGGCTGGATGAGCCCTGGTGCAAATAGTCTGGGATTTAAGTAGTTGTGGAAGCAGCAGTAAGGAGGGACTTCAGATCTGAGGGAGACAAGCCCATTTGTGGATGGTAACGAGACAGCAGGCACTGGGCACAGCTGTGAGAGAGCAAGGTATTCATTCATTCATTCGTTTATTCAACAAATGTTCACCAAGCCCTCCTGTGTACCTGCGCACTGTGTTGGGACCCAGAGAGGCTGAGAGGAAAGATGGATGCAGTCAGGTGAAAGAGACAGATAAGCAGCAATTACAATACAGTGTCATACCTGCTCTGATAGAGGCGGGCACTGGTGGGCTTCTGAAAAGGAGGCTCATCTCCCAGCCTGGGCATGGGGAGGGTGTCAGAGAAGGTTTCCTAGACCACGTCACCACTGAACTGAAGGCATTAGCCAGATGCAAGGGCATTCCAGGCAGTGGGAAAGCAAGGGTGAAGGCAGAGCGGTGAAGGATCTTGGTAACTGGGGGGAACCCAGGATGTGATTTTACACTTCTATTTAGTTTTCACTGCTTACAATGAGCCTATGTTATTTTCTTTTATAATTAAAAACTGATTTTTAATTATATAAAATACATAAAGATATAAATTTTTCACAAAATAGTTTGTGTCCAAACCATGTTGGAATTATTTCAATCTACCCTTGGGGGTGTGGGGATCAGGGACTGACAGGGGACAACAGAGGAGATTTGGGGGACTGATAATATTCTGTTTATTGAATTGGTTCCATGTGGGAGTTCACTTTGTGAAAATCGAGCTTTAACCTTAGAATGTGTGTACTCTTCTACATGTATGTTAAACCTCAGTAAAAGTTTTATTTGGGTTGGCCAAAAAGTTCATTTGGATTTTTCCGCAACAGCCTATGGAAAAACCCGAACGAACTTTTTGGCCAACCCAATACAGAAAAACAGTGTGGGCTTTTGGGACGAGGGTCTGTCACGTTTAAAACCATGTAATCTCAACAGCGTCTGCCATTGAGAGATGGGTGGGAGTGGGTGTCTGCCATCTTTAAAGGGACAGTACAATTTATAAATTTTTTTCCCCCTGAAAGTTCTCCCATTTTAGTAGTTTAAAAGCTAGAACCTGGATTTCTCTTTCTCTTCCTACTGAGGGAGGGGCTATGAGAGAGGTGTAATTTCTGGGTACTGCTTCAGTAGCTGGCTATGAAATTAGTCATAAATGATCTATCTGGTCAACTCAGTTATCTAAGGCTTGATATGGGTGTAGCTGAGTTTATTCATTTATTCCTTCAACACTTTTTTTTTTTTTAACTCTCTGCATGCATTGTGGTAAATGTCTAAAACACTAGGATAAATAAACTGCGTTCTTGCCTTGAGACATTTCCCATCAGGCAGAAAGAAGTCGGTATATAAACAAAATTAGAGAAATAAAGTGTGATTCGGGCTATAATAGAAGTATGTATAGGGTATGAATAGTGGGAGGGAAACAGTGGGAAAGACCAGAAGCCCTTAGCTGGTGGGTGTATTAGGAAAGACTTTCAGAGAATGGAACTCTTGAAAGAACAGAAGGTACTGGGTGTGCCGGCATTTGGCTGGGATTAAGGGAGAGTCTGGAAGGTTCTTCCAGGAAGAGAGAATAGCAAAGGCAAAAGCACAGAGGTGTGAATGAATTATCCAGACAAGTTTGGGGAACAAAAGAGATTTTGCCCAGTTGGAGAGACAGGCGCTGGAGGAATGGGGAGGGTCATTTCAGTAGAAGAGAAAGACATGGGGACATAGATGAAGAGGGCTTTCCCTACCAACCTAACAGATTTTTTTTTTAAATTAATTTATTTATTTAATTTATTTTTGGCTGTGTTGGGTCTTCGTTTCTGTGCAAGGGCTTTCTCTAGTTGCGGCAAGTGGGGGCCACTCTTCATTGCGGTGCGCGGGCCTCTTACTATCGCGGCCTCTCTTGTTGCGCAGCACAGGCTCCAGACGCGCAGGCTCAGTAGGTGTGGCTCACGGGCCTAGTCGCTCCGCGGCATGTGGGATCTTCCCAGACCAGGGCTCGAACCCGTGTCCCCTGCATTGGCAGGCAGATTCTCAACCACTGCGCCACCAGGGAAGCCCCAACCTAACAGATTTTTAAAGCCTTTATTCTATAAACAATAGCGGACAGAGGAGCAACATGGTCAGAGTGACTTCTTGGAAGAAGAACTATAACAGAGGATGGAGAGAGCCGGACAAGAGGAAAACAGACTGGCCAGGAGACCACTGCAGCAGTCCAGGCAAAAGTTGGTGGAGGTTTGCAAATAAAACAATAGGAGCCTGGTTGAAAAGGTGGGGATGATATAAGGGATGTCAAGAAGGTGGACTCAACAGAGGTCAGTCAACAATCACCTGCTGCTTGTAGGGGTGAGAAAGAGTGAAGTCAAGAGGAGGTATTTCTAAGATCCTGGCACGAGATGACAGTGGATGGAGCTGTAATTCTCCAATAAAGGGAGACTGAAGATGCACAGGTTTGGGGGTGAAAGATAATGTGTTTTGCTTAGGGACAGATTGAGTTTGGGAGGGTTACTCAGCTGGACATGGAGTTGGATTTAGGGTTCTGAGAGCTCTGGGGAGGTGGGAGGAGAATCAGGGGAGAGTAGATGCCATAAACTTTTTTTTACATGAGCAGGGGAAAATGCAACAGTTTTTTTGAGTTTATATGACTCCATTTTCCCATATCAGATTCAGCTAACTTTGTACTGCATTCTTTTTAATGCCCTACTCCTCCCTGTCTTTGACAGCCCATTGAGCCGAGATGACTGCTCCATGTCCCCTGGCAACCTCTGCCTGGGTTCAGGAAAAACTGCTTTAGCCACAGTATCATCTATCCCTCACAATATAGACGGTTATTCTGGATAGACTTTTTATAAATATTTTATTGCAAAATAAAACACAGACGTTGCAGACCACACAAATCAAATGTATGGCTTAACAAATTATTATAAAACAAATACTCCCCAGGTCAAAAACTAGAACTTCCCCAGCCACCCCAGAAGCCTCTTTTAACATGCCCCATCCCCATCCCACTCCCATCCCGATTCCCTTCTTCCCCTAGGTAAGCATTATATGGAGAGAATTGTGGATCTTGTCATTTCTGCCAAGTTTTGGCTAATTTTATCACAGAATCTTCATGCCCATCATTGCCCTGTCCTGGGATGCTCCCCCCTGTAACTGCAAATCACTGTTAGCACTCATCCCCACGAAGCTGTTCCAGATTGCCCTTTTCTCTGTGTTGGATGCCCACTGTGTGTGTTGAGCATTGAGGAATCCCAGAGGGTAGTGTGCCCGAGATCCTGCTCCTTCTCTGTATTGCATTCCTAATTACTTACATTTTGCTTATTTGATTTTTCCCTTTTGTCCATTTTGTCCCCATATTTCTCCCTGTCCTGACTATGTTGTAGATTCTTTCGAAGTAAAAACCAAACCTACTGCTCGTGCATTCCAGACCTTTGCCACTCAGAGGGTGGGCCGAATACCAGCACTGGCATCACCTGGGAGCTGGTTAGAAATGCAGAAAATTGCGCCCCACACCAGGCCTACTGAATTGAAATCTGCATCTTATAAGATCCCCAGGAGGTTCTTGTGCACATTCCAAGTTGAGCAGAACTGTCCTGGAGCAGCGCTTTCTCAAGCTTGGCTGCACATTGGAATCACCTGGGGGGTTCTTCCAAAAACACTCGGGGATTCCGCTGCAATTGATCTGGGAGTTGGTTTGGGCATCAGGATTCTAACAAGCATCCCTACTGTCCCAATTTTCATGGGACTGGGATTTTTTTTTTTCAGGATTTAGAACTTTCAGTGCTAAAATCAGGAACACCCTCAGCAAATCAGGACAAGTCGGTCACCCTAGCCCTGGTGATTATAACATGCAGGTAGAGCTGAGACGCGCTGCTGGAGAGCACATGGCAAAGGCTGGGATGCAGAACTACACCATCCTTAAGTCCCTTAAAAGCAGAGATGGCACTGAACGATTCTTTTGGTATGTCTTGTATTAGGGTATTTTGCACACAAAGTGTCTTACTAATGCTTGTCACTAATATGGTACTTCTCTAAATGTTCCATAGTCACGCCCTCATTTACAAATTTTTTTTATGGTAAAGGGAGTTTATAATTTAACACTCACACCAGCAGGCATGTATGCACACACATACTTCCCACTTTCCAAGAAAAGATCTTAGGGCCCTTCCTGCTGTTCTGGGTTGACTTTGGCAGCCCGCTTAGACACCCCATCATGGGAAAGCTCCTCACCCAGCCCCAGGCCTGGGGTTCACTCCTTCAAGGGTGGCACGAGCTAGCTCTAAGTGTCTCTTATGTTTCTTCAAGACTTGCAAAAGATGATATGTTTTTATTTGGTTTTCCAAAGTCCACCCATGTAACAAAGTAAGACAAGTATACTTTAGTGTGCAATCCAGCATAGGGAGTCAAGTGTAGAAGCCAAGCTCTGGTCATCTTTAGATTCTTCTGTAGCCATGCAGTGTATTGGCTACATGCCATGCAGAGCAAGGCTCGGGGAGCTCCACTCATGGGTTCCTTAGCAATGGTACTTAACCTGTGCTTCAGCTTCTCTATCCCTAAGATGGAGGTACTGATACTACCTGCTTTATAGGGTTGTGAGGACTCAGAGGACTCTTACATGTGGTGTCCTTAGGACTCATGACCCTTCGCAGGTGGCTCTACCAGAGGTAACTGCGGACTTGTATTCCTGCTGAGGCTCTTACTGCCTGCTTTGTTTCTTTGGGCTTCTTGTCCTTTCTTCTCTTTCTTGCATATATTCCTAGGATTAGGGATCTGGAGACATTTACACGCATACCTTGGAGATACAGCAGGTTCGGTTCCAGACCACTGCAATAAAGCGAATGTCATAATAAAGTGAGTCCCACAATTTTTTTGGTTTCCCAGTGCATATAAAAGTTATGCTTACACTATACTGTAGTCTAAGGTGTAATAGCATTATGTCTAAAAAGCAATGTACATATCTCAAAAAATATTGCTAAAAAGTTCTAGCTGTCATCTGAGCCTTCAGCGTGTCGTAATCTTTTTGCTGGTGTAGGGTCTTGCCTAGATGTTGATGGTGCTGACTGATCAGGGTGATGGTTGCTGAAGGGTGAGGTGGCTGTAGCAGTTTCTTAAAATAAGACAACAGTGAGGTTTACTGCACGGATTGACTCTTCCTTTCACGAATGATTTCTCTGTATCATGAAATGCCGTTTGATAGCATTTTACCCACAGTAGAACTTCTTTCAAAATTGGAGTCAGTCCTCTCAAGCCCTGCTGCTGCTTTATCAACCAAGTTGATGTCATATTCAAAACTTTTGTTGTCAACAATCTTCATAATATCTTCACCAGGAGTAGATTCCATTCCACTTCTTTGCTCATCCAAAAGAAGCAATTCTTCATCCATTAAAGTTTTATCATGAGATTGCAGCAATTCTGTCACATCTTTGGTCTCCACTTCTAGTTCTCTTGCTGTTTCTACTACATCTGCAGTTGCTTCCGCCACTGAAGCCTTGAACCCCTCCAAGCCATCCTTGAGGGTTGGAATTGACTTCTTCCAAGCTCCTATTGATGTTGATATTTTGACCTCTTCTCATAAATCACAAATGTTATGAATGGCATCTAGAATGGTGAATCCTTTCCAGAAGGTTTTCAATTGACTGCCCAGATCCATCAGAGGAATCACTGTCTATGGCAGCTATGGCCTTACGAAATGTATTTCTGAAATAATAAGGCTTGAAATTTGAAATTACCCACTGATCCATGGGTTACAGAATGGATGTTGTGTTAGCAGGCATGAAAACAACATGAATTGCATTGTACATATCCATCAGGGCCCTTGGGTGACCAGGTGTATTGTTAATGAGCAGTAATATCTTGAGAGGATTCTTTTTTTCTGAGCAGTAGATCTCACCAGTGGGCTTAAAATATTCAGTAAACCATGTTGTTAACAGATGTGCTGTCATCCAGGCTTTGTTGTTCCATTTATAGAGCACAGACAGAGTAGATTTAGCATAATTGTTAAGGGCCCTAGAATTTTCAGAATGGTGAATGAGCATTGGCTTCAGTTTAAAGTCACCAGCTGCATTGGCCCCTAACAAGAGTCAGCCTGTCTTTTGAACCTTTGAGGCCAGGCATTGACTTCTCCTCTCTAGCTATGGAAGTCCTAGATGGTATCTTCTTCCAATAGGAGGCTGTTTCATCTACATTGAACATCTGTTATTTAGTGTAGCCACCTTCATTACTTACTTTAGCTAGCCTTCTGGATAACTGGTTGCAGCTTCAGCACTTGCTGCTTCACCTTGTACTTTTATATTATGGAGATGGTTTCTTTTCTTAAACATCATGACCCATCCTTTGCTGGCTTCAAACTTTTCTTATGCAGCTTCCTCATCTCTCTCAACCTTCACTGCACTGAAGAGAGTTAGGGCCTTGTTCTGGATGGGGCTTTGGCTTAAGGGAATGTTGTGTTTGGTTTGATTTTCTATCCAGACCACTAAAACTTTTTTCATATCATCAGTAAGGCTGTTCTGCTTTCTTATGATTCATGTGTTCACTGTAGTAACACTGTTAAGTTCCTTCAAGAACTTTTCCTTTTCATTCGCAACAAGGCTAACTATTTAGGGCAAGAGGCCTATCTCAGCTTTTGACATGCCTTCCTCACTAAGCTTAGTCACTTCTAGTTTTTGCCTTAAAGTGAGAGAGGTGTGAATCTTCCTTTTACCTGAACACTTAGATGCCAATGTAGGGTTATTTTTATTTTTATTTTTTTTCCAATGTAGGGTTATTAACTGGCCTAACGGCTGGTGGTGGAGCAGTCAGAACACACACAGCATTTATCAGTTAAGTTCACCATCTTATATGGGCACGGTTTGTGGAGCCCCAAAACAATTACAATAGTAACATCAAAGATCACTGACCACAGATCATAACAAATATAATAATAATTTTAAAAGTTTGAAATATCATGAGAATTACCAAAATGTGAGACGCATAGTGAGCAAATGCTTTTGGAAAAATGATGTCAATAGTCTTGCTGGATGTGGGGTTGCCGCAAACCTTCAATTTGTTAAAAAATGCAATCTGCAAAGTATAGTAAAGCAAAGCACAATAAAAGAAGGCATGCCTATACCGAAGATGTAGAAGGGAATAAATAGCAAAAAAAAGGCACCACTCAATTTGTGGTCTTTCAGTAGTCAGGTTACATGTTCATGTGCTCTTACCCAAATGTGACTTTCTAAAGTGTCCCGGTGGAAGCCCCCTGATTTAAGAATTTGAGATTTCACAAAATTCACAAAAGTTCCTAAATCCTTAAATATACTAACAAGTTCCAGTAAAAGCCAGTGGAATAGGCTTAAAATTGTGACTCAGTTTAATTCGATGTCATATTCTTTCTAACCATTATTCATGAACATTGTACTCCTGATGACCATATTAAAGTTTCCAAGTAACTTTAAAGTATTATTAAAGACCCCATGTACTTTGTCTTTCCATGGTTTCTCTCCTGCAATGGGCAAAATTTAAGGTTAGGATGTCTACCTCTACTCAAGCCTTCCCATCTCCCCCACTTAGTTTTACTTTTTTAAAAGTAGACTTTATTTTTTCAGACAGTTTTAGATTGCAGAAAAATTGAGAAGATAGTATAGAAAGTTGCAATATACCCTGCACCCAGTTTCCCCTATTATTGACGTCTTATGTTAGTATGGTACATTGCTTCAATTAATGGATTATAATTGATACATTAGTATTACTAAGGCCCCAATTGTTCAGATGTTTTAAATTTTAACCTAATTGTTCTTTTTCTGTTCCAGCATCCCATCCAGGATATTTTACATTTAATTGTCATGTCTCTTTAGGCTCCTCTTGGCTGTGACAGTTAAGGCTCCCTTTTCATAACAATTATTATATTACTGTAAGTTATTTGGTACTATTCACTATTGTGATCATGAAATAGAATGCATAGTTAGTACCTACACACATAGTTTAAACATCAGTATAATGACCTAACTATTGATATAATGAAGGAGTAAAACAATAAATATTTAATATGTAGTTGCTTTTATAAATGCTCAGATCTGCATCAGAAATCATAAAATAGTCAGATACTTGTACCCATTTATAATTCAAGAGCAATAAGACAAGACTCTGGAATATTACTGACACTTTTTCTTTATTTTTGACATTTTGAAGTAAGAGCTAAATAAAAAATACTCATATACACATTTGGAATTACTGGGCCTGTGACAGTTATACATTTGACAGGTGCTGATGTATTGATTGCCATGAGTGGAACTGGAGTCACTGTCTTGATTTTCCAAAACGGTGAACAAAGTACAATCTTGCCTAGGTTTATGCAGTAGTTGCATTTACAGAAAATCCAGTGTGTACTCAAATGGTGCAAAAAAATATTTTGTCTACACGGAAAACAGAGTTAAAGTTCTAATGTAATTAGACGCACATTTTAACTGCCCCAAATGTCCAGTCTGACACACAAACAACCCCTGTGCTGCAAAATCCTGCCCCGGAGGCACTTCCTGCGTCCTCCTCCATCTCCCGTTAAATGCCACTGCCCCCTTCTCATCATTGTGAGAACCAATCAAAGCACATGCAAATTTCCAAAATGCCCCCTAGGGGGCGGTACTGCTGTGGGCTGAGGTGCTAGACGGCTTAACAAGGGACTTGCCTTGATTTCTTCCTTTGTAAAATGAGGATAGCAGTAGTTAAGGGATGGAGACAATGCACGTAAAACACTTAGCAAGGTGCCTAGCACACAGTACGTCCTCCAGAATGTAATATAATATTATCTCCCAATCAGCTGAGATTGTTTGGGGGAACACTGTGTTCCCCCAGATAGATGCGGGTGAGTGAAGATGGGAATCAGGCATGCACCACATTCCCTGCCTCCAACATGAAACAAGGAGTGAATTATTAAACACTTAGAGCTCACAAAAAGGAGAGCCCGGGGAGAGCCGGAGTCAGAGAAATCTTTCTGGCGGAGACAAGATTGGCTTATTGAGCCAGGGCAGCTGGTACTTGAAGGAAAATATATTTATCCCATGAATAATAAATAACTCCTAGACCCTTACTTCTCAGAGCGTGGTCTTCAGACCAGCGGCATCAGCAGCGCCTGGAGGTTTGTTAGAAATCTTAGCTTTTACCCTAGACCCACAGAGTTAGAATCTGCATTTTTAACAAGAATCCCAGGTGTTCAACTGCACATTCACAGTCGCGATGTGATGGCCTAGGAAACAAATGAGGAACCAGAGGAAAGAACAATAATACTTTATCCTTTGAGAGAACACAGACCTTGGGTGCTTGTGTGAGAGGAATAGAGAGAGGAGAGAGAGAGAGAAAAGTTCAGATTGTGGAGGGTAGTTAGGTAGTGAGAATCTCAAAGGTGGTCCTAGAGCAATCAATCTATATCAGAATGTGTGTGTTATTCAAATGAAGATTCTCTGCCAGATCCCAGATTTACTGAATCAGAATCTCAAAGAACAAGGAATCAGCATTTAAATAAATTTTTAAAAAAAGCTTCCCCAGATGATTTAAGAATGGGGAGGGACTAACACACCATTGTAAAGCAATTATACTCCAATAAAAACGTTAAAAAAAAAAAAGAATGGGAAGGGAGCTTTAAAAAATACCCACATTATCACCTGTGATATTGGAATCTCTAGCAGCAGGTGAGTCCTGGGTATTTTTGTTTGTAAACTCCCCAGGTGATTCTTATGTTTGAGAGCCATTGACGGATTAAATGCGAAAACCTGGAGGAAAACAGTCCGGGTGGGAGACAGTAACAGAGGTGTGTGTGTTGGGCTGTCTGCAAATACTCGAAGGCTGTCTACCTCAGAAGAGAGAACGAAGACCAGTGGGTAAAAATTTTCGTTGTTTTTTGTCCAAAGAATCATAGCGTTTTTCTTTGCTTTTTTCCCCTTCCTTTCCTCCCTCCCTTCCTAGCAAGAAGGGGCCTTTGAAACGCCCTAGTCCCGACTCTTCCCGTTTGTAGTTAGATGAGTGGTCCAAAAGGTAAAGTGAGCTGGCCAAGGTCAACTCAGATATTCTCATTCCAACCCTACAACAGCAACAAAATAAAACGAGACCCTCTTCCCAGTGCTGGTGCTGTTTCCACTGCACGACAAAGGCATTTAAATCCCGCTCCGATTTCCATCGCAGGCAAGGCGAGAATGAGAAAGGAAACTGGTTACTCTTGAGAAAACAGGGTGCCGTTCCCCACAGTAGGCAGGGTTTAAACGAGGAATTGGCATTTTAGAGAACTCATTAAATCTGAAGACTGATTATACATAGGAAGGTGAAATATAGGTTCGTGAATTTGGATGTTGCTATTACATTCAAGTTGAATCTGACAAATGGCTGATCCCCCCTCGGCACCTCTCCGAGCTACACCGCCGGGCGTGGGTCCCGGGGTGGACGAATTCGCCGCCTCGCTGCGGAGATGAGCCCGACGGCGCAAAGGGACGAGCTCCGCGCGCTCAGAGGTGGGGACAGTTGGCCACGCCAAGAAAGCCGGGGGAGGGCTTCTTGTAGGAGGGAGGCTTCCATCGGAGGCCTGAAGTACGGGCAAGACTCGGCTACTCAGAGGGGAAGTAGAGAGCTGGTGGGGGACCGGCTGGGACCAAGGCCCAGGGGCAGTCGCCAGGGGGGCGGGGTGGGGTCCAAACATCTTCTAGAACGCCCTGTGCTCCTAAGATACCCGGTCCTCTTAAGTTGGTGCTGGAGGGCAATCGAAGCTCCTAGAAGAAGGCCCGACACGGATGGGCTTGGGGGCAGGTGAACCTCGTTTCCCCGGGATGGGCGGTGAGGATGGCAGCCCAGGCAGGAGACCCTCCATAGTCTCTGAAGCCTGTGCGACTCCAGAGGAGAAAGATGCCCAATTAGGGCGCTGATGGCTTTTCTACCCAAGCGCGGCCACAGGCTTCTCGGACGGTAAAGGAGTGAAGTCCGGGTCGGGGGTGGGGTGGGACGGTCTCCTCTGGTCACCATCCCGCGGCACGAGTTGGGCAGGTCTCCCGTCACACCCTCACCAGGCCCTGCCGCTGCCGCCTGCTAGTCACGGCTCTCCCAGTCGTCCTCCCACACCGCCGAGCCTCCGGGTATCAGGCCCGGCCGCATCCCTCCCTTCCCACCGGCCTCGGAGCGCCGGCTCCGGCGCCCGTGCCTCGGGGCGGGTCCCAGCCGCACGCACCTGCCCCCGGGGGCGGAGCGCGGCGCCGACTACTGGGCTCCAGGCTCTGCCACCGGCCACGCGAGCCGCGCCGCGCCCGCACCCCCCGCCCCCTGCCGCCGCCGCACCTCCACTCCGCGGCGCCCGCCCTCCCTCTCCGCGCGGTCGGTGCGTCCCTCCGCCTGTTCCCAGCCGCTGCGCCTCGCACTTCTGACTCGAGTCCCCGCCGCGCTCGTCGTCGCCGACCCGCGCCATGGAGCCGGCCGCGGGCAGCGAGCGCCGCAGCCCCCCGGGCCCCGCCGTCCCGCCACCGCCCCGGGTCCACGTGCCCTTGGCCACCGCCCCCGGCCCGGGCCCGCTGAGCTCCCCCGCGCGCGACCCGCCGCAGCCCGAGGAGGAGCGGCAGCTGCGGATCAGCGAGAGCGGCCAGTTCAGCGACGGGCTGGAGGATCGAGGTGAGCGCGCGCCGCCCCGGGCCCCTTCCCCCGGCCCGGCCCCTTCCTCCCGCCGGGCGGGCGCGCTGAGGAGCCGCTGCTCCGGGCCCGCCTCTCCCCGCCGGCGGGTGGGGCCGGGCGCGGGGCTCGGCGCCTCGGCGCGCGCGGGGGCGCGGAGCCGGGACTTCCCGCGAAGGCGCGGAGAGCAGAGGGCGGCAGCCCCACCTCCCTCGGCCGGCGCCGCTGGGGCCGCCGAGCCTTCGCCGGAACCCGCGAGCCGTGCTGCCTCCTGGGCGACCCCGCCGGGGCCCGCGCCCTCCTCTCGGCCAGCCCTGGTCCCTCCGGCGCCCACTGGAAAAGTTTGCGGGAGGCGTGTGTGTGTGTGTGTGTGTGATTTTTTTTTTTTTCCTTTGCTTTCGGAGCTGAGCGCTCCCGGGGACTGCGGGTCCCGCTCTGTTGGGAGGGTCCTGAGCTCTGTGCATCCTCCTTCCCGGGCCCCCTGCGGCCCCCGCCGGCTACCCGGGAGAACTTCCCTCTGCGGATTTAGCCTCGAGGAGTCCCTCGGCGACCGCCCCGGCGAACGGGAGTCGGGTGACTCCCGACTCTCATTTACGGGGAACCCGGTTTACCGTGGGTCACTGCCCCGCTGTCTGCCGGTGGGGGGAGAGGCCTGGGACACTTGGATTTGGGCCACCAATCCTGGATGGATGCCACTGGAACCTAATGGTTCCCGGAGCGCCCATCCCTAGCCCCTTCAGAATCCTTCCCAAGACACTGGCCTGGAAGCCCGCAAACGTCCCTTTCCGGGGAGGCCAAACCCGACCCTCCGACCGACAGCTGATGCCCCCTTTGAGTTGCCCATAAGAAATGGGAGAGACTACCCTATTCATTCCCGTGTTTGTCTACATTCCTCTTTTTCTCCCTCTCTCGTTTCCTTTTGGCTCAGAGGGAGCCCTCTTCGTAGCCACGTCTGTACCGTCTCTGCTTCTTGCTGAATCGAAATCCAAATCGGCCCCCTCAAAAAGACTCAGTGGCTTTCCTAAAGCCGGTTAGTGGCCGAAACGGGATTCTGACAGCCGGCCCTTCAGGGGGAGCCGGCCCATCGCCACCTCCACCCCCTGTTCTTGGAAGCCTTATTTTGTTGGCTGCGGCGGACTTGTATATTTAAGTCTTCGCAGGTTTCTGTCCTATTCTTAGTATCTCCTGTACATTTTTATTCCGGTTTAGTGTTCGGATGCACAATCTCTTTCCTCTTAGAAATTTTAAACTGTAGCATGTGAAGCATGCAAACGGCAATTCCCAGAGAATCGGCAGGGATGCTCGGGTGAGAACTGGAGCCCCTCCAGGTGCAACGAGTTCCGCGCCTATGTTGCAGTTTGTCCTCCTGTTCTCACCTAACTCGATTATCATTTTCGAGCTGATGATGGGTGACATCACAAGCACCCAGCAAAACCTGTTATTTTTAGTGTAGGTCGTGTTAATTACCTTTCCCACTGTAACTAATGTTGTAGGATTTAAAATTTTTGCATTGAAGAAAGACCGAACTCTGGGCTGGGCTTATTTTTGTAGCATTGCAGGTCATCTGTAAAAGCTGGCCTATTTCTCCCCACCTCACAAAATGATAGGAGGGAAAAAGTGCTAGGGCCAGTTAATATTTAGTGTCATTTTGTAGCTCATGCTCAAGTGTAAAAAGCCCTTCTGAATTTATTCTTTAGGTTATTTTTCACTGGTCAACTGAATTTCATTTTCCATTATGTTATAGCGTGAAAGCATTCACTGTTCATAAACTGTCACTGTGTGAAAGCGCTGCATGTCGCACACTGCCTCTCTGTTAAGATGAACCCTGTCCCCCAAAGAACCCAGCGCCATGTGGCATTGAAAGCTGAAAGTCAGCGTGACATTCTTCTGTTTGACCCATTCCTGGCAGCAAAGAGTTAATGCTGAATGAGTCATTTTTATTAAATAAATCAGAAGCTTAACTAAGGAGGTTTCTTATAATATTTTGTGTTTGTGTTATTTTTTCTTAACGGGGCTGCATCTTTCCAATATCGATTTTTTGTATCCCTTGGGAACTGTTCAGTTGCTGCTACCTTTTTCCTAATGGTGAGAGGATTTGGGGAGGAGGCGGCCTCAGCAGTTGCCTGATGTGTATCTCTACATCATGCCTGGCTTGCTTTCTTCGAGGCCTAAATACCTACCAATGGGTATGTGTGTTTGTGGTGGGTGGGCAGCTGGATTTGTACCTATACTTGGCCTTCTCTCTTGCCCTAAATTCCTTCTGAGCTATCAGGACCCTGTGACAGGCTCCATTTAACTTTGATCAAAGGCTTGCTTTATAAAAATCTAGTGTTTGGAGACTTGAGAGGTATTTTTTCTTTAGAAGTGATGTGGGCTGGTTCCCAGAACCCTAATGAGCTCATATATCAGCCAAATGACACTGCAGTTACTGAGCCTTGTCGTTCAGGGAGCAAGAGCTTTGTGGTCCAAGACCTTTAGGGACTAAAACAAAACATAGGCCAAGTTTGTCTTACGCATTTCCACGCCCTACCTTTTAATACCCACTCTTCTCCCCACAGGTGTTTTCCCATCATTCTGCCCCAAGCCTTAGGGCCCTAGAGTGTTACATGCTTCAGCATTTCCTACTACCTTCCCATCTAATGAATATACCCCTTCCTTCAGAGAATCCAAGCGTGACTAACTCTTAGTGGAAAGCAATTGGAACTAACTCATACTAGCATGGAAATGACTGATGGCTTCAATCTCTCTGCATATATTTGCATCTCCTCCACCCCAAATAAGGTATCAGTCCTTCATTAATACAACCCTTATGCTTACTATTGCCAGGCCCAAATTACCAATAGGTGAAATTCAAGTGAGATTAAAAATTTGAATGTGGAGGCCAACTACGGGTAGGAAGGATCCAGCCCTGTGTGCAAATCTGAGGCCTGCCTTGGCTTCTGTAGGCTGTGCTGCTTTTCTTCTACCTTTGACACACAGCTTCCTGAAAGCTTCAGGAATTCTCAGCTCATCTCTGTGGCTTGCACGTGTGTGTGCAGCTAACACGGGGCGGAGGTGGTGGCACCTGTGTGCGGACCATTCATTTATGGGCTGGGTCCTCATAGGTCATTATACCCCACACCCTTTGAGGAGTGGGAAGTTTTCCATTCTTGGTATTGGCTCTATTTTTAGGAAGGAAAACTAGCAGGAAACAGAAGGTTGGATAGAAATGGGAAAGTTCTTCCCTTCTTGGACAGTCTTCCAATTTACTCCAGTGTTTAAAGTTTGAAGCATCTCCTGGGGAAGCACATACAGGATCAGATCTGGGGAAGAACTACCAGTCCTGTTGATCAGAGGATTCAACTGCCACCTTAGCAGGGCAGTGCAGCCCAGGTGAGCTGGCATCCCAGACTCCCTCCAAGGGGAGTGCTGGCCCACTCCGGGGCGAGGCACATGATTGGTCTGTGCGGTCAGCTCCAGTCATACTGTTGGAAACAGCTGGCTTTGGTAGGGAAAATAAATGTCATGTGTTGGAATTGAAAACCCAGATCCTTGTTGTTTTTCTTAGGAAATTAAATCTACTTCTAGAAGAAACCTCGTTTTTACCCCCAGTGGATAACCTCTCAAGATGGTTGCTGTCAAAGTACCCAGCAAATGAACTGCTTATTTGAGTCAGTACTTAAATGTTACAGCTTCACTCCTCTTGAAAATCAATTGGCCAGGATGAAAGAAAGATTTCCATATCATTTGGGCAAAGGGAAATAAATTATCGGGAGTCACTGGGACCTGCTTCTAGGTTGTGGCTTTAACTGGAGTCAAGGGTGATCACAGTTGAAAATTAGAATGGGGTGTTTTTCAGCAGCTAGGGAAGCAGACAAAGGGACAGTTTGAAATCACTTGTACCCAGGGCACAACTTGATAAGAGAGAAGGTTTTTCTTTTTTCCGTCCAAGTGCATTTTTAAAGGAAGGTTTGGGGAGATTTTTACAGTGAGGTGATGGAGATGGAGTTTATTGCCTACCTTTTGCAAATTTATCTACCTTTTGGTTGTAAATAAGTCTACAGGTTTCAATGATTAAAAAATCTGTGGGGCCTTACCTGGTGGCGCAGTGGTTGAGAATCCTGCCAATTCAGCGGACACGGGTTCGAGCCCTGGTCCGGGAAGATCCCACATGCCGCGGAGCAACTAAGCCCGTGCGCCACAACTACTGAACCTGCGCTCTAGAGCCCGCGAGCCACAACTACTGAGCCCACGTGCCACAACTACTGAAGCCTGTGTGCCTAGAGCCCATGCTCCACAACAAGAGAAGCCACTGCAATGAGAAGCCTGCGCACCGCAGCGAAGAGTAGCCCCCGCCCACCACAACTAGAGAAAGCCCGCGTGCAGCAACGAAGACCCAACACAGCCAAAAATAAAATAGAAAATAAAATAAAATAAATTTATTAAAAAAAAAAATCTGCGGCTGTACACTGGACTCAGTAAGCAGGCTTCTCCACATTTCCTGTTTACTTAGGCCTTCTTCAGGGTGTTTGAATCTGGGTAGTTAATGGAATTGGGAAGTTTTAACAGGGTCCTTGTTATAATTTTTGAACAGGATGCAGTTTTTGGCAACCAGAGGCTTAATGTGGTACCCAGTCAGTCTAACGGGAAGATGCCTTTTCCACAGTGCTTAGGTGTGATTTGTCGCACACTGTGCCTTATTTTACAGGTGGGTGCTTAAGCTCTGACTGCCAATTCCTTCATCATTTGGAGCTGTTGTGATGAGGGTGCCCCACCTCTGAAAGGTGTATTATGGGTTGTTTGGACAGAGATGTTGTCCTGTTTATGTAGAATGCCGGGCTGAGAGTTTGGTTCTTCATGCAACTAAGAGATGCCGTGTATGATCTCTTTACAAAGGAGAAGAAAGAATATAAATCAAGATCGTGCTGAAGATGTTTTAGTCTTCAACCCATGGCTGCTGAAGCTTGGGCACTGCCTCAGAGTCGTCCTGAATTTCTGTTGCTGTTGAGGACTCTCAGTGTTGAAAGCATAGGAGACGAAATCAAACCTTTCTTACACGTGACCCACCTGGGACGCGACCTCCAGTTTTAGCGGGTTTACCCCGCTGCAATATTGTGAGAATTTTTTGACATTTGACTGATACAAAGGAATAGATACTATAGAGCAGAAAGAGGAGGGAAGAAAACGTGGCGTGTAATTTAGGCCTGGTGGCTGCTGGTTGTGGTTAAAGAGAAATGGTCCTTCTGTTAACTGTTGAGGGGAGGCACGGAGGCATTTGTATTCCACAACTCCGAAACCCCGTCCGCCGGTTAGGGCCATGCTGATGGAGCAATGCAAGTCAGTGCCACGCTGAGGACCCCAAATGCCCAACCAGATGTGGGCTATTTGTGCTATTTTTCTAACGAAAAAGTCTCGTTAGAAGGAGCAGCACCTATGTGAGCCAGTGAGCCACAGGGGCAGGGCGATGGCTGGGGTCGTATGTCAGGTCAGGGGGTGGTAGGTACTTTACAAAGAAGACAGCTGCCATTACCCTGCGGGAACATGAGCCAGATATTGCCAGAGCCCGAGATCTTTCAAGAGAGGCCAGAAAGCTTGATTTCCATGCGACTCTCCTAAATGTTAAAACACGTCTTGGATAACGGAATCACTTTGCTGTATACACCTGAAACTAACACAGTGTTGTAAATCAACTATATTTCAATGAAAAAACCCCACATCTTGGCCCGCGGGCTGTCAGTTTGCAATCCTTGGCTAAGAAAGAATAGCTCTAGTTGTGGGTTTCTTAATAAGGGAATGCCTAACTTCCTTTTCTCCTTGTTTTTGTCAGGCTTACTAGAAAGCAGCACTCGGCTAAAACCCCACGAAGCCCAGAACTATAGAAAGAAGGCGTTGTGGGTCTCCTGGTTCTCCATTATTGTCACACTGGCCCTGGCGGTGGCTGCCTTTAGTGAGTATCCGGAGTCTTGCTGATCGATGTATGTGCCGGTGTTGCCTGTTTTATTCTCTGACTCCTATGGGATGTGCTTTTGCTTTTAGCTGACTATCATTGATGAGTAAATTTTTTTCGATGGTTGCATAGTCAGGATGCTTATAAATTAGGAAAATGGCTTCTCTCCTCTGCAGAGGCAAGAGGTGGTTAAGAAGAAGAAATGGAGAACGGACTGGGAGCTTTGGCTCTCATCAGTATGCGGGTTTGTGGCAGTAGATTCTGGCTGCCAGCTGAATAGTGAAAATATTCTCTTGGTGGATGCCTTCAGCCTGGGCTGACATGTGACAAATATACATGCTTGAGATTCGTATTTTGAGCTTCATGCCACCAGATGAGTGCAATCGTTCCCCCGATTGTATCTGCGTAAGGTTTAGAATAAAATCATCCGTACATTTTAATGAAAGGAGAATGGGAGGGTCCTCTCTCAAGTTTTCAGTGGCCATGGAAGCAGAAATATTTATTATAATCAAGAAGAACTAAGACAACTGAACACTTTCTGCCCATGGATGATCCTTTGTCCGTGTTAGGAAGCCCCATGACATGCGTTTTCTCTGCTAACATTTGCAGCCTATAGAGATGTGTGTGTGGTGTTTATTCTTAATCGTGCAGTGATTCACAAGCTTAAGCAGTGACATTCAGCTTCAGCTCAACCTTGCTGGAAACCACAGTGTCATTTATTTATTTTCTTTAATGCTAGGGAAAAGAATGTATTTTGTGCATTTCGTGATTAATTTATGACTTTAACAGAAAGATCTATATTCTAAGTGATGAGTATCGTACGAGGTGTCTCATGTGACACCCCACAGAGTAGGAGAAGAAAGGGCTGTGTCCGCCGGAAGATGCTGCCCTGTGTGTGTTTGAAATTCCATTCTGCACAGTTAGAGCTGCTGCTGGAAGTTGGTGTTGGCTCCCAAGAGGGAATATTAGAATTTGACCAAGTTCTCCCCGCAAAACTCAGCATATTTTCCTGGAAGCAATTTATATTGGAAACACTGTACCATGTCTTGGCTTTTTGTTTTGTTTTGTTTTTTTGTTTTTTTAAAGCCACACATTTAGCAGCCAAGGATAATGCATTTCAGGGTAGAAACATTTACCAGTGAGCCAGAAATCTGATCAAGAGGAATTCTGGGAAGGGTAAGCTGGGACGAAGTGAGAGAGTGGCATGGACATATATACACTACCAAATGTAAAATAGATAGCTAGTGGGAAGCAGCCGCATAGCACAGGGAGATCAGCTCGGTGCTTTGTGACCACCTAGAGGGGTGGGATAGGGAGGGTGGGATAGCGAGGGTGGGAGGGAGATGCAAGAGGGAGGGGATATGGGGATATATGTATACATATAGCTGATTCACTTTGTGATACAGCAGAAACTAACACAACATTGTAAAGCAATTACACTCCAATAAAGATGTTAAAAAAAAAAGAGGAATTCTGATTCCTGAAAATAGCTACTCCTCCTCCTTTTTTTTTTTTTTTTTTTAAATGCTGAAACAAGAATAACGAGCCCGATTGATGTCCCTGGAGCCCGATTGATGTCCCTGGAGGATAATTTGGTCACGGTGGCTGGTGGTGGGGTCCGAATCTGACACCATAATTTACATATGGAAAGAAAGAGGAATGCCAGGAAGGGAGAGGTGATTTACAAACAGAATAATAGTTACTCAGATGCGCGGCTGTGTGCCTGATAGAGATGTTAACGACTCTATAATGTGGGTGTTTGAATGAGGACCTGAATGTGAAGAAATACTGAGCAAGTCTTTCCTTTGGGAGAAGAATCCTACATTTGATGTCTTTAATCTCAGAATAAGAACAAATTAGGAGGAAATTTTGGTTTCCCGTATTATGCCTGATCAGTTGGGTTATCATAAAAACTTTGTTCCATTTCTTATAATAGGAAAAGACTGTTGCATAATGCATATGGAATTCGAATATTGCTTTGTGAGAAGCGTTCTGTTTCTTTTCAGAACGATCTTACCACTTTTTTATGGCAAGCAAACAATTTAACTCCTGTAAGTTCTTGCCTATAAAATGTTGGCATTGACATATACATGGTATGCTCTTTGTTGCTTTCTATGGTACATTCAATTTGTTCCCAAGTTGCTTTCAACTTGTTCTGGTCCAGTGAAACCAAAACATGTAGAAGATAAACTATATTTTTTCCCGCTTTAACTACAGAGTAGCTTCAGTGTATGTGCACCTGTCTGTGTTTTGTACTTTAGACCCTTGAGGTGGCCTGTGGCTGTGTTGTTAGCGCTGCTGGTTTTACTCTTTAGTTTCCTAAGTTTATTTTGTAACATGAAATATTAAAAAAAATTTAAGGCATTGTTTACATGTTGACAGGCCTTCGCTCACTCCTTTTCATAGTTTTGAAGGGAGAGAAAATCAGTAGAGATTAAGCAATATAAGCTGACTTTTGAAGTTGTGTGAATTAGTATTTCAAGGGAAATGGTACGTTTCAGAAAGTGCAGTAAAAGTATTTTTAGAAAAGTGTCAGAAGGAGCCCCCAGTCTTCTTCTCCAAGGAGGTGGTTGACAGAGAGATGGGATAAAATGGAATATGGTCTGGCTTGGCGAACCCCTGTTTTATCCTGTGAAATGGTCAGGTTGAACCAGTTAGCATTTTAAAGAGAATTGCTGTACAATGCAGTGCTTTGAGATGGCAGAGAAGTGTTTGGAGCGTGTGCCCGCGTGTGTGTGTGTGTGCGTGTGTGTGTGTGTTGCCAGGGGGTGATAATCATGGTGAAGAGTAGAAGACTGTGTGTATTGTCGTGCCTTCTTGCCACTACTGGATGGTAAACTCTTTGGGAGCAGGAAGAACATCTTTACGTGGAATCAGGACTCAAGGTTGTTGAATGAATGAACTGAGAGAGATTTTAAAAAGCGTTTTTTCGGTTAGGTGGAAGGAAAAGATTTCTTAGAAATAAATTTCATCTAAACATTTGTTTAGATACCAGGCTTAGGTCTCATTTATTTTATGAACAATTGAAATCTTGTCGAGACAGCTGGAAAATCCGACAGCCGTTCTCTTGCTAAGGGCCCTGTCTTTGAGCTGTATCTGCAGGTTCAGTTAGAAACCCATCTTTATCTCCCCACCTGCCATTTTCTCTTTACTCATAGATGCTGATTTTTAGCTGAGCATCCTCTGGAGAAAGGCTATTGTCTCTTTTGTGTTTGGAAATGAGGCTGCTGGATATATATAAGTTTGGGGGACACCTCTTTTCTCAGGGCTGGAAAGATGTGTAGTTTTACATAGTGTGTACATTGCAAATAAAGACTATTACCCTTTACTTCCTATATGCTTCCAAGTAATCAGGTATGCCGTGTTTTCCCAAATTAGTACTTTCCAAAAGACCATTAGATGAAACTAGCTTTGGTCAGTATTACTGAGTGATCTGTGACAAATCACTTACAAATGTAACTATGGTTGACATTCATGTGTCTGGTGTAGTTTGAAAAATTAGGTGAATTTTTAAAGTTTGTGACTTGAAAGTATTTTGAGAGGAATATGTGCTTTGAAAGGGAAATGAACTATTTTTGATAATACTTGGTAATGTAGTGATTTTTTGGACCTGCTCAAATGCTGATATAAAACCAGATGGTAATACATCTTGAATATTTCAGAGAGAGCTCTAGTTTGGCGTTAAAATTACTTCTGTTTATAATCGGTAGGCAGCATGGAAAATGGCAATCCTGTTATGAACAAACCTTAAAAAAAATCTGTTTTAATAATGAGGCTAGAAGGAGAACAGAAGTTCTGTTTCAGAATTCAGGGTTTTGACATCATTGATGTCTTTGTTAGAATGATTTAGGAAAATGCATTCTAACTCTTTCTGAGCTTTGAATGAGTGCAAGTTAATTTTTAGGCACTCAATACATGTCCTGTGAGAAATGAAGATATATTTGAAACATTCTCAGGGGAAAACTTTTCCTAAGATACACAGTTCTACTTTAAAAAAAAAAAGTACTCCAAACCAAGATCTTCTCAGAAAAAGCTCACTCAAAAATTTTGTGAATCAGTAGATTTAAGAATTACAAAATTTTCTGAAAGGAGTGATTTTATATTTGGGAGTTTTAAAATAATATATCTGATTTTCATATAAACTGTTGACCCTTAAAAATGGTAGAATAAGTGTAGTTATTCTTTTTATTTTTAATTTGTGAGTCCGAGAGTTGAGAGATAAGTGAAATGAAATTACAGATTCTTCTATAAACTCAGCAAAATATGTCTGGGAACTTTTTTAGGTATCTCTCAAGTGACACATTTGTGAGGTGGGAAAGAAGACAGAAGATCCTCCAGTGGCGTTCTGGTGCCCTAAGAGTAACGTCTAAATAATTACAGTGGTGGGACTTTCCTGGCGGTCCAGTGGTTAAGACTCTGCTTCCAATGCAGGAGGACAGTCGGGGAACTAAGATCCCATATGACCCGCGGCGTGGCCAAAAAGAAATTTACAGTGGCCTAAAACGTGTGTCCCGATCTGACCCTTGCCCCACTTTCTCAGACACCCCAACTTCTCCTCAGGATGGGAGTGGGCATCCTTCAGCAAAGCTCATCTTCCCATGGATCTCCACGTGGCTGAATCCTCAGAGGGGCCTCCCCAGTCACCAGGACTCATCCCCCAGAGTAGTTTTACCCATCACACGGTGTATTTTCTTCATCCCAGTTTTCCCCTTTGTGTCCCCACCTCCGTTGGATGATGACGCCTGTGAGGCCCTTGCCTCTCCTGCCTGTGTCCTTAAGACTCAGCCCCTGAACTGTTTCCCTGAACCAAAGACTTCAACACTCGGTTTTTATTCTGCTCATAGAATGATCCTTCGTGTCATTTGCTGTTCTTTTTTATTTCTATTGATAAAAGAAGTATGTGCACGTTATAAAAATTCATGAGGCCAGAGGTACACTGTGCCAGTCTCTTTCCCATCCTAACCTCTCTCCCTGTTCCTGCGCCTCCCGGACGATGTTTGTTGCCCGTGTCTTGTATTTTCTTCTAGACATTCTCTGGGCACGGGAAGCCCAGATGTGGTGCCGTGCACGCTTCCCGTTGGTACTTAGGTTAGATATGGCGTCTTATTCTTGCTGGTCTTTCAAAGAGCCCGGCCTCTTCCCAAGCTGCTGTTTCCCTAGCGTAGTGTGAAGTCGATTCGAGGTGGAGAGTTTTCCGGAACAACTTCCCAACCACGGCCTGCCTGGGCTGCTGAGCCGGGTGACACGGTGGGGACAGGATGTGGGCAGGAAGCTTGTGAGCCACATCCTGGGCGTGCTGAGTGGGATAACTTGCTACCCGGGAGCGTGCCGGGCGAACGATAACCGGGGATGCTGATTCTGAGAGGTGGAAACCAGGAGGGAGGAACAGGCTGAAAGGCAGTTTGGGTGCCTCATCCTGACAACACGCCCTGCCTCTGGGTTCCTCCTTCACATCCGCGAGGTCGTGTCCTCACAGGTTGCTGCCTGGTCCCCTCCCCCATGCTGGCTCAGTGACGCCTCATGGATGCGGAGTAGTATTTTAGTCCCACCCCTTTGCTTACCTAGAGTCTCCTCCTGACCTTGGCCCCTCCTTCCTGGCTGTACTCGGATGTACTCCTCCCATCTCCCAGCCATGCCAGCCCACAAACACGCCTTGTAGTTCCCCAAATGCTGCATCCAACCCGGCGCTCTCATACCCATGCACCTGCTCTGCCCTTGGCCTCAGATGCCCTTTGTTCCTGACCCCCCGCTTTGTTTTCTTGCTACATTGTATTTCTCCCCCAAAACTGAGATGAAAGATCCCCTCTTCCAGGAAGCACACCCTGACCCTCCGGGCTGTCTGAAATGCTCCTTTTGCCCATAGCTGCGTGGGCACCCAGCAGTCAGGGACGTGACACTCAGTCACTGTCGCTCTGTGCACTGATACACCCCCCTCACAGGCAGGGCGCCGTCCTCTCCAGTCTGCTTTCTCTGCCCCAACACAGTTGGCGCTCAGATATTGGTTGGACTGGAGTAATTTTGACATCTTCCTGCTGAGGCCACCGTGGCTGCAGCAGGTTGAAGATGTACATTTGCAGGTAAAGAGCTCCGAAAAAGGCACGGCAGCGTTTTCAAGTGAACGGAAACAAGGGGGAAAGCCGTCTTCAACTTTGTGGGTAAGGGGGCTGGGGCATGCAGGCCCCTTCTCTCCCCCTCCCCCTCATTCCACTCTCCCGCCCTCCCCTCTCCCTCTGCCTCCTCTTGGACCGAAGGATCCAGGGTTCTCTTGACCGGACTCGCTTGTGGCTGTTAGGAGAGCACGTCTTCCTGAGTCTCCACGCTTACCATGCGCTGCTGTTTCCAGCCACAGTGCAGGAGGGGTCTTAGCAGCTGCTTGCTTGTTCTGCCTTCCTTCTCCCTGCATTCTGCACACAGCCTTGAATTAAAAGTGTGGCCAGGGTGCATTTGCATGGGGGTGTCTTTGTCACACAGCGGTGGCAGTGACTCAGGGGAGCTGGGCAGTGAGCCCCGGCTGGGCTCCTCTCATTAGGCTCGCCGGGTCCTTGCCCCTCCTTCCTTGCACCTGGGCTCTGCTAGGAAATGGGCCAGGGCCCTGTGGGAAATTCCTGAGGGCTTTTCCTATTGCCTCTCAGTCTCTTTCCAGGCATATTTGTTAGCCGGTTGGACAAGAAGGGGTTTTCTGGTCTGCTTGTACTCCAGGGCTGTGATTTGGTCCTCTGGGAATTGCCTCTTAAAGACGAATGTCTGGCAAACTTCTTGACAAGAGGTTATTTCCTGGTGTCCCATCCTGAGGGCTGAAGATGATGCCAGAGTGTGGGAGAGAACCCTCCTTCCCCCAGTAAAGGGACCTGTTCCTCACTCTCTGCCAACTCTCCCATGCCTATCAGCTCATCCTTCCTTCCAGCTGGTGGATGTGTTCATTCAGTCCTTAGCGAATTTCTGTTGCCTGTCTGCTGTGCTAGTTACGACAGAGAACATTAGGAAGTGGGACATGGACCTAGAGACTGTCATACAGAGTGAAGTAAGTCAGAAAGAGAGAAACAAATATCATGTATTAACACATATATGTGGAATCTAGAAAAATGGTACAGATGAACCGGTTTGCAAGGCAGAAATAGAGACATAGATGTAGAGAACAAATGTATGGACACCAAGGGGGGAAGGCGGGGGGGAGGGGTGGTGATGGTGGGATGAATTGGGCGATTGGGATTGACATGTATACACTAATATGTATAAAATAGATAACTAATAAGATCCTGCTGTATAAAAAAAAAATTAAATTAAAAAAAAAAAAAAGGAAGTGGGACAGTCTCTTGGTCCCCTTGAAGAGCTCCAGCCTAATGGGAAGGGGAACTCCGCAGATGTCAGGGCAAATAGTAGGGACTAGAGGACTTTTACCTTCAATGATAGGATGGACCAGAATAAACCCACTCACCAGCCTAGGAAGACAATGAGGAAGCTTATCTGACTCAGCTTAGCTTGGTGAGGGTTGGGGAGTGTTCCACGAGAACTTATAACCACGGGATTACCTTGTGCAAGTTTGTGTTTGGAATTTTCATAGGTTGATTTCCTAAGAAATAGACCCTGAGACTCTGAGATTTACTGCAAGAGGTGTATTGGGAGTGGAGGCTGGGAGAGGCTGTAAGGAATAATACCTGAAAGGGAGCAACGGAATCAAGACTGGGCAGAGGGAGAAGTTGAACTTCGATGCTGTTACCTCAGAGGCTTGTCCCACAGGGACTTAGAAGCTGGAATGGCCCTTCAGAATTGTCTAATTGAAGCAAGGTTGTTAGAGCAGTCATTGGTGTGAGCTGCCCCACGGAAAAGTGTAACCTTGGGAGAGGCAGCTTCCTTCAGTAGAGGTTGGTTCCAGGAGAGGGATGTCACTGTGAGCCGTCAGCAGCCCTCATTCCTGGTGGCTTGAGGAATGAATGCTCAGGTCCTGAGGGAGGATCCAGGGGATACACCATGGCATCCGCTTTAGGAGTTTATCCTGCCCGAGTAGCCTAGGAACCCTCAAGCTGAGATATTAACATAGATGTGGCTCTAGGTCAGAAATATCCCTGGAGTGCCTGAAAGAACCAAGTGTAGAACCTCAGCTAAGTCCCAGCAGCGTCCCATGGATGACACTCCACCGAAGATGAGCTCATAATCCAACAATAGGAAGCTCCTGAGAAAGGATCCACCATGACTACGTCAGACAGCATGTGATTAGAACTCCTATTTCCAGAGAAGAGAATTACTTGACAAAATCTGTAAAATGGGTATATTTAATGAGTAGACAATCAAAAAGGAATCAAACACACGAAAGGAAAAGACACTGAAAAGACCAAATGGAAAATAACCAAAGAAATATATATTTTTGTTGTTTTTATGGAAGCCATAACATGGATGTAGTTTTTAAAAATTTAAGAACTACAACAGTCCCCCACTCACTCTCCTCTCTATTTCCTCCTTGTCCCCATCCTGGCAATCACTTTGCCTCTCTAGTTAGTTGATCCTTGCATTTACTTATATCTGTATAAATAACAGGCTTCTAATGCCAGCTCTTGAATTTTTGTCATTTAGGCATTATTTGTTGACTTCCCACCATGGAAGAAGATAATTTACTCTTTACCCTCCTCCTGGTCCCACACAAACATGCTGACTTCTTGAATTTCCATCCTTGCATAATAGTTATGGTTTGCATTATTATGACTACATAAATCTTGCTCACTGAGCTATATGGTGAAGAATGATTACTTCTTTCCTGCACCATTTTTTATTTTCTCTTGGTTTTAATATCTGTTTTGTTTAGTCCTATGTTTATTTTTCTCTGCATCTATTTCTTATTAAACTCCAATTCAGCATTTTTATTCCAACCTCAGCTTCTCTGTAATATTTTCAGATGCACTGATAATTCTGTCAGTTTCATCTTGAAGAAATCTCTCTTGGAGCCGTTTGACATCCTCTAATCTGTTTGGTTGCCCTTTCTATTAGGTGCCCAGCTGCATCCTAGAATCACCCTTCACCAGGGATTTGGGCATTCCCTGTATTTTTCTCCTCTGCTGAGTTCCCCGTTTCCTGGATACCACGTTTTTCTCTTCTCTGATTGACACCCTTATCTTCTTTTTAACTCCTCTACCTAGGAAGGGGCACAAGGGAAGGGAAGCTTTCAAGCCTGAAATGTCATTAATATATCCTGACACTTGACTGATGCCTTAATAGAAAATTCTCGGTAGGAAATAATGTTCCTTAAGAGTTTTGAAGTTCTTATTTCTAGGGTTACTATTTAAGTCCTAAACCTTTCTAAATCATAATCCTTTGTATGAGACTTGCTGCCGTAGGGTCTTTTTCATGAATGTATGCCCTTCCTTTCTATTTTTTATTTGCCATTTATCTTTTTCTTTTTGCTCTACATTCTGGGAAATTTCCTCCACTTTATACTCCTACGTTTCTATTGAGCTTTTTGTTCCTACCATCAAGTTTATTTTTAATTGTCTGAGTGTGCCTTTAAAAAAATCATCCAACTCTTGTTTTGTTGATCTTTTCCATAGACCTTTTCTTATCTTTCTGAGCAAATATTAATGATAGTTAAAAAAAATCTTTTTCCGGTTCTTGTGTTGTCTTCCTCCAAGGTGCATTTTTTTCCCTGCTTGCCTTGGGTTCATGGCTCACGTGAGGAATCCTGTGAGTGGTGGTCCTTGATAGTCTGCTCATATTAAAAGTGGGTGTTAAAAAAAAAAAAGAAAGAGTGGGTGTTTACGCCTATGTTCATAGCAGCACTATTTACAATAGTCAAGACATGGAAACAACCTAAATGTCCATCAACAGATGAATGGATAAAGAAGATGTGGCATATATACACAATGGAATACTACTCAGCCATAAAAAAGAAGGAAATAATGCCATTTGAAGCAACATGGATAGACCTAGAGATTATCATACTAAGCGAAGTAAGTCAAACAGAGAAAGACAAATACCATATGATATATCACTTATATGTGGGATCTAAAATATGACACAAATGAACTTACATACGAAACAGAAACAGACTCACAGACATAGAGAATAGACTTGTGGTTGCCAAGGGGGAAGGGAGTGTGGGGGAGGGATGGATTGGGAGTTTGGGATTAGCAGATACAAACTGTTATATAGAGAATGGATAAACAACAAGGGCCTACTGTATAGTACAGGGAACTATATTCAATATCCTGTGATAAAACATAATGGAAAAAAAAAGAGAGGCAAAAAGAGTGGGTGTTTAAAAGCTGACTAGAATACACCATTGTAAAGCAATTATACTCCAATAAAGATGTTAAAAAAATAAAATAAAAAAATAATAAAAGCTGACTAGATTTCTGAACATATAGATGGACTTCCCTGTGGGTTGGACTGTTTTGTTGGGTGGATTCCAGTTTAATACTTCCTGATCTTTCCTCTTGGACTTCCCAAGTTGCCCAGAGAAGGGCTTTCTGATCTGCCTGGAGGGTAGACACCTGACTGCGTGAATTTTGAGAGCTAAGTTGAGGAGGAGGATTGAGATCTCAGCATTCTATTTGGAATTCTTAACTTGGTCTGCTGGTTTAGAGTTCAGTTTGGTTTTCCCACCTTTAGCTGAGTCTGGTGTTCCTCCAACAAAAGACTGTTGCACCTTCTTCAGAGAATAAACCTCTAGTGTCTGATAGAAGTTGGGGAGGGAATCTGGAGGAGTGGTTTTTAAATAGACTTTGAACCAGTCATTCTGTTTTCCGTCTTCTCTTTGTTACTCTGTGCTACCAATTGTTTTTTGTTTTTCTCCTTTAGTGCCCTGAGTGTAAATTGGGTTGCCTTTTTGCTTTCACACAGCTGTCTTAGGAATTTGCTTTCTGGAGTCTGTTAAATCAATTACTACTTGCCCATATGTTTTCTAGCATCTAAAAATACTTTTTGCTGCCTCTTTCATTTTCTTTTTCTAATGGGGTTGTCTTTTTTTTTTTTTTTTTAAATACCTCTACTTTTAGTTTAGTGAGTTTTTTAGAGGAAGCAAAAGTAAATGTGAGGAACCATCCTGCCATATTTCCCGGGAAGTGTCAAATACAGCAATTTATAGTGAAAAATATACTAAGTGAATCAGAAACCAATGAGAAATAGTGAACCAAAATATAGTCTGAGGAACTTACCCAGAATGTAGCACAAAGTGATTCTTCTCTTTCATATTTTCTAAGAGACATGGAAGTTAGGAAAATTTCTAAAATAAATGAATAAGGATTGCAAAAGTAGAAAAAAGAGGAAATAGAGAATAGTCAGTGTTTTTAGAAGTGTCTAAGGCTGTTTTGGAATTGATGGAAGGAGTGGAGTACATATGTTTCAAACCATTACAGGGGAAAAAGAATTAAAAACTTACCTTATTTAGTAGGCAGCAGGAGAAGTGAAAAAAAAAATGGCACAGAAAAAGCATAGAAAGGGCAAAAAGTAGAAACAAATCCAAACATTTGAGTAATTTTAAAAATATAAATGGATTAAATCCATTAGGTAAAAGTCAGATAGCTTGGATTTTAAAAATCTAGCTGTATACTGTTAGTAAGAGATAAACTTAAAACATAAGGTCACAGAATGGCTTAAGTATAGGGATAGAAAATATGTCTGGCAAATAGGAACAAAAGGTTTTTGTTGCTGTATTAATCAGAGAAAATAGAGGCTTGAAGACAAAATGCATTATTAGATATAAAGGGTGTTACTATATAAACAAAGGTTCAGTTCACCCAGAAGACAAAACACTTGTGAATTTGTATATACCAAACAAAGCTCCAAAGCCCCTACCAAAATTGATGGCATTATAGGTAGAGATTGATAAATCATAATCATAATGGTAGACTTTATTGTACCTCTTTTACTTGTTGACAAATGAAAAGACAAAAAACTAGTGAAGACATCGAATATTTGAGTTATGGAATTAAGTGGTTTTCAAACATTTTTGACTACTATCTGTAGTAAAAAATGCATGTCACCTAGTATATCTGAACTTATGTTTTATATACATACTACATGTCATATCTAAGCACATTTAATTATAATACGCAGCATGTTTTTTTTTGTGCTACTAGGAAAATTAAAAAATGCTGTCATTGAACTATATCATACTGACCATGTGTGAATGACTTCATGTCAGAGATTTTAAAATTAGAAAAAAAAAGTGCACTTGAACATTTCTCTTTCATTTGAAAAAAGTGCTGGTCACAACCCAACAAATTGATTTTGTGTGCCACCAGTGAGTTGTAACTTTCAGTTTGAAGAACACTGACCCAATGGGTCAATATAGAACCATGCATCCAACAAGTCTGTTTAATGTTATGGAACATTTTTAAATGTGACCACTTCCATAGTCACAAAGGAAGTCTCATCCAATTACTAAGAATATATTTTACAGTGTTCTCTATCCACAGTGCAATGAACATTTGGAATCAAGTATAGTTAAAATACTTCTGTATATCACGACATATGTTGGAAATTAACACCTTTCTGAGTATCTCAAGGGGGAGAGATATTAAATATTTAAAAATATTTAGAACTTAAAGGAAATTAGATACTAAAAATTGATGAGCAAAACTATCTAAAACAAGAGACTAAGAAAGGGAAAAGCAGTAAATCCAAAATAGGTGGAAGGAAGAAAACAATACATTTAAGAGTACAAATTAATGAAAGAGAAAAAGATACAGTAGAATCAATAAAACTAAAAGCTGTTTAAGACTAGTAAAATAGGCTTAGCTCTGGTAAGACTGATCATAACAGAAAAGGAATGAGTGAAAAGTACTTAGAAGTTAAATGAAGAATAATAATTAGTAATAAAGAAAAATTTAGGTAATGAGACTATTATTTACAGTTTTATGCCCATAAATTGGAAAGCTTAGGTGAAACGCATGGTTTCCTAGAATCATAATCTGTCACGATTGACTCAAAGAAAAAAATGACCAAGTATGCCTGATTTAAATTAAAGAAGTTAATCTAGGCCATTGGTTCTCATCCAGGTATGATTTTGCACCTAACTCCCTACCTCCTCCATTCCCAAGGGACATTTGGCAACGTCAGGAGACATATTTGGTTGTCACAACTGGGGTTAGGAGTGCTACTGGCATCTGGCTCTCAGAGGCCAGGGGTGCTGCTAAACATCCCACAATGCATAGGATAGTCCCCCACCAGACAAAGAATTATCTGGTCCAAAATATCAATAGTCCATGGTTGAGAAACTCTGATCTAGGCCAACATGGTTTAAAAGGTGTTTTTATGAATATTCAAGGATTAGATAATCCCACTCATGTATTCTGTTTCACTGAAAAAGAAGGAAAGCTTCCCATATCATGTAAAAAAATTTATTTATTTATTTGGCCACACCGCACAGAGGATGGGATCTTAGTTTCCCAACCAGGGATTGAACCTGGGCCCCCTACATTAGAGTCTTAACCACTGCACCGCCAGGGAAGTCCTCCCATATCATTTTGAGAGTAGTACTAGCTTGATACCAAAAACCAAAGACGATAGAGAAGGATTTATAGATAAGTATCACTCATGAATATAGATGTGAAATTCTTAAATAAGATAATAGCAAGCTGAATCTCTCTGTGTTTATATAACAAAACAGTAAATAACCGTCGTTACCATATTGTGTTAATTTTGGAATGCAAGGATGGTGTAGTTAGAACAGTTATTATGTAATTCACCATGTTTATAAATTAGGAGGAAAAGTCATAGCATCTCTCAGTAGATATACAAAAAGCATTTGATAGAATTCAAGGCAAGATAAAAACTTTTAGCAAAGAAGGGAATTGTTTTAGCCTGATAAAAGGTATCTAACTTAAAAAGTCAACAGTTATAAGTGGTAAATATTAGAAGCAGTTCCGTAAAATCTGGAATGAAGATAAGGATGCTGCTGTTATCCCTTCTCCTTAACATTATTCTTGATGTCCCAGCCAGTGCAATAAGGCAAGGAAAAGAAATAAAAGTACACATATTGATTGGAGAGGGGGAAAAAAAGAAACCAGCATTACTCATGGATAGTATAGTCTGCTCTACATAGAAAAGATAAGGGAGTCTGCAGACACTGTTAGAAGAAATGAGAAATTTCAGGAAAGTTGATGTGGATGAATAGAAGTTTAATATACAAAAATCAGAGAGCAACAGTCAGCTCTACCCACCACCAGTCCCTCCCATCAGGAAACTTGCACAAGCCTCTTAGATAGCCTCATCCACCAGAGGGCAGACAGCAGAAGCAAGAAGAACTACAATCCTTCAGCCTGTGGAACAAAAACCACATTCACAGAAAGATAGACAAGATGAAAAGGCAGAGGGCTATTTACCAGTTGAAGGAACAAGATAAAACCCCAGAAAAACAACTAAATGAAGTGGAGATAGGCAACCTTCCAGAAAAAGAATTCAGAATAATGATAGTGAAGATGATCCAGGACCTCGGAAAAAGAATGGAGGCAAAGATTGAGACGATGCAAGAAATGTTTAACAAAGACCTAGAAGAATTAAAGAACAAACAAACAGAGATGAACAATAGAATAACTGAAATGAAAACTACACTAGAAGGAATCAATAGCAGAATAACTGAGGCAGAAGAACGGGTAAATGACCTGGAAGACAGAGTGGTGGAATTCACTGCCGCGGAACAGAATAAAGAAATGAAGACAGCCTAAGAGACCACTGGGACAACATTAAACGCAACAACATTTGCATTATAGGAGTCCCAGAAGGAGAAGAGAGGGAGAAAGGACCCGAGAAAATATTTGAAGAGATTATAGTGGAAAACTTCCCTAACATGGGAAAGGAAATAGCCACCCAAGTCCAGGAAGCGCAGCGAGTCCCATACAGGATAAACCCAAGGAGAAGCACGCCAAGACACATAGTAAAGCCCTGCAGAAAGTAGGCATAGAGGGAACTTTCCTCAGCATGTGTCTTTTTGAATTACGGTTTTCTCTGGGTATATGCCCAGTAGTGGGATTGCTGGGTCGTATGGTAATTCTATTTTTAGATTTTTAAGGAACCTCCATACTGTTCTCCATAGTGGCTGTATCAATTTACATTCCCACCAACAGTGCAAGAGGGTTCCCTTTTCTCCACACCCTCTCCAGCATTTGTTATTTGTAGATTGTCTGATGATGCCCATTCTAATTGGTGTGAGGTGATACCTCATTGTAGTTTTGATTTGCATTTCTCTAATAATTAGTGATGTTGAGCAGCTTTTCGGGTGCTTCTTGGCCATCTGTATGTCTTCTTTGGAGAAATGTCTATTTAGGTCTTCTGCCCATTTTTGGATTGGGTTGTTTATTTTTTCAATATTGAGCTGCATGAGCTGTTTATATATTTTGGAGATTAATCCTTTGTCTGTTGATTCGTTTGCAAATATTTTCTCCCATTCTGAGGGTTGTCTTTTCCTCTTGTTTATGGTTTCCTTTGCTGTGCAAAAGCTTTGAAGTTTCATTAGGTCCCATTTGTTTATTTTTGTCTTTATTTCCATTACTCTAGGAAGTGGATCAAAAAAGATCTTGCTGTGATTTATGTCAAAGAGTGTTCTTCCTATGTTTTCCTCTAAGAGTTTTATAGTGTCCGATCTTACATTTAGATCTCTAATCCATTTTGAGTTTATTTTTGTGTTTGGTGTTAGGGAGTGTTCTAATTTCATTCTTTTACATGTAGCTGTCCAGTTTTCCCAGCACCACTTATTGAAGAGACTCTCTTTTCTCCCTTGTACATCCTTGCCTCCTTTGTCATAGGTTAGTTGACCATAGGTGCGTGGGTTTATCTCTGGGCTTTCTATCTTGTTCCATTGATCTATGTTTCTGTTTTTGTGCCAGTACCATATTGTCTTGATTACTGTAGCTTTGTAGTATAGTCTGAAGTCAGGGAGTCTGATTCCTCCAGCTCTGTTTTTTTCCCTCAAGACTGCTTTGGCTATTCGGGGTCTTTTGTGCCTCCATACAAATTTTAAGATTTTTTGTTCTAGTTCTGTAAAAAATGCCATTGGTAATTTGATAGGGATTGCACTGTATCTGTAGATTGCTTTGGGTAATATAGTCATTTTCACAATATTGATTCTTCCAATCCAAGAACATGGTATCTCTCTCCATCTGTTGGTATCATCTTTAATTTCTTTCATCAGTGTCTTACAGTTTTCTGCATACAGGTCTTTTGTCTCCCTAGGTAGGTTTATTCCTAGGTATTTTATTCTTTTTGTTGGAATGGTAAATGGGAGTGTTTCCTTAATTTCTCTTTCGGATTTTTCATCATTACTGTATAGGTATGCAAGCAATATCTGCACATTAATTTTGTATCCTGCAACTTTACCAAATTCATTGATTAGCTCTAGTAGTTTCCTGGTGGCATCTTTAGGATTCTCTATGTATAGTATCATGTCATCTGCAAAGACTGACAGTTTTACTTCTTCTTTTCCAATTTGTATTCCTGTTTTTCCTTTTTCTTCTCTGATTGCCTTGGCTAGGACTTCCAAAACTGTTGAATAATAGTGGTGACAGTGGACATCCTTGTCTTGTTCCTGATCTTACAGGAAATGCGTTCAGTTTTTCACCATTGAGAATGATGTTTGCTGTGGGTTTGTTGTATATGACCTTTATTATGTTGAGGTAGGTTCCCTCTATGCCTACTTTCTGGAGAGTTTTTATCATAAATGGGTGTTGAATTTTGTCAAAAGCTTTTTCTGCATCTATTGAGATGATTATATGGTTTTTATACTTCAATTTGTTAATATGGTGTATCACATTGATTGATTTGCGTATATTGAGGAATCCTTGCATCCCTGGGATAAATCCAACTTGATCATGGTGTATGATCCTTTTAATGTGTTGTTGGATTCTGTTTGGTAGTATTTTGTTGAGTATATTTGCATCTATATTCATCAGTGATATTGGTCTGAAATTTTCTTTTTTTGTAGTATCTTTGTCTGGTTTCGGTGTCAGGGTGATGGTGGCCTCATAGAATGAGTTTGGGAGTGTTCCTTCCTCTGCAATTTTTGGGAAGAGTTTGAGAAGGATGGGTGTTACCTCTTCTCTAAATGTTTGATAGAATTCACCTGTGAAGCCATCTGGTCCTGGACTTTTGTTTGTTGGAAGATTTTTAATCACAGTTTCAATTTCATTACTTGTGATTGGTCTGTTCATATTTTCTGTTTCTTCCTGGTTCAGTCTTGGAAGGTTATACCTTTCTAAGAATTTGTCCATTTCTTCCAGGTTGTCCATTTTAATGGCATAGAGTTGCTTGTAGTAGTCTCTTAGGATGCTTTGTATTTCTGCAGTGTCTGCTGTAACTTCTCTGTTTTCATTTCTAATTTTATTGATTTGAGTCCTCTCCCTCTTATTTTTGATGAGTCTGGCTAATGGTTTATCAATTTTGTTTATCTTCTCAAAGTACCAGCTTTTAGTTTTATTGATCTTTGCTATCGTTTTCTCTGTTTCTATTTCATTTATTTCTGGTCTGATATTTATGATTTCTTTCCTTCTGCTAACTTTGGGTTTTGTTTGTTCTTCTTTCTCTAGTTCCTTTAGGTGTAAGGTTAGATTGTTTATTTGAGATTTCTCTTGTCTCTTGAGGTAGGCTTGTATAGCTATAAACTTCCCCCTTAGAACTGCTTTTGCTGCATCCCATAGGTTTTGGATTGTCGTGTTTTCATTGTCATTTGTCTCTAGGTACTTTTGATTTCCTCTTTGATTTCTTCTGTGATCTCTTGGTTATTTAGTAACGTATTGTTTAGCCTCCATGTGTTTGTGTTTTTTACATTTTTTTCCCCTGTAATTCATTTCTAATCTCATAGCATTGTGGTTGGAAAAGATGCTTGGTATGATTTCAGTTTTCTTAAGTTTACTGAGGCTTGATTTGTGCCCCAAGATGTGATCTATCCTGGAAATTGTTCCATGTGCACTTGAGAAGAAAGTGTAATCTGCTGTTTTTGGATGCTATGTCCTATAAATGTCAATTAAATCTATCTGGTTTATTGTGTCATTTAAAGCTTGTGTTTCCGTATTAATTTTCTGTTTGGATGATCTGTCCATTGGTGTAAGTGAGGTGTTAAAGTCCCCCAGTATTATTGTGTTACTGTCGATTTCCTCTTTTATAGCTGTTAGCAGTTGCCTTATGTATTGAGGTGCTCCTATGTTGGGGGCATATATATTTATAATTGTTATATCTTCTTCTTGGATTGATCCCTTGATCATTTATGCAGTGTCCTTCCTTGTCTCTTGTAACATTCTTTGTTTTAAAGTCTATTTTATCTGATATGAGTATAGCTACTCCAGCTTTCTTTTGATTTCCATTTGCATGGAATATCTTTTTCCATCCCCTCACTTTCAGTCTGTATGTGTTCCTAGGTCTGAAGTGCGTCTCTTGTAGACAGCATATATATGGGTCTTGTTTTGTATCCATTCAGCAAGCCTGTATCTTTTGGTTGTAGCATTTAATCCATTCACGTTTAAGGTAGTTATCGATATGTATGTTCTTATGACCATTTTCTTAATTGTTTTGGGTTTGTTTTTGTAGGTCCTTTTCTTCTCTTGTGTTTCCCACTTAGAGAAATTTCTTTAGCATTTGTTGTAGAGCTGGTTTGGTGGTGCTGAATTCTCTTAGCTTTTGCTTCTGTGTAAAGCTCTTGATTTCTCCATCGAATATGAATGAGATTCTTGCCGGGTAGAGTAATCTTGGTTGTAGGTTCTTCCCTTTCATCACTTTAAGTATATCATGCCACTCCCTTCTGGCTTGTAGAGTTTCTGCTGAGAAGTCAGCTGTTAACCTTATGGGAGTTCACTTGTATGTTATTTGTCATTTTTCCCTTGCTGCTTTCCATAATTTTTCTTTGTCTTTAATTTTTGCCAGTTTGATTACTATGTGTCTTGGCGTGTTTCTCCTTGGGTTTATCCTGTATGGGACTCTCTGCGCTTCCTGGACTTGGGTGGCTACTTCCTTTCCCATGTTAGGGAAGTTTTCGACTATAATCTCTTCAAATATTTTCTCGGGTCCTTTCTCTCTCTCTTCTCCTTCTGGGACCCCTATAATGTGAATGTTGTTGCATTTAATGTTGTCCCAGACGTCTCTTAGGCTGTCTTCATTTCTTTTCATTCTTTTTTCTTTATTCTGTTCCGCAGCAGTGAATTCCACCATTCTGTCTTCCAGGTCAGTTATCTGTTCTTCTGCCTCAGTTATTCTGCTATTGATTCCTTCTAGTGTAGTTTTCATTTCAGTTATTCTATTGTTCATCTCTGTTAGTTTGTTCTTTAATTCTTCTAGGTCTTTGTTAAACATTTCTTGCATCATCTCGATCTTTGCCTCCATTCTTTTTCTGAGATCCTGGATCATCTATCATTATTCTGAATTCTTTTTCTGGAAGGTTGCCTATCTCCACTTCATTTAGTTGTTTTTCTGGGGTTTTATCTTGTTCCTTCGTCTGGTACATGGCCCTCTGCCTTTTCATCTTGTCTATCTTTCTGTGAATGTGGTTTTTGTTCCACAGGCTGCAGGATTGTAGTTCTTCTTGCTTCTGCTGTCTGCCCTCTGGTGGATGAGGCTATCTAAGAGGCTTGTGTAAGTTTCCTGATCGTGTTGGATCTTCTTTTCCTGCCATCTGTATCTGTTAATTTTCCTCAGATCTTTTTATCTTTCATTTCTTTTCAAGTTTAAAGATTTTCCTCCTTTCCATTTTCTAGAAAATAGTATTACTATTTTCTTTTGCTCTTGTGGTCTTTCTAGTGTTCTCTTCATTGCTGAAATGAAAATTTTGTTTTGCTTTTAAACCTTTGCTGAGTTCTCTCATCTGTGTTTTTCAAATGTTTTAGTTCTCCAATCAAATGTTTCTGAAGTTTTACATTCTGGTTTATATATACATATATTTCCATACATGTGTCACTTTCTTTATTTCTCTGTGTTCCTTTTTAGATGCTATGCTAGAGTTTGCATCAGTTTAGTGAGCATGTTTTTCTGGTGTGTGTGTGCTCACCATGTAGAGGGACATTTTCCTGCTTCTCATTCTTTTATTTAATTGAATAATATTTGGGTGCAATCTTTTTCTGTGACTCATGTTTATTTATTTATTTTTAAAATTAATTTGTTTATTTACTTATGGCTGTTTTGAGTCTTTGTTGCTGCATGCGGGCTTTCTCTAGTTGCTGCGAGCAGGGGCTACTCTTCGTTGTGGTTCGCGGGCTTCTTATTGCAGTGGCTTCTCTTGTTGTGGAGCACAGGCTCTAGGCATGCAGGCTTCAGTAGTTGCGGCACGTGAGCTCAGTAGTTGTGGTGCACGGGCTTAGTTGATCCGCAGCACGTGGGATCTTCCCGGACCAGGGCTCGAATCCGTGTCTCCTGCATAGGCAGGCGGATTCTTAACCACTGCGCCACTAGGGAAGTCCCCTGTGACTCATGTTTAAATGAAACAAGTCTTCCTCTACTTCTACGAGGAAGGGTAAGTCTGGAGAGCTTTTTGAGCATGAGAGCTTCTAGAAGTCTTTTTTTTTCATAAAGTGATTAAAAAAATATGGCCTCCTTCTTTGGGTCTGCCTCCTATTCTTTGGTTTTGTGACTGTTCCTCATTTTTCATTATGATGGAGCTTTCCTTTGCCCCAGTTGTTTCTGGTCTAATTTGTTTGGATTCTGCTTCTAGTAATTTTTTCTCAGTGTGGAACTGTGTCCTAAAAAAGAGGTTTACCTTGTTAGTTCAGCACACACAGCCTTAACAGACCTTATTGCTGTTCCTTGCTCATGAGTTGGAGCTTGTAAGGCTTTCTCTCAGTTTGGGCTGCTTTTCTCAGATTGACCTACTACTCATTCTGGTGATTATCTGTTGATTTTGGGGTTTTCCCTTCTGTTTCTTCCCGATTACTGCTGATCTTATGAAGGTCAGTGCTCATATTTTATGTTTTCTGTAAATGCCTTCCACCTAGTTTTGTTGTAAATGTTTGAGTTTTTGGTTTTTCTATCCTAGTTTCTCTGATGTTTTTATGGGGGAATTCAGGGAGATTAAAAAAAAAAAAACAAAACCTACCACTTAACTACCATTTCTATCTTACCAGAAAATCTTGGAGTTTATATTTCTTACCTGGGTACCTTATCCATAATGCATTTTTTTTTTTTTTAATTCAGGGAAATTTCTGGCATTCCTATTAATTGCATTTAGAAACATTGTAGCATTTTTAGATGACAAGTGAAGTTTGTTTATTTGATGAAGTACATTTCCAAAATGGAGACTTCTTGATTTTTTTTTTGAAAAAGAGTAGTGTGTATATGTAGTCATTTTGTGAGCATTTGGATCTAATCCCAGGTTATTCTTTACTGTGAATGAGGAAATATGGTATCAGAACTGAAGAGAGATTTAGCACAGAGTAATTGATGTACCAGTCTCCTGAAAGCAGAGGCTTAAACTTTACATGTCCCATAAAGAGAGCATTCTTAGGGAATGATTTTTATACAAAAGATGGCTATTTTTTGTTCTAAGCAGGGACAGACACAATTTATTTCTGGTGAAATAAGAATAAGTTCTTAGTTGCAAGTAGATTTCATTACCTTTAAGTGATGAAGTCACCATGCTAAGGACACTAGACCTTCAGTTCTCCAATAGTGCCCACTCCATAGGGCAGAGGGAAGGTCCCTCTTTCCACCTACCACCATGTCTAAGTTGCCATCATGGAGATTCTTTACTCTCTTTAGGTAAATTCTAATGTTCCTGCAGGCTTTGATTGAATACATCTACTATTGAGATTCTAGTAATTTAGTGAGACCCAGTTTATGTTGCCCAATCCTAACTTCAGAAAGTTTTGGGACTTCCCTGGTGATCCAGTGGTTAAGATTCTGTGCTTCCACTGCACTGCAGGGGGCGTGGGTTCGATCCCTGGTCAGGGAACTAAAATCCTGCATGCTGCGTCCTATGGCCAAAAATTAAAAATAAATTTAAAAAATTTAAAAAAAAAAGTTTTTTTTTCATGGTCAGATGAAATGTCTGTTTTTCTGTTTTTAATTAGTTAATTTTTGGCTGCGTTGGGTCTTCATTGCTGTGTGTGGGCTGTCTCTAGTTGCAGTGAGCCGGGGCTACTCTTCGTTGCTGTGTGCGGGTTTCTCATTGCGGTGGCTTCTCTTGTCGCGGAGCAGAGTCTCTAGGCGCACGGGCTTCACTAGTTGTGGCACGCCAGCTCAGTAGTTGTGGCTCACAGGCTCTAGCGTGCAGGCTCAGTAGCTGTGGTGCACGGGCTTAGTTGCTCCACGGCATGTGGGATCTTCCCGGACCAGGGCTCGAACCCGTGTCCCCCGCAGTTGCAGGTGGATTCCTCACTGTGCCACCAGGGAAGTCCTGTTTTTCTAACTACTGCTTCTTAGTTATTATTTTCCTAGCTAACATTTTATCAAGTACATATATACTGGCCACTGTGGTAAATGCTTTACATACATGATTATACTTAATTTTTACAACAGTGCTCTGAGGTAGTTTTATCATTCCCCCCTTTATAGACAGGGATTTTTAAGTCTCAGAGAAGTCATGGAACTTTCTGGAGGTCCTAGAGCTAATAAGAGATAGATATTGTATTCACATCCTGATCAGCTTCACTGTAGAGTCTGTGTTGTTAACCACAGGATGACATGGCATCTGTTTCCACATGGCAGAACTTCAGTGTGAGCTTATCCTGTTGACTTGTCACCTCTTCTAAAGACTGAGCATCCCGGACTCTTCTGCTTTTCCTGTGTGAGGTAGATTTTGGAGCCCACTGTCTTGGCCAACCTTGTCTGGACTTACAGGTGATAGGTGTCCTGTTTAAAGTGATGCCCAGAGGTGAAGAGTGTCCTCTAGGTTATGTCATCAACAGAGACCAGTTATCAGTGATTACCTCTGAAGATGCGGAATTCACACTCATTCACATTTATGCAGGTAAAGTGTAGAAGATTCATCATCTGTAGGCTCTGGTTCAGTTTTGGGTCATCTAAAATTGCTAGAGTTAATTTTTTAAATTTATTTTATTTTTTATAACTTGCTGTTCAGACAGGGGCCATACTGTTACCTGCTGATGCTCACAGAGGGCAGGAGGAATGGCAGAATTTCTCAGAAATAAGGGATTAGAGAAAAAAAAAGATGGTTCTGGTAGCAGTGATGAGGGCGACACTGAGCAGAGGCAGGAGATGACTTCAGCTGAGAGATACTGAATTTAGCTCCTGGTGGTACTTGGAGAAGGAAACAGCTGTTGGTCAGTGGGAAATATGGGCCTGGAGAGTGAGGTAGGTACAGACAGAGAGATGGACTTTGGGGGTGTTTGCATCAGGGCAGGGGAGTGGGTAACACAGTGTAGGATCATGATGAGAGAGGAGGTGCTGGGGACTGAATTGTGTCCCCCCAAATCATATGTTGAAACCCTAACCCCCCACATGTGATGATATTTTGAATGGGGCTTTTTTGGGAGGTGATTAGGTTTAGATGAGGTCAGGTGGGTGGGACCCTCATGATGGGATTAGTGCCCTTAAAAGAAGAGGAAGAGGCACCAGGGAGCTTGTTCTCTCTCTTTCTTCACCCACATGCACCAGGGAAAGAAGGCCGTGTGAGGACATAGCAAGAAGGTGGCCAATGGCAGCCCAAAGAGAGGTCTCACCAGGACCTGGCCCTGCTGGCACCTTGATCTTGGACTACCAGTCTCCAGAAAGAACTGTGAGAAGTAAATTCTTGTTGTTTAAGCCATTCAGTCTGTGGTATTATGTTATGGTAGCCTGAGCTGACGAAGGAGGGGAGAGGGCAGAGGACAGAATTTGGAGAATGACTCCTTTTGCAGGGGAAGACAATAAGGCACTAGGAGAAGACTCGGCAGTCAGAAAAGTCTGAGTGGAATGTATTAGTTTCCTGTGGCTGCTGTAACAAAGTACTGAGTTGTCCAAAAACTTCGTTCGGTTTTTCCTGTAAGACCGCATGGAATGAACTTTTTGGCCAACTCAATACTATAAACTGGATGGCTTAAAACACTAGGAATTTATTCTCTGACGGTTCTGAAGGCCAGAAGTCCAAGATTAGTATCCCTAGATGGAAATCAGTTATCAGTAGGGCCATGCTCCCTCAGGGGCTCCATGCAAGAACCTGTTCTTTGACTCTTGTAATTTCTGGTGGCTGCCGGCATTGCTTGGCTTATTGCTGCATCACTCCAACCTTCAAGGCCAGGTCTTCAAATCTCTCTCTGTTCTGTCTTCACATCACCTTCTTTTCTGTAGACATGTGTCAAATCTCCCTCTGCCTCTCTCTTAGAAGGACACTTGTGACGGCATTTAGGGTCCACTTGGATAAGAACCCCCCCCTCCGTTTCTATATAGGGTAATAGTCACAGGTTCCAGGTATTAGGATGTGGATATCTTTTTCAGGGGGTGGAGGGAGATTTTTCAGCCTATCACAGGAAATAAGAATTGTACAAGGATACAGAAGCCAAATAAAGCACTTTACCAGGTGAGGTTTTGGGAGTTCCCTGACAGTTCATTGGTTAGGACTCTGTGCTTTCACTGCTGTGGCCTGGCTTTAATCCCTGGTCGGGGAACAAAGATCCCACAAGCTGCGCAGCATGGCAAAAAAAAACCCCAACAAAAAACAGTGAGGTTTTGTCCAGCAATGTTACATTGCCTCAAGGTTGAGGAGATTGTCATTGGATTTGGTATTCAGGAAGTCACTAGTGACCTCACAGAGAACATTATGTCAGAGAGGTAGGCCCAGAAGGCAGGCTGCCAAGAGATGGGAGTGGGTGTAGGAGAAGGAGAGGAACTGTCTGTTGGAGAAACTTGGGGTCACATCGGGGTTATATGAAAAGGTTGTGTGTGTGTGTGTGTGTGTGTGTGTGTGTGTGTGTGTGTGTGTGTGTGTGGTTAGAGGTTTTTTTGGAGGTCCAGTGAATAACATCCATTTTTTCTGCCCAAGTTCAGAGCCGGTTGAGAGAAGGATAGAGAGAAGTGAAACAGATGGAGGGCAGAGTATCACCCGTCTTGCTGATAAACTCAGATTGGAGAACAGGGCTTGCAGTGCAGCCACAGTGGCCTCTTTACATCTGGTGCCTAAACAAGACACACTTAGCGAACTTGTGCCTCGTCCAGGGCGGCAGGGGCTGCCCTGCTCAGCGGGTGGGTCCCAGAGTGGACTCTGGGGCTGCTCTGCAGAGGCGGCAGCAGGGGGTGTATGGGGGCTTCACCCCACCCATCCTTGACATTCACCAGGCGTTTCAGCTGCTCCCCTGCTCTCCCCAAAGTCTCACCCTGGGTCCTCACTGCCCTTTGCACAGACCGGCACCCTAATGTGTCCCTCTTGGTTGTCAGGGTGTCTGCCCCATCTCCATCACACTGCAAGCACCTCGGCAGCAGGCGCCTGTTCTCTTCTGCTGGGTGTCGCCAGCACCTGCGACACTGCCTGCCTGGAGCCAGTAGCTGGGCAGTCAGGGTTTGTTGAAAACATTGATAAGTAAGTTGTCTCTGAGAGTCGTTATTCAGGGCTCCATCTTTATTTCCCCCACCTCTCTTTGTTCCAGCCGTGGGGCAGGTCTCTCTGAAAGCCCAGGTCTCTCTTGAGTGGCGTCAGGCCTTTTAGGAAGGGGTAGCTTGGTGGGGATGTTATAGCAATGACTATTTGGGGATGTGAGCTGGATGAACCATGTGTCTAGAGCAGCACTGTCTAATAGAAACAAAATAGGATTTGAGCCACAAATACAAGCCACATATGTAATTAAAAATTTCCCAGGAGAATGTAAATTGGTGCAGCCACTATGAAGAAATAGTATGGAGGTTCCTCAAAAAACTAAAAATAGAGTTGCCATATGATCCAGCAACCCCACTCCTGGCATATATCCGGAGAAAACTATAATTCAAAAAGATATATGCACCCATATGTTCATTGTAGCACTATTCAGAATAGCCAAGACATGGAAACAACCCAAATATCTATCAACAGATGAATGGATAAAGAAGATGTGGTACATATGTACAATGGAATATTACTCAGCCATAAAAAAGAATGAAATAATGACGTTTGCAGCAACATGGATGCAACTAGAAATTATCATACTAAATGAAGTAAGTCAGACAGAGAAAGGCAAATACCATATATCACTTATCTGTGGAATCTAAAATGTGACACAAATGAACTTATCTACGAAACAGAAACAGACTCACAGACATAGAGAACAGACTTGTGGTTGCCAAGGGGGAGAGGGGATGGATTGGGAGTTTGGGATTAGCAGATGCAAACTGTTATATTTATATAGAATGGCTAAACAGCACGGTCCTACTGTATAGCACAGGAAACTGTATTCAGTATCCTGTGGTAAACCATAATAGAAAGGAATATGAAAAAGAATGTATTAATATATATATGTATAACGGAATCACTTTGCCAGACAGCAGAAATGAACACAATATTGTAAATCAACTCTACTTCAAGAAAATAAATTAAAAAAAAACTCCCAGGGCTACATTAAACAAAGGAAAAAAAAACAGGTAAAATTGACTTCATTGGTATTTTTATTTACCCCAGTAGATCCAAAATTTATACCAGCACTTGGTAATAAAAAGATAAGCATCATTAATGAGATGTTTTTCACTATTTTTCGCATTGAATCTTTGTATATGTGATTTTTTTAAAAAAATTATTTATTTATTTTTGGCTGCATTGGGTCTTCGTTACTGCGTGCAGGCTTTTCTCTAGTTACAGCGAGTGGGGGCTACTCTTTGTCGTGGTGTGCAGGCTTCTCATTGCGGTGGCTTCTCTTGTTGCGGAGCACGGGCTCTAGGCACGTGGGCTTCAGTAGTTGTAGCACGTGGGCTCAGTAGTTGTGGCTCGCAGGCTCTAGAGCACAGGCTCAGTAGTTGTGGTACATGGGCTTAGTTGCTCCGTGGCGTGTGGGATCTTCCCGGACCAGGGCTCGAACCTGTGTCTCCTGCATTGGCAGGTGGATTCTTTTTTTTTTTTTTTTTTTATTCAACCAGAAAGGCACAAAAATTATAATCATCCTCATCAGTTCACTCAGTCCCATGTAATTAATTTTTTTTTTCATCTTGATCTTTTGTTAGCACTTTTATGAATTCATCAGTTTTCCATTAGAGTTCTGAAAATGCTTATTCATTCAGTTCAGCAGTATAGTCAGTTATCAGAAACCTGTACTTGTCAGAGTCTTTTCCATGAATTCCTTGAAGATGAAACCCTTTTATAGGAACTACAAAAGGGTAGTTTGCAAAAGCATCAGAGTACACCCAGAACTGTCTGTAAATGACAAAAGACTTAAAAATGACCATGGTTAAAGATTTGATGAAAGTTCATAATAATGCAATTGACAAGGAAATTTAGTTATTTCTGAGATATACATTTTAAAGTAATAACTAGAATTATGACTTATAACATTATACTGGAACATATAAGATTTTTAGAAATTTCATGTAATGTCTGAAACATTTATATTAACATATTTCCATACAAATAACCCAAAGAAAGTTTAGTATTAGTTGTTTTTTTGTTTGTTTTTTTATACTGCAGGTTCTTATTAGTCATCAACTTTATACACATCAGTGTATACATGTCGATCCCAATCGCCCAATTCAGCACACCACCATCCCCACCCCACCGCGGTTTTCCCCCCTTGGTGTCCGTACGTTTGTTCTCTACATCTGTGTCTCAACTTCTGCCCTGCAAACCGGTTCATCTGTACCATTTTTCTAGGTTCCACATACATGCGTTAATATACGATATTTGTTTTTCTCTTTCTGACTTACTTTGCTCTGTAGGACAGTCTCTAGGTCCATCCACGTCTCAACAAATGACTCAGTTTTGATCCTTTTTCTGGCTGAGTAATATTCCATTGTATATATGTACCACAACTTCTTTATCCATTCCTCTGTCGATGGGCATTTAGGTTGCTTCCATGACCTGGCTACTGTAAATAGTGCTGCAATGAAAAATGGGGTGCATGTGTTTTTTTGAATTACGGTTTTCTCAGGGTATATGCCCAGTAGTGGGATTGCTGGATCATATGGTAATTCTATTTTTAGTTTTTTAAGGAACCTCCATACTGTTCTCCATAGTGGCTGTATCAATTTACATTCCCACCAACAGTGCAAGAGGGTTCCCTTTTCTCCACACCCTCTCCAGCATTTGTTGTTTGTAGATTTTCTGATGATGCCCATTCTAACTGGTGTGAGGTGATACCTCATTGTAGTTTTGATTTGCATTTCTCTAATAATTAGTGATGTTGAGCAGCTTTTCATGTGCTTCTTGGCCATCTGAATGTCTTCTTTGGAGCAATGTCTATTTAGGTCTTCTGCCCATTTTTGGATTGGGTTGTTTGTTTCTTTAATATTGAGCTGCATGAGCTGTTTATATATTTTGGAGGTTAATCCTTTGTCCGTTGATTCATTTGGAAATATTTTCTCCCATTCTGAGGGTTGTCTTTTGGTCTTGTTTATGGTTTCCTTTGCTGTGCAAAAGCTGTGAAGTTTCATTAGGTCCCATTTGTTTATTTTTGTTTTTATTTCCATTACTCTAGGAGGTGGATCAAAAAAGATCTTGCTGTGGTTTATGTCAAAGAGCGTTCTGCCTATGTTTTCCTCTAAGAGTTTTATAGTGTCCAGTCTTACATTTAGGTCTCGAATCCATTTTGAGTTTATTTTTGTGTTTGGTGTTAGGGAGTGTTCTAATTTCATTCTTTTACATGTAGCTGTCCAGTTTTCCCAGCACCACTTATTGAAGAGACTGTCTTTTCTCCATTTTATATCTTTGCCTCCTTTGTCATAGATTAGTTGACCATAGGTGGGAGGGTTTATCTCTGGGCTTTCTATCTTGTTCCATTGATCTATGTTTCTGTTTTTGTGCCATTACCATATTGTCTTGATTACTGTAGCTTTGTAGTATAGTCTGAAGTCAGGGAGTCTGATTCCTCCAGCTCTGTTTTTTTCCCTCAAGACTGCTTTAGCTATTTGGGGTCTTTTGTGTCTCCATACAAATTTTAAGATGATTTGTTCTAGTTCCGTAAAAAATGCCATTGGTAATTTGATAGGGATTGCATTGAATCTGTAGATTGCTTTGGGTAGTATAGTCGTTTTCACAATATTGATTCTTCCAATCCAAGAACATGGTATCTCTCTCCATCTGTTTGCATCATCTTTCATTTCTTTCATCAGCATCTTATAGTGTTCTGCGTACAGGTCTTTTGTCTCCCTATGTAGTTTATTCCTAGGTATTTTATTCTTTTTGTTGCAGTGGCAAATGGGAGTGTTTCCTTAATTTCTCTTTCAGATTTTTCATCATTAGTGTATAGGAATGCAAGAGATTTCTGTGCATTAATTTTGTATCCTACAACTTTACCAAATTCCTTGATTAGCTCTAGTAGTTTTCTGGTGGCATTTTTAGGATTTTCTATGTATAGTATCATGTCATCTGCAAAGAGTGACAGTTTTACTTCTTCTTTTCCAATTTGTATTCCTTTTATTTGTGTTTCTTCTCTGACTGCCGTGGCTAGGACTTCCAAAACTATGTTGAATAATAGTGGTGAGAGTGGACATCCTTGGCTCGTTCCTGATCTTAGAGGAAATGCTTTCAGTTTTTCACCATTGAGAATGATGTTTGCTGTGGGTTTGTCATATATGGCCTTTATTATGTTGAGGTAGGTTCCCTCTATGCCCACTTTCTGGAGAGTTTTTATCATAAATGGGTGTTGAATTTCGTCAAAAGCTTTTTCTGCATCTATTGAGATGATCATATGGTTTTTATTCTTCAATTTGTTAATATGGTGTATCACATTGATTGATTTGTGTATAATGAAGAATCCTTGCATCCCTGGGATAAATCCCACTTGATCATGGTGTATGGTCCTTTTAATGTGTTGTTGGATTCTGTTTGCTAGTATTTTGTTGCATCTATATTCATCAGTGATATTGGTCTGTAATTTTCTTTTTTTGTAGTATGTTTGTCTGGTTTTGGTATCAGGGTGATGGTGGCCTCATAGAATGAGTTTGGGAGTGTTCCTTCCTCTGCAATGTTTGGAAGAGTTTGAGAAGGATGGGTGTTAGCTCTTCTCTAAATGTTTGATAGAGTTCACCTGGGAAGCCATCTGGTCCTGGACTTTTGTTTGTTGGAAGAGTTTTAATCACAGTTTTCAATTTTATTACTTGTGATTGGTCTGTTCATATTTTCTGTTTCTTCCTGGTGGCAGGTGGATTCTTAACCACTGTGCCACCAGGGAAGCCCCACACTGAATCTTTGAAATCCAGTGTGTGTTTTGTGCTTACAGCACATTTCGATTTGGACGAGCCACCTCTCATGTACTCAGTAGTTACACGTGGCTCGTGGCTCCCATCTTGGACAGTATCGGTCTCAGGAGTGTGTGTGTGTGTCTGTGCCCTGGGAGATAGACACTCCATTGTTCAGTATTAGGAGGTATCTGAGTAGGGTTAACACTTTGATGAAAACTGAAGGTCGATTTTTCCATTGTTGCCAAACATTGATTGCTTCCCCGGAAAGAAGTGGAGAGAGTGTCTATGACTACTGCTAGTAGAGAAGCAGTTATAGCTGAGGGATTTGGGTGATGGGAGAACTAAAATTATTTCCTCCTCAAACTCCAAGTGATAAATGATGTAATTATTTTTACCTATTTAAGCATATTTTAAGGATTAATACAGTCACATAGACTGGGAGTATATAGGAATTTATATAAAGAGGAAATTAATAGGGACCAGAGATTTTAAATTTTTCCTGTTGTCGTTGGTTGATTGCTGTTTTTCGTGGTGCGCTCCGTGTATCTACTGTGGTGACGTTCCTTTTGTGTTATTGTCCGGCCTCTCAATCCCCCTCTTGGGTTTGGAGACTCAGCATTTGTATCTTGATGGGACAAGAAGGGCTCTGGAAGAAACTTGCTTTCCCAAGGCTGAGGCACGTAACCAAAGCTAAACCAGTGAGAAGTCCCTGCATGGGGTTGTGAGTCTGGTGGGACTGCCCTTTAAGATTCCCTCCAGTGTTGGAGATGACAACCCTTCCAGGACAAATCCCTTCTCTGCTTGCTAATCAGAGTTGGTGGGTGGTGTTGGCAACCAAGGATTAAGCTCCTTGAGTTTGGGAACTGTTTCCATACTTCTTTGTACCATCCCATGGGACTTGGCTCATAGTTTGGTAGTCATTATTTGGTTGATAAACTAGTTCTGCTTTTTACCAAGGATCCATTGGTAAAATAACACGGGGTATGTAAATGTTGATCATGGCATGTGTGATTTATAAAGAATTTGACCCTCCACTTGGAATAGCTTTCCCTGTCAGCTGGATCACGGATTTCACAGTTGAACATCATTTAAGATCGAGTATTGCCACCTCTGCTGTGCGCACTTTGTCACGCCACATGACGTTTAGAGAGATCTCTGGTCTGCAGTTGAAACTGTATCCAAAGAATGAATACACAGTGGTTGTGGGTTTTTTCCCCCTCTTATTTTACTTATTTATTTGGTCGTGCCACGCAGCTTGCAGGATCTTAGTTACCTGACCAGGGATTGAATCCAGGCCCTCAGCAGTGAAAGCACGGAATCCTAACCTCTGGACCGCCAGGGAATTCCCAGTGGTTGTGTTTTGTTGTTAAATTTTTACATATTTTAAGATGAATTTTATTTCTTGAAACGATACATGCTCATGATTTAAGTCAAATAGTGTTAAAGTCAATAACAAAAAACTGTTCCCTTTGGCCCTCTCCCCTCCTTCCACCTCACATAGCTGCGTCTTATCCCAGAGGCATCCACTTCCCAATAATTCTTCTGTGCTTTACTGTAAACCCTGTGTTTCCAAAAGTCATCACTTTTTGGCATTTCTATTAACTTGTTTTAGGCGGCGGAGGTTTTAACTTTCTTCTCCATTGGGAGATAGTTCTTCCTGGGTCTCTCGTGTTTCTGCATGTGTTGCAAGCAGACGTAGCAACTCCCCTTGTTTCAGATTCTCTTTTCAAAGGTATTTGTATAGTGACTAACCTTGCAAGCTAGAGATCGTATCTCCTCCAGAGCAGAGGGCAGCTTTGCTTACAGCCTGGGATGGAGAGAGAGTGTTTTCTTCCAGAGTGAAGAGCAGGCCTGCCTGCTGCCCATGAGGAAAGGTTTAGCTTCTCGAAGCTTGGGGTTCCTCTCCTGCAACACAACCCGTGGTGTGTGCAGGTATCACCAAGGCCTCTGTGAGTGGCCAGGGGAATGGAGGCTTTGAGAATCAAAGCAAAAATGACACCCTGGCTACTGCTATTGCTGCGAGTAATAAATTGTCCTTTTTCTCTGACCCAAAGTCTCATGCCTTCTGCCAGCAACCGTGGCAGGCTAACTTGTTAGTTTGTAAGTCAGGTAAAATCTCTGACCCTTCATAACTTTTCACTTTCATCTCCCCCGTTTTCCCAGAATTAAAAATTTTGGTTAAATATGTATTAAGTATATTTATGATTTTGACTACATAAAAATTGTACACAGATGAGCTGAGTAGCATGCTAGGATTATATCTCCTTTTCTCTACAATTTTTGTTGCTCCTAAAGTCACTAATTGCCTTTTAAAAATATTTGGTTGATGAGTTTTCTTTAACCTCTGGTCAAGTCTTCCCTTGCTTTCTTTTTTGTTTTTAAAAAAGGGAGTGATTTATTTTTATTTTATTTTTCTGGTTTTATTTATTTATTTTTGGCTGCGTTGGGTCTTTGTTGCTGTGCGCGGGCTTTAGTTGCGGTGAGCAGGGGCTACTCTTCATTGCGGTGTGCGGGCTTCTCATTGCGGCGGCTTCTCTTGTTGCGGAGCACGGGCTCTAGGCGCACAGGCTTCAGTAGTTGTGGCGTGTGGGCTCTAGAGCGCAGGCTCAGTAGTTGTGGCACATGGGCTTAGTTGCTCCGCGGCATGTGGGATCTTCCTGGACCAGGGCTCGAACCCGTGTCCTCTGCAGTGGCAGGTGGATTCTCAACCACTGCGCCACCAGGGAAGTCCTTCCCTTGCGTTCTTTTTCTTTTTATTTAATAAATTTATTTATTATTCATTTATTTATTTTTGGCTGTGTTGGGTCTTTGTTGCTGCGCGTGGGCTTTCTCTAGTTGAGGTGAACAGGGGCTACTTTTCGTTGCGGTGCATGGGCTTCTCATTGTGTTGGCTTCTCTTGTTGCTGAGCACAGACTGTAGGGACTCAGGCTTCAGTAGTTGTGGCATACCGGCTCAGTAGTTGTGGCTCGTGGGCTCTAGAGCTCAGGCTCAGTAGCTGTGGTGCATGGGCTTAGTTGCTCTGCGGCATGTGGGATCTTCCTGGACCAGGGCTCGAACCTGTGTCCCTTGCATTGGCAGGTGGATTCCCAACCAGTGTGCCACCAGGGAAGTCCCTTCCCTTGCTTTCTAACAACTCTATAATATGTGAAAAACAGCTCAGAGATAGACTGTCAGATAATCTACCAGTTATTCCTTTTAACTGGAGACCTACGTCTTGGAGCAGCCACTGTCCTGTTCTAATGTGTACCAATTGCTTTTGGGGCTGTACAGCTGCTTTTGCTGAGCCTGGTGGCAGCCTTCCAAACCCCCATTCACAACCTCTTCTCCATTCCTCCACCTGCTTTAGAGGCTGAGTACGTTATGCTTTCTCTTCCCCAGATTCTGCAGTCTGGGGTGTCTATGTAAAACTTCTGGCAAGTGATATATGAGCAGAGGTTTATCAGACTGGTGCTGGGTTTAGGGAGAGTTTTTACTTTCCTGATAAAAAGGCCAAGAAGGACCCAGATGGTATTCCTTTCCTCCTGGCTTGATCGTGGGCATGATACCAGGACCCGTGGCAGCCATTTCTCTGAACAGGACAGATGGGTAAACAGGATGGTAGGGTCCTTGGCTCAAGCCATACCTAACGTTAGTTTTGCTCTAGATTTTCTTTTTATAACATGAGTCAGTACATCTCCTTTTTGCTTAGGCCAGTGTGGTTTGGATTTTCCATCTCTTGTAATGAAAAAGTCCAAATGATTGCAAAACCTATCTGCTCTCTCTGAATAGGTAATGGAGAATATGATCATGTTCAAGAATGTATAAGGTGGTAGTTTCAGAAAGCGGGTTTAATGATTTTGTGATTGATTTGTAGACAGAGAGTCCTTTCCTTCTTTTGACTGTATTTCATTCTGCCATGTTCCTTTTACAGTAGTTTTATAGTGATTTCATGAAATGCTGATGGACAGAGGTTGAAAGTGGGGCCTGTGGTTGGGCGGTGGGGTGGGCTCCAGATCCAATTAAGCTACTGCTGGACCTTACAGTAACTTTTCTGGAAAACTCCTGATTTTATAACTCATATAGGTGTAACATGATGCCAAATTATACTTCATTGCTCATAAATAATTCATTTCTATAATTCGATATTCCTAACATTCTGAATTGCTGATTTTAGCAAAGAGCAAAATTGTTCCCCCAAAATTGCTCCTGATAAAAACTTCTAGTTACTGATAGGTTGTTGATTTGTTGTTTTCTACCTACTGTGAAAGAAAAAAATGTTACCTGCCATATCAGTAAACAAAGGATGTTACAGCCATCAAGCCATCACATTACAGCTGCCCTGATGGTGAGCCCTGAGGGAACTCTGTATGGAGACAGGATGCCCGCCATCTAGTGGTCAGTCGCTGTAGCCATCCCCAGTGATGCACCCTGGGGAGACTCAGGATGAGAAAACACAGGATACTGGCTCCACATAGCTGAGGTGCACATCAAAGGAGTGATTTCAGTGACCCCAGACTCTTGCATCTTCCCATACATAGGAAGGTGCTAAATTCCTTAACTTGAGATGTCTGGTTTTCTTTAATTAACAGTAATCTTCTGATGTTCCGACCATGTGGTCTTTGTTACAAAAACTCCTATATATCCTGGCTCCCCCCTTGCATCTTCAGAGCAGTCCCTCAGGGTTATCTGAGATGCCGTGTCCTGGACTTAAGTCCTCAGTTTTGTCCACCGAATAAAACATAACACAACTTTTAGGTTGTGCATTTTTTTTTCAGTTGACACTACCCAGAGGTCTTCCTGGACTAGAAATTTATATGTTATTCAGGATGTTTCAATGATTTGTGTAGAGGAAGAGAGCCCTCAGTGGTGGGTTTATAGTGGAAGTCTAGGGCAATTAGATGGGAATTTTGGAAACAGTTATTTTTGAGGGTCAGACTTCTCTAAGATGTGATGAGTGGCTTCAGGAACCGACTCAGCCACGATCTTTAAACATAACGCTGTGTTTGACTTTTGAGTGGGCACACATTCAGCCAATTATTTTGTCAACTCAGAACCCAAGGGAAGGTCTGAAGAAGCAGCTCCTGTTTTATTTTAGTTATGACGTCAGTGAGGTAAGGACACGAAGATTGAGAGTTAGATTGGAGAGACTGGACATTGTTGGAGTGCCATGGTTTTTTTTGTTGTTGTTGTTTGTTTGTTTTTTTAGTTGAAGTGTAGTTGATTGACATTGTTGTGTTAGTTTTATGTGTACTGGAGTGCCATGTTTTATGTGGACCTTGATCTTGGGATCTAATTCATTCTGCTCTTATGGTGTCTCTCTGTGTCTCCAGAACAGTGGAGTTGTAGGGCACCGTTTTGTTCTCGTGCCCTTTGTTTGGTACCTTTGGAGTCCAGCTTCGCCAGCCAATGGCTTGGCCCCGAGGGCTTCCCTCAGAAGGGCTTCCCATTGTCCCTAGCCATGAGAGAATTTTCCACTCCTTCAAGGCCCTGCCTGAGCCTTCGCTCACGCTCATGATCAGAATTAATTACTATACTTGTGCCCACTCATGCTTCTACAGCGCTGCTGCTTATGGTTTTACTTGGTGCTCATTTCATTTTGTCTTGCAGTTGGGTGTGTCTGTAACCCTTACTAGAGGGGCCCCTAGAAGGTAAGGCTTGTAATTGACAGATCCTTTCAGTTACTAGTAAATGGAAGATGCTCAGTTCAACGTTTGTTAAGAGAATAAATGGATAGGGTGTGTGTATAACAAGGCAAAGACCAAGAGCTGCTTGTTCTTTCTGTGACCTGGGAGTACGTGTTGAACTTTTCTATGTCTTGCTTTCCCCACCTGTAAAGCAAAACTGTAGTACTTACCTCAGGGTTATGGTGAGTATTGGCCACCGCTTAGGATGTTAGAGCACACATAAGTGGCAATGATTGTCATCAGACATTGCTAATAAATTGCCCATTTTACTGCTCTAAATTTACCGTGAGTTAAACTGTACTCTTCAGAGACCACTCGAAACCAAGGGCATAGTGTACAAAAAGGGTTCCTCCTGTGTTCCCAGTGGTGAGGATCTTAGTGTTGATACGTCAAGTTTAGGGAATTGCTGATCAAGTCACTTTAGTGCCCTCGTTGTCCTTTCACCTGTTGCTGGCCATATTTGGTTTCATAGCATAGTCTGATAAACTGTATCGCCCCCCCCCCCGCCCCCGTGTCTACCAAATGGTAGAAGCCAGGGGCTGTGCTGGGGATACAGGACTGAGTTAGTAAGACCTTCACCTGCCATTCAGCATGTCCGGAAATGAGCAGGACTTATTACACACTTGATCAGTAGAGTTGCAGAACCTTTAATAAGCAGACATTTAGGTTCTAGTGTCAAGTGATTGAGACTTTGTAATTCCCGCTGATGTTTACTCTATCAGAAAAGATGTTCTCGTTGTTTAGAGCTTAACCAATGAGCTTGGTTTGAAATCAGAGTTGAGTGTAGTGGAAAGAGTATGGAATGGGAAGTCAGGAGGCTTGGGCTCCCAGCTTTGGGACACCGGAAGTCATTGCCGTTCCTGGAGCTCTGGCTTCCATACTCTTTTGTAAGATCTGAGAGTGAAGAACTCTCTCGAGGCTCCTCCAGCTCCCACAGTCTGTGGTTCTGAGGGCTTGGGCCCACTTTCCCACTGATTTTATTCCCAAATGCCTCTCCTAAAGGGATGGACACCATTCCCCGTGATTTACTGTAGATGATGATGAAGCATGACATGGTCAGCTGACTGGGACATGGCTTTACCCCCCAAAATGAGCTGAGTGTGATCTGGGCCTTCACAAATAGGAAGAGAAGTTTTCAGCTCTGTGAAGTGACAGAGGAAAACAAATACAAATTAACAAGAAAGTCCCCCTCCTCCAGCCTTTCTCAGCATAGGCTCTGCAAGAGGATGAAGCCCTCCTGCCTGAAGAAGAGTGCAGTGAATTAATATGCGATGAATCCATATGCAATGAATCAATGCCTGTCTCGTGCGTCTAGAATAGTAGTAGCCATGCGCCATGAATGAGAAAACTCACGCCCACCATTTTCTGGGGTCTGTGGTTCAGATGAGGAAGCCTGGTTGAAAAGGATTGCATGGCCAAGGGGCATCCTTTGGATTAATCGCATCCAGAGTCTTCTGTAGTCGTTTTCTCAGACATCTCTTAAATAAGTATTAGATCAAGTAAGGTTGTTTTTCTTATGTAACATGTGTCCACCCACCCCAACTGCTAGCTTTTTAATGATTGGTTTTAAAAGTTCCCTTTATATCTGGGTTCCTAATTTATATTTATGAAAATACGCCTACCATGAGGGTGCTTTGGGGCATATGAAGATTGTATTGGCCACATATGGACACTAGGCTGTTTTGTTCCTAGAGGAAAACGGTGCTTTTCCTCTAGGAACCTGATGGACCTGTCCATCTGTCCATTCCACAGACCCCTGATTGAGGTCTCTGTGCTGCACACCAGGTGCACCCCGTGGAAGGCAGGCAGGAGGACTCGTAAAGCGAGGGTGTGCTGTGTGCCGTGGGGATGCTCTGTTTAGGGAAAGCATGATGCCTGGGTCCAGTCGTGGAGGCTGGATAGTGGGGTTTCCAGATAGGCTCTTCTGGTCCTCCTTGGTTAGGAGCGTGTGTGTGTGTGTGTGTGTGTGTGTGTGTGTGTGTGTGTGTGGAGCGGGGAGGCAGAGTTCCTCAAAACCCTGGTGCCTTCGGGGCATTGCAGGTGGTGAGATCGCTTTGGCAAGAGCACATGGATGGGCTGTGTGGTAGGAGCGACAAATAGCTAAGCTGAGGAAGGTGGGGGGCCGGGGATGCAGGGCAGGGGATGCAGGGCTGGCGATGCAGGGCTGGCTTTCCTGGCAGGGAGCTGAGGCTCTATCTACTACTGAGCAGGGTCACCGAAGGAGGTCAGCTAAGAGTGTGGCACGAGCCGATGTGCATGTCAGAGACGGCCACGTGGCTGGGGTGCGGGTGGAGGACGGCGCCCTTCTCGCTGGCTGTGGTGGACACTTGGGCGAGAGAGGAGGGGCCTCAGTGTGCACGTACGATGTGCTGGATGGACAGAAGAGGATGACTTAGGAACTTAGGGTAGCTGTCCAGTTGCCCTTAAACCACCCGAGGATCTCAGGCAGTTGATCTAAGCGGTTTTAAAGTTTAAACCTTTACTATTCAGTCTCCATCTCACATTATCCAAAGCACCCTGTTTAACTGATTTTATTCAGTTCTATTTTTTTATTAAATAGTTCACAGCGGTTGTAGCAGTAATCACTATAAAGCTAATCTTTATTGAGCACTTACTGTATGCCAGGCTGTCTTCTAAGCCCTTCTCATGTTGTCGTGTGATCCTCGCAACAACTCTATGTAGAAACAGAAGCGTGGAGAGGTTAACAGTGCACTCAAGGTCCTACCACCCACATGTGATGGAGCTGAGTTCCAACCCGGGACCTCCAGCTCCAGGGTGATGGTCATCCTTTCTCTATGTGCCTTGATGGTAAGCCCTGCCTGCCTGAAACCTCTGATTCTCTGAGCAGGGACGGGAGGCCATCCCTACGTTTGTGAAATGGACAATGGGCAGCGGGCAGGTAACTCTCCAACGTACAGATTGCTGTCAGAAGGATTGATGGGAAGCTCGCGCTGTAATTCAGTCCTTAACAAGCCTTTGGGAATACAATACCAGTGGAGAAGTACAAGTTTTGGTGATTTAGTTAATGAAAAAGTGAAAAATTTGTGGGAGGTGGACGTATGGTTAAATGTGACCAGTGACTGTGCTTCCCTGGTGGCGCAGTGGTTAAGAATCCGCCTGCCAATGCAGGGGACATGGGTTTGAGCCCTGGTCCGGGAAGATCCCACATGCTGTGGAGCAACTAAGCCCGTGCGCCACAACTACTGAGTCTGTGCTCTAGAGCCTGCAAGCCACAACTACTGAGCCCATGTGCCACAACTACTGAAGCTCGCACACCTATAGCCCGTGCTCCGCAAGTGCAAAAAGAGAAGCCACCGCAATGAGAAGCCCACACACTGCAACGAAGAGTAGCCCCCGCTCGCCGCAACTAGCGAAAGCCCGCTTGCAGCAGCGAAGACCCAACGCAGCCAAAATAAAAATAAATAAATAAATAAATAAAATGTGACCAGCGACTTTAAAGGCTAGTTTTTATAGGTTTCTTCTTTGTGCGTTAAATCTGCTCTTTGATTTAGTCTTTTAATTTAATCCTTTTATCTCTCCCTTGAGGATAAACATCCATTTAAATGAAAATTCCACGCAAACAGTAATGAATCATTTAGAAAATGATTAAAAATTCTTTTAAGGCCTCATTAACATTTTTTTTGTTGTTGTTGCTCCAGAACCTCGCATAGAAAAACTTATTTTCCCATGCAACCGTCTACGTGGTTAAGAGCCTTCTAAACCGGCAACCTCCTTCGCCAGCCATTGTGCCACGTGGCACAGAGTCACAGAACCTGAGATATTTCTGTGCCTGTTTTGTGGCTTCGCTGGTTCATTTGTATTTTAGGAGGAAGTGGTGTTTAAGGAGTAAGTTAGGTTTATTCTGGCAGGCATAGGGTGCAGTCGTTAGGGCAGCGGGATGCTGAGCAGAGTGGGTGAGGACCACGTGGGTGAGTCCCTCCCCGTGGCATCACTCAGTTGTGGGGTGGCGGTAGGGGCTGGGGACCAGCGTCTGGGGTTAGGAAGCTCCCTTCTAGACGGGGTACCCCTTACTAGCTCTGTAACCTTGTGTGAGTTATTGAGTCTCTCTGAGCCTCTTTGACCATCTGTACAATAGGGATAGTGATCCTCAGTGTTGGCCCTTTCCAAGACAGGCGTACGAATCAAAATGCCTTAGAAAGCCCTGGTAAGTTCTGGAGTCATTTTGCAGCTTCTCACTCGCTCTTCCTTCCAACCCGAATCACTTGGGTGAAATTGTTCTTTCTAAATGTAAATTTTCACAGGGGCCTGGCAGGTATGAAAATGAGTGAAGTGTATGGGGCGGATTGGGGTGATGGCACACGTGTCACCTACTTGAAATGCCCTCTTGCCCGAAGTGGAGAAGACCTCTTCGAGTGTTATGATGTATGATCGAAAATGAATGAATTTGTCCTAAATTGGTGGACCAAACAAAAGAGGCTACATGTATAGTCTTATACACATATGCAACATACGGTACAAACAAGTGAGACATGCATGTAGAGTCATATACGCATGTGCATTAACCAAGGGGCTGGGGGTCAGTGGTCCCTACCAGGACGGCTCTGCTCGTTGTTAAAACACCCCTTGCTAGTCAGCCACGGGCCCGATCTCCCTGCCTCAACCCTTGCATCCACCCCTACCTCCTACTGAGATCCTGTGGACATACCCACTAACCAGCAGCTGAAAAGGCTGATGTCTGGCGTGGGCCTCAAGGACCAACCCTAGCGCGGGAACAGACGCTGTCCTTCATGGCTGATGGGGGCCAGAGCTCTGTTAGTTGTTAAATATGATGATCGTCACCTCTGTGTAGAAGTCCTTTGTTTTTCTTTTTCACTTGGTGAAAGACTGACATGTCAGCTGTTGAAGTAACAGTTGTTCTCAAATACAGTGACCTCGTTAAAACGTGGCTTATCTACTTGTAGTTAGAGGGGAACAAACAGCTCAATAAAAATTCATTTTAAAGCAATTAAAAACCAGTAACTTGAAAGATTAATGTATTCAGCAGGCATTTATTGATCACCTGGAAAAATAATAACGTATCCCAAACAGCAACCATTGGATTGCCTCAGTGAATGTGCCAGGGCTGTGACTGCTTCGGGCACTTGCAGCCCCGTGTACCTGCCGTGGTTCTGGTTTTACAGGTGTGGGATGGGAGGGAGCTTCCCAGGGTAATGTGGCTTGTGAGTAGCAGAGGGTGGGTGTGAACCCAGTTCTGAAGGTTCCAGAACCGCTGCTCTGACCTCGATGCCCACCCACCGCACTGGGTGACATGAAGGGAAAAGCTGAGAAAGACAGAGATGATCCTGGATTTTCCTGCAGGAGGTCATTCTAGTGAGAAAGATCTAGTTGTAAACATGAGCAGTCCCCGCGATGCCATGTTACTTACAAAAAGGAAAAAACCTCTTCCTCCTTTTCTTTTCTGGAACCATTTGGAACCCACGAAGCCTGAAAAGGCAGCCAAAGAGAGTAACGCATTCCTATGCTGACCTCGAGGGCCTGGGAATGAGGCAGGGCACACCTTTGTACCGTTTTGGCCGCGAGCCTCAACTGACACCCGCTAAGCTTCTAGAACAGCGGGATTTCTCCCTGCCCTGGTGTAGCCCGTGGACGTGAAACCTCAGAGCCTCTGTGCAGCTCTCCTTACCCCTGGCTGTTTGCTAGTGGACCGGGGAAGGGCAGATGTGTTAAAGATGATTTTCAACGGCCCAGTGCAGTTCTAGAAGATGTGCCTTTTGGAACTGAGACAGCAGAATCACTTCGCTTTCCTGAGACCAGAAAGAGAAAGCAACCCCGACAGAGAGGGTGCTGCAGGTCCTGCTGGGGCAGCCCTGCACCCACTGTTTTCCTGGTTTGGCTGCAGGCGAGTTTTCTGGAAGGCGGGGGAGCTGTTCACGGCCAGAGTTTCTCCTGACTGTTAAACCCTACCGGGAGAATAATGACCTTGCTCGTTCTTGCCGACGTGTCCAGCAACGTGGGAAGAACTGCTGTCCGTTTCATTATGAATGGGTGACACGTGGGTATGTTTAAGTTAAAAAGATAAAGATTACTTGGTATTTATTACCAAGTAATATTATAAAGGTAACACATCACCTGGAAGAAAAAATTGGGAAATAGTCTTCTGTTCTCCCATATCCCAGGGACAGCCATTTTAATATTCTTTGTTCACCCCTGCAACTTTCTTAATCTATGTTTAGAATCATATAGCTGTGGTCATATTATAAATATAGTTTTGTATTCTGCGGTTTGGGGTGACTTTATTATAAACAGACATTTTGGAGATTGAAACTATTTCCCTCCTATGCCACCCCTGCCCTGAGGTGAGGTTTTTCTTTTGCTTATAAGAGTGTAAACCATGGTATGGTTTTAAAAAAAAAAGGATGCTGAAAGCTGGTGGTTCCTTTGTTTTAAAAGGCTACTGGCACCTTTATTTTCTGTCTTCCCTGTGCCTTTTCCTACATGGATTTTGCAGTAAGCTTTTTGTCTGTAGTGCTTCTCTTACAAGGAGTGGGTTTTCGCTGAGGGAAGGGCACGACAAAATCAGCTGTTGGAACTTGGGAGACGCCTTTAAAAATAGCCCCATCACAGGTGTCCAGCAGGCCTGACGCTTCTGCTGCAGCCTCCGTCCTGCCGTGCGAGGATCCTGGCACATCTTCAAAGGCATCCTTCCTCTACATGGTCAAGGCTACGATGGGAGGGAGGAAGACAGACGAGCGGGGTCCCCAGCTTTGATTCTGGAGCATCACAAGTTACACTAATGGGATGCGGACCTGTTCATGGTATTTTACATCTTTCTCCTTGGTGGCTGTGTCCGTAGAAGGAAGATTGCTGACAGAAAACACGGATGTGTCAGACTCTCCTCTAGTTTTTCCTGCCCTATTTATGGTGTCTTATCAGTTGGTTCTACAAGAGAACAGTGAGGGTGGTTAATTTTTCCATGTAGCCCTACCTCATGCAGCACTAGTTCATTATGGTCTGTTCATCTCAAATGTTTTTATGTTTAAAAATATATATACAAAATTACATGATTTTCATATATGTGAGATACCCAGAATAGGCAAATGTACAGGGGCTGAAAAGTAGACTAATGGTTGCCTAAGGCTGGGGGTGTCTGGGGAAAGTGAGAGGCGGCTTCTAGAGGATAAGGAGTTTCTTTTCAGTGTGATGACAGCATTCTAACATTAAATGTGGTGAAGGTTGTGCAACTCCATTAGTCGTGCAGCTAACAATGATTGACTTGTACACTTTAAATCAGTGAATTATATGGTGTGTAAATTACGTCTCAATAACACTTTGAAAAAAATATGAATGTATACATGTCCACAGCAGTACTAAACAATGCAGTTAATAAAACCCATTGCAAAGACATGCCCCTTAAAGAGAGAACCCAAAAAACCAATTCTTTACCCATAAGAATGAGTGGAGATTTAGGCATCTGGGTATGAGCGATTACTTTTAATTTTCTTTTCTTTTTTTTTTTTTTGAGAATGAGTGGAGAGCTACTCAATGGAGTCCGCTGGCTTGTGAGAGCCAAGTGCTAAATTTTCAGGATTTTCGTAAGTTGGTGATGTCAAGTTGGTAGCTTGAAATCGGCAATGGCGGGTGTTATGTGCACGGTGGAAATTGGCAAATGCTGCAAGTCAGGGCTCTTTTTCCTTCCAGGGAGCCATCACAACACTCACCAGCCCTACTCCATTGTACCTTGTATCCCACACAAGTCAGCTTTCCTCCTGGCAATTGAATTACAAGCTGGGTTTCGGAGAATTGTATTGATGGGATGAGGGTGGGGCAGTCAGGAGAACTGATGCCCTGGGTCTCTGCTGCGCTCTCACATTCCTTCTGCCTGAAAGCATCTGATTGACATGTGTCTTTAGCATTTGGGGGCTAAAGGCCTGAGGGGTCTTCTCTTTCTGGGGAGCTGTGCTCTGTGGAATGTCTGCTAATAATCAGTGATTGCTTTTGCCTGGCCTTTTTGCTTTTGTAAAAGAAGACAATTTGATTCCCAGATCCCAAGACCAGATTAGTCAATGAGTGCTGTTCTCTCCCGTGGAGACTGCCCTATTGTGACTCTAGATAAAATTTCCAACTGTGACTTGTGAAGCTGGGGAACAGAATCTACTTTCCTTCTTATTCATCTTCTCTAATTAATTCAATCTGATTTGGGCTTAGGTATCTAAAAGTCATTTTTTCCAGACAGGAAATATCTGAATTATTCATATCCTCCCCATTATGAACTGTGCATATCGGTCCCCTGAGAAATCAGTGCTACGTATCTTACTGCTGTTCCCCTGTGTTAGTTTGTCAACATCTCTCAGGGAGATTAGTAATTAGACAGCCAGCCACACTGGAAATTGTGGAAATAATAGAGGGTTTGGGAAAACCTCAGGTGGTACAAGTGGCTAAAGTTGAAACCCAGATATAATTCTCTTCATAGCTGCATGGTTCAGATTTCTTTCATTGGTTCATTATTTTTTTATTAATAAGAAAAGTAGTGGAATAATGTGTTTCATTAAATTATATTAAAGTATTTGGTCTGACTTTTTCCTTTGTGTGATGATCAAAATGAAATTTTGACATGAGACTGAGAATGAGTGTTTCCCTCAAATGGAAATTTATTCATGTATTTCTTTTTGATAATAGATATGATAAAATATGATTAGTACATAGAACGTAAAAGCCGATGCTTAATCCTGTCATCAGAGATGTCCCTCAGATAAGGGAGAGATACTTTTGTATTAATTGGGATGATACCTGTGATGTAATATATAAAGTGAAAAAGGCAGGTTAGAGAGTAGTGTGTATAGTACGATCTGATTTGTGTACAGAAAAATGTACCCCGAATATGGAAGAATATATGCCCTGGATAAAAGTGTATGTTTGTATGTACATATAAATGATCAAAAGAGAAATAACAACCTTTTCCTTCCTAATGGATGTGAGGTACTTCATTAGCCAGTCCCCTATTGATGGATGCTTAGGAACACAGTTTTAGAATTCTAAACAGTGATGTAATGAGAATATACAACAATATAGTCGTGTATAGTAATTTGTGCTAGTTTCCTGTTGCTGCTGTAACAAACAAACAACTACAAACCTAGTGGCTTAAAAACCACACAAAGTTATTATCTTACATTTCTTGAGGTCAGAAGTCTGAAGTCAACCTCAGTGGGCTAAAATCAATTTGTGGGCAAGGCTGTACTCCTTCTGGTGGCTCTGGGTCTCCCTAGAGCTGTTTTCTTGCCTTTTCCAGTTTCTAGAAGTTTCCTCATTTCTTGGTATGGGGTCTTTATTCATCCAGCAATCACATTGCTTCAACTTCTGCTTCCGTTGTCACATTCTCCCAGTTTCCCTTATAAAGACTCTTGTGATGACGTTGGGTCCACCCGGATTATCCAGGATAATCTCCGCACCTCAAGATCCTTAATTTAATCACAGCTGCACAATCCCTTTTGCCATTAAGGTCACATCTTAACAGGTTCTGGGGATCAGGACGTGGACATCTTTGTGGGGCATTATTCTGTCTACCATACGATTTAAGACAAACTGCTAGCTTAGAGTAAACTTTGCTTATTTTGTTTAACCCATTTCCTAGTCGGAGCACTAGGTCCTAGGGATACAGAAAGTAATGGCACAGTTTTTGCTTTTTCAGGGGGTTATAACATTGAAAGGAGAAGGGGACTCAGAATGTGGGCTTTTGGAGGGTCTGTGGGTCATTTGAGTACAAGGTGAGAGACCGTTGGAAATGAAGGTTCATCAGAGGCAGACCAGCAAGTGCTGGTATGAGCTTATGACGTGGGACTTGACCTTGTGGATCAGGGCTCCTTATCCTAGGTTAATGGAAGAACACCAGGGGGTTCCTTGTCCCACCTAACTTTGTATGTGAAATTTTAGATGTTGTGCGTTTTCCTGCGGTGAGGGTTGTTGATATTTATTAGACAGGGACTGAGTTCCTGGATGAAGATGCACCGTCCATGAGGAGGAAGGGATCAGTGCTTGAAAGAAAAGAAATGAGCCAGAATATCCCAGACAGGTTTCGTTTATGCAGGCACCTAACACGGTGTTGGTTTCAAAGTCCTTTAAAATCGAGGACATTCATGTCAAGTGATTGGCTCTTTGTGGAAAGGTTTCTTGTTACAGGTGATCTCACATTCTAGCTGAACACAGTTAAAAGGCCTTCGGTTTTCTGAAAGGGAAGCTCCCCGCTCCCAGGACATGCCCCTCCCCCTCCTTCCCAGCTTGTGCCTGGGCTCATCAATAAGCCTTTCTTCCCCTTACGCGTCATTTGCTGCCGCTGCCCAAAGCCACTGGAGTCTAGCAGCTCTAGGCAATTCAGTGAGTGTCACCAGTCCCTTTTTTTGGTTTGTTTGTTAGTAGCAAGTGAGCCTGATTCCTGGTTGTCAGGGGCCTGCTCTGTGTAGCTGTCGTCGTGGAGGAAGGATGGTTAAGGGCAAGAATGCTTGAGAGGAAGTGGGGAGGCCGACATTTTGCCCAGCTCTGCGGGGGCCCTGCTCTGGGTCTGCCCTTGGGGAACACAGGAGGGCCCTTCCCTTCTAGCTGTGGGGATTGCCTAACCCCCGTTCGAGATGCCTCGAGGTCTCTCAAGGAACCCTGAAAGAGGTATTGTGAAATTCTCAACATCTTGAAGTAAAAATTTAAACTCATTTTTAAAAAGTGCCATGTAGCCTACCAGAGGTTGAGTTGTGAAATTGAACACTGACAAGATGTTCTAAACCTACCCCAGAGGTGACAAATTGCTATCTGGGGAGACGGGGCCACTAAAGATCCTGGGTTCCAGTCACTATGCTGTATAGAAAGGTAATGGCTCAAAACCAACAATAATCCTTATTATCTCATGGTTTCTGTGGGTCAGGAATTTGGGAGCCGCTCAGCTGTGTGGTTCAGGACCAGGGTCCCTGGCAGGGTTGCCATCAGAGAATGGTTTGGGTCATGTCAAAGGCTCGTTTACCCACACATCTGGGGCCTGGTGAGGGGACCCTTGAACATCTGGGGGCTGGCACAGATGGGGCTCCTCGGACAGCTCTCTCTATCCCCATGTAGTCTGTCCATGTTATCTCTCCAGGATGGTGGCGTCAGGGTCACCGGAATTCTTCTATGTTGGCTCAGGGCTCTGAAGGTATGTGTCCCAAGAGAGAAAGAGGTGGAAGCCGGTTCGCCTTGTATGATGTAGCTTCAGAAGCTGTGCTACATTCTCTCAGTTGAAGAAGTTACAAAATTCTGCCCAGGTTCAAGGGAAGGGAATGTAGACCCACCTCTTGGTGGTGAGTGTCAGTGTTAAATTGTGAGATGCGCACATGGGATGGGAAAGTTACTGGTGTAATCATCTTTGGAAACCCAATCTGCCGCACCCCGGGACAGGGAATTTCTTTGGAAGCTGACTTGTCAGAGCTGATGAGCTTTGGAATTGGAGCGTTAGAGAATCTTCGTTAGAGATCTGGTTTCTTTCTTCCATCTGGAAGTGATGAGAAGTGAAAGCAAAAAGAAAGGGACGTGGAGGTGGTCAGGGCTCTTGACTCTTGTTTTTCCTTTTCCATGTGATTGGAGGATAGGACTAGACCTCAAAAGACTCCGTAGGCCATTACCAAGGTGGAAGGGAGTTTGCAAGGGGAAGAAGCAGCTCAGGAACACACGATTGGGCATCAGAAGGGGTTAGTGTTAGCTTTGGGGAGGGACTTTGGTCCTTATAGAGTCAGCATATCCTGGAAGCGATCAAAAGACTTTTCATTCACTTCCCATCCTGTTCTTCAGAAGTGAGGGCGGGTAGCTGGAGGCTCTGCTCGTGCAGGACGCTGCTGTGGTTGGGAAGTGGCCCTGGGCGCCATGGCCTCTTGTTGGATTCCCTCCTTGGTAGTGGTCTCTTTCATGGAGCACATGCTGGAGGCCTGAACTGGTGCATCCCTTGGTGTAAGGGTTCCCGTAGGAAATGACGTTGTTTAGTAACTGAAGAGGACAAGTGGCCACAAGTGGCCACACGTGGTGGAGTTGGTTTCCTAAGTGTGAAACAAACACGGGCTCATTTTTCTTCCAAAGGAAAATGATGTAAACATCCAACCACCTTTGTAAATTATTTTGTGGTTGGGTTCTTAGGAGATCAGTCATTTGTTTAAAGTAAATGAACTATGCGTTTACCATATGTAAGTCCACGATAGGGTATGAAGAGGAGAAAGGGCACCAAGGCTTCCCCCGTCCTCTTTTTTGGGAACAACCTCTGTATTCTTTAAACCTAGTGAAAGGGGAACCAGAAATGGTAGAAACGACCAAAAAAAAAAAAAATGAGGACCTGCTATCTGGGTTTGGGGGCTTGAATTTGGGGTCTGAGTGTCTGGGAAAATGTTAATGCCAATGATCAAGAGACTTTGTAGACCACACGCCATATCCCCCCCACCGCCAGTTACCTCAGTGAGAGAAAGATGCAGCCAGTAGTGAGCACACACACGGGAATTCTCGGCTTGTTCCAGAAGAGGGTTGTGTGCTGACTGGGTTTGAATGGTAACATGGCAGTGGCTTATAGATTTGATGGACTATTTTTCTGGGTTCAGGGTTTTCATTTTGTGTCCTTACTAGTTTTGTTTCTCCTTCCAGTGGCTACTGTTGGGCCATTTCTTCCTTTGGTTCTACAGTTTTGGTCTCTGGCCCCTCTGAATCTCTCAGCCTCAGTGTTTTACAGATGTAGGAAGTGAGACCCAGTGGGTCTTGCTGCCCGGGGCAGGGCTGGACCCACAGCCCAGATCTCCCAGCAGCTGGTCCAGAGCTTTGCCCATTAGAATGGTCCATATTGTTCCAGCTGTGTAGTTCCAAAAATTTGTTGGAAGAAAACATTGTAAATGTCACTGAATGCGTTTGGGTGATATTGTCGGATTTAGACTATTGGATTGGTTTTTCTTCCCCATCTCAGGAGATGTAATGATTAACTATCCAGTGTGTGACTCATTAAACAAATAACACTCTAATACTCCAACTGACTGACTGTTCCCTTCTAAGGAGTCACTTCGGGAAATTTCACAGAATGTTTTCCTTGCTAAAAATGTATTTTAAAGTTTTCTTTTGCAGATAACTTTAGAAGTTGTTACATGTCTGAATTAGTTGGTCTATAGGTTCGGTTGCTATAAGAGATAGTCCAAATAGTCGTGGCTTAAGCACACTGCCGAGGCGTAAGCATTCCAGGGCTGCTGTGGTGGCTCTGTGGTATCAGAGAAGCCGTTTCCTTTCTTTTTGCTCGGCTTTCTCTAGCATGTTAATCGCATCCACATGAGAAGAGGTTTCCACGTTTTACGTTTCATGTCCATGTGCCGATCAGTGGGAAAGGAGATGGGAGAGGAGAAGGTTTATCCTTTCTCTGCAGGGGAAACACCACAAGACGCAGGCCACATTCAGGCCTCACTGGCCAGAACTTCCTCACGCCACCATTCCTAGCTTCAGGGAACACTGGAAATAAAGTCTTCTTCTGGATACCATGTGCCCAGCTACAAACTGGGCTTCTACTGCCACGGAAGAAGAAGGAGGAGGGAATAAATATCAGAGGATGACCAGCAGCCTCTGCCACAATATGATTTTTGATTATTCTCAGAAGGAGCACTTCGCTGGGTGTGGGTTTGGTTTAGGGGGTTTAGGGGATCATTAGACCCTCTGAGCCGAATGGGCGAATAGGGATGTTCAAGCACTAGGTCCTACTCCCGCTGGGATAAACGAGGGGCCATCATGCGCGCTGAATGGGGTTCCCTAGCGAGGCGCATCCTCTGAGTCAGAAAGGGGCAGCATCATGGAAGGGCTTCAGTGATGTCCTGAGGATGGAAGCTTTGATAGAAAAGAATATAGCCTCCAAGGGTGACATCTCTGAAAGGGAACAGTTAGATTACCTAAGTTCTGGTAACAGCTTACATTTACGGGACACTTACTCTATGCTGCACATCATTTGTTATGTGGGTTATCCCCTTTAATCCACATAAAATCTTTATGTGGTAGACAGATACTATTAATCTGTCTATCTAATGTATCTTTCTATGTGTGTGTGTGTGTGTATATATATATATGTGTGTATATATATATATATATATACTTTTTCATATTCTTTTCCATCATGGTTTATTACAGGATATTGAATATAGTTCCCTGTGCTATACAGGGAACTCATAGCAACTTTGTTGTTTATCTCTTTTATATATAGTAGTTTGTATCTGTTAATCCCAAACTCCTAACTTATCCCTCCCCCACTCCTAATTTTTCCCCTTTGGTAACGACAAGTTTGTTCCCTATGTCTGTGAGTCTGTTTCTGTTTTGTAAGTAAGTTCATTTGTATATTTTAGCTTCCACATATAAAGATATCATATGGTATTTGTCTTTCTCTGGCTTATTTTGCTTAGTATGATAATCTCTAAGTCCATCCATGTTGCTGCAAATGGCATTATTCCATTCTTTTTCATGGCTAAGTAGTATTCCATTGTGTGTGTGTGTGTGTGTGTGTGTGTGTGTGTGTGTATATATAATACCACACCTCCTTTATCCATTCAGCCAGATGCTACTGTAATCTTTTTTTTTGTTTTTTTTCCTGTGCTGCGCAGCTTGTGGGATCTTAGTTCCCCAACCAGGAATTGAACCCGGGCCCTCCACAGCGAGAACGTGGAGTCCTAACCACTGGACTGCCAGGGAAGTCCCTATAATAATCTCCTTTTTTTAAAAAATTAAAAAGTCTTTTAAAATTTTTGGCTGCGTTGGGTCTTTGTTGCTGTGTGCAGGCTTTCTCTAGTTGCAGCGAGCGGGGGCTACTCTTCGTGGCGGTGCGTGGGCTTCTCCTTGCAGTGACTTCTCTTGTTGCAGAGCATGGCACGGGCTCTAGGCGCTTGGGCTTCCGTAGTTGTGGCACGTGGGCTCAGTAGTGGCTTGTGGCTTTAGAGCGCAGGCTCAGTAGTTGTGGCGCATGGGCTTAGCTGCTCCGTGGCATGTGGGATCTTCCTGGACCAGGGCTCGAACTTGTGTCCCCTGCATTGGCAGGCGGATTCTTAACCACTGTGCCACCAGGGAAGTCCCTGTAATCTCCTTTTTATAGGTGAAGAACTGGAGTAAATCATCTGAGGCCATAAAATGAGGAAGAGATGGGAATAGGGTTTTGAACCTAGGCAGTCTGCTTCCAGAGTCCCTGTTTGTAGGCTTAAGTGAAAGTCTACCCTCTGGATGGTGAAGCTGCTAAGTTGCATTCTTCCACTTATTCCAGAACATGGAGAGCCAGGCTTATACCACCCACCCCCAGGCAGGACTGTGGAGGGGTCCTCCCTGCAGAAGTTCAGCCTATCATGGCTGTGCTGAAGGTGGAGAAGGTGAGCACCGGGGAAGGGCTTTCAAGGCCGAAGAAGCAGCATAGGGGGAGGCAGAAACAAGAGCGGACTCTGAGGAAGTAGTTTAGTAAGTTTGGAGTAGACGGTGTGTGTGGGTGAGAATGACGATGAGAAATTAGGCTGGAGAGATGGAGGAGCTGGATGGGCAGAGTAGAGGATATGGTTCTTAAAAAGCTTCTTACTCTTCCTTGTTACTATTTCCAATAATTTACAGACAACACGGTCAGGTCTTAGAGGGAGCTGCTTACGGATGTGTTAATAAACATATTATCAAGAAGGAGGCTTCTGGGCTTCCCTGGTGGCACAGTGGTTGAGAATCTGCCTGCTAATGCAGGGGACACAGGTTCGAGCCCCGGTCTGGGAAGATCCCACATGCCGTGGAGCAACTAGGCCCGTGAGCCACAACTACTGAGCCTGCGCGTCTGGAGCCTGTGCTCCGCAACAAGAGAGGCCGCGATAGTGAGAGGCCCGCGCACCGCGATGAAGAGTGGCCCCCGCATGCCGCAACTAGAGGAAGCCCTCACACAGAAACGAAGACCCAACACAGCCATAAATAAATAAATAAATAAATAAATAAATAAATATATAAAAAAAAAAAAAAAGAAGGAGGCTTCTGTTGATCAGAGTAGGGCATGTCCATTCAGCTACTTTAAAAGGAGTTTCAAGTCACAAAAATAATAACGGTAGTAGATGTTTAAGGAATACTTTCTATCAGCCGAGCAGAACTTAACCCACATCATCTCGTTGAATGCTCTCGATAGTGCCTTGATACTCGACAGTGGCTGGTGGTGGTGTCGCCAAGTTACAGATGCAGAAACCAAGGCATGGAGAGGTTAAGGGGGTGGCTGGACCACAGGGCCAGTGAGTGGTGGAGCCAGGTATTGAACTGGGCTCTGTAACCACTGTGCTGTGCTCTCTCCCTCTCTAAGCGTTAAAGAGAAGGGAGGGGGTGGGTGCGATGTGTACTCACCTTGTAGTACTCACACTGTTCAGAATCATCATATCTTCCAGGGGACCGACCGTTCCTCAAAATGGCATTAGGTGTGGCCAGGGATAGGTAGAGTGCAGAGTTCTCAAAGTGCAGATCCCAACCAGCGATATCTGTGTCACTGCTGTATTAGTTTCCCATGTCTGTTGTTACAAACTACCAAAATTTAGTGGCTAAAAAAACCAGAAATGTATTCTCTTACAGTCTGGAGGCCAGGAGTCTGAGCTGAGTCTTGTGATGCTAAAATTAAGATCCTGTGGAGAATCCGTTCTTGCCTCTTCCAGCTTGTGCTGGCTGCCAACATTCCTTGGCTTATGGCCACATCACTCCAATTTCTGCTTCTTGTTGTCACATTGCCTTCTCCTCTTCTGTCATTGACTCTTCCCAAGCTTGCCTCTCATAAAGACCCTTGACACTACATTTTTGACCCACCAGACAATCCAGAATAATTTTCCCATCTCAAGATCCTTAACTGAATCACATCTGCAAAGTCCCTATTGCCATATAAGGTAACATTTACAGGTTCCAGGGATTAGGACCTGCATATATTTGGGGGTGGGGGGGTGCACTCTTCAGCCTATCACACTGGGAACTTGTTAGAAATGGAAATTCTTTGACCTACCCCAGACCTATAGAATCAGAAACTCTAGGGGTGGGCCCAATGGTCTATGTTTTAACAAGTCCTCCAGATGATTTGGTTGGGTGCTGAAGTCGACATTGAGCTCACTCAGCTCAGCCTGTAATTGGAAACTGTGCTGAGTCAGGGGCTGGGGAAAGAGCTACGAGCATCTTGTGTTGCTCCTTATTGATTTCCACAAGGATGTAACTGGTAACAAGAGCTAATATGCACTAGCCATGATGAAAGCCTGGCTTTGCTGCTTACTAGGGAAGCTGGTCTGAGAATTCCAGACCAGGAACTTATGAAGCAGGAGAGGGGCACATGGTGTAGGTAAAAATGCCATGATACAGATGGGAAAAGAGGAGAGTCACAGCCCCCAAATGGGGAAGATGCCATTGTTTGGGCCCTTCCAGACCATGCCTGTAGGGTTACTGAGAGTCAGCAAGTTGGCCAGGTTGGGCGTTTACCTGTCAGAGTGGCCTCAGGGCCTCTGGAGCATCTGAGAAGGAGCCAGTGTGGTGGAAAGGGCAGGACTCTGATGTTGAGTGTCCTGGTTTTGCCACCTTCTAGCTGGGCAGCCTGGGCATGTTGCCTAGCATCACCTCATCTCCCCCTCTCACCTGTGGGATGGAGGCGATTCCTACCTTGCAGGCTGGGAGGAAGGTGTAGGAAGATGCCGGAGGGTGTGTGCGCAGAGCATCCAGCATCCCTGCCCGACGTAAAGAAGATCAGCGCAGTCCTCTTGATGATGCTTCAGACTGACACCATAGCAGGGGCGCTCAGGCAGAAAGCACCGTGCGATGCACATGTTTAGAGCGCTTGACCACAGCTTCTAAGCTGTCCCTTTCCAGATCTATCCCAGAACACGGTGCAGCACTGGTCCACACAGCCAAGCCAGGGCCTCCCCCAGAGCTTATTATCTTTGACTTTTTAGGAAGTAGCAAGAAGTTAATGAGGAATTTTGAATTTGTTGAGCTTCTGGGACCTCTGCTGAATTCTGTCCCGCGCGTCTGCTTCACTAGCCAGACCAGGAACCTCAGGGCCACCCCGCAGGCTTTGAAATATCAGAACTAACAAGTTTCTAAGGAACAGAAACCAGCCTGAGCTGTCTTCAGCCAAAATCAGGGCTGATTCCTAAGGCTTATTCGTACAGCAAGGGGGCCTGGAGCTCAGAGCCGGGACTGTCACCCTAGAAACCTGCTGGGACCCCAGCCATCATTTCCTACCTCTGTGCCTCTCTCTGGGTCTGTTTAATTCTTCTTTCGCTGCAGCTGAGCTTTCTTCACTCCCTAGGCCACAGGGTGAAGTATGGCTGCCTGCAAGAAAGGGTTGGTCACACAAAGAGGTGGAAGAGTCCTACAGACCCGATTCAGGGTTTCGCGGCCAGCCGGTCTGATTGGCCTGCGGTGGGTGCCTGCTTCAAGCCGTGCTATCAGTGGTGGCTGGGAGGATACTGTCACCGCCAGGCCCCCAAGTCTGCCAAGCGTGGCACTGAGAAATTGTAATTTGGTTATTAGGTATAAAGTGTAATGAGAGGTCTTGGAAAGCCCCTTGTTCTTCCTCATTCTTTTGAAGCCCATGACGTGATAAGTCTTGGAAGTTCTGGTGGATTTCAGGTCAGTGGTGCCAAGGGATTAAAACAAATAAATTATGCCCTCTCTTCCTTCATTTCTTCTTTCCTAGGAGATGAATATAAAGGAGGAGTATAATAATTATTCACCTCTCAAATCCCAGAATGAGTCACTATTAACATTTTAATTACATTTACAGCTAGTCTTTTCTCTGTATGCATACAGGGATTGAAATTATATGAGAAATTATCTTATGAACAGAACATTACACATAAGGTTGTTTTTCATCAATATCCCCTTTCTGGCCTTGCCTCCAATGTATCTAAAGATACCCACTTTTATGAGTTTGGCATATATCCTTTTGGTCCTTTTATTATACCTTTCTTTGCATTTTTATGTATGAACATAAAAATGTATCTTTATGTATCTTAGATAGATATTTGAACTGGCTCTAGTTTCTCCTTCTTTACTGACATTCAATAAAGAAGGAGAAACTATACCATATGTTTGCACATTGGTTCCCAGGGTAGAAAGGGACTGAATGAAAGTGGTAAGCCCACTACAACGATGGAGCTATAAGAGGAATAAGACCTAAGCTACTGTGTTGTATACTAGACGCTATAAGCATAGAGGCTAATATTCTTGCCATAACAACAGCAGCGAAATGGTAATCATGTGAGCTGACAGAGGTGTTAACTAACCTAATTGTGGCAATCACTTCATACTATATACCTGTATCACATCATTACATCATACACCTTAAACTTATACAATTGTTATATGTCAACTCTATCTCAATAAATCTAGGAAAAATAGAAATAGATGCCATGTGGCATCCTGCATGGGATCCTGGAAAAGAAAAAAGAACATTGGTGGAAACATTAGGGAAATCCACATGAAGTCTGAAGTTTCATTTAAAAACCATAAAAATAAAGTAGGGTAAGTGCTATTAAAAATTTCCAAGCTACAATGAGAGGACACACCAGGAGCAACTAATCAGGACACAAAGATTTCAAAGCAGAATAAAAATCTGGATGTAATTTTTTCAATGAAAAACCCAAGGTACCTGCCTCTAGAAACAGGCAATTATTCTAAAGGTGGACTGACTTGTTTTATTGTGGCTGTTGTTATTATTATTATCATTTATCATTTTTGTCTCTCCCTTGCTACACATACACACACACACACACACTAGAATGTAAGCTTCATGATAAAGGGGTCAAATCTGTGTTATTCACTTCCTTACCCCCAGTATCTAGAACAGTGCCTGGCGTACAGTAAAACAATGCCTGCTTCGAAAAATATATATGGTGAGTGAATGAATGAGCCATAAAATTGGAAATACCATAATTCAGTCAATCATTTCCCTGTTAACAGACGTTCAGATGGTCTCAAATTCAGATTGCCTTCTAGTGTTGTGATATACAACATATCTTTTGCTAGCTACTGAAGCATATCCTTAGCTACTAATCCCTTCGTTCCTGTAGTATGGATTCCTCAAGGTGAAACTTCCGTCATCGCTTTATGCCCCCTTTTTAAAAAATTTTAACAGAAAATGCCTTCCCTAAAAGGTTGTGCTAATTTACTGTCACATCAGCAGTGTATAAAACTTTCTTATTTCTTTCCCCACTCTAATGTCAATTGTTTTAATATTTTCCAATTTGTTGAATGAATAATTGTATTTAATTTCAAATTCAAATTAAAAAATCTTAAAACACTGGAAAAAAAAAGAAAGTAGTAAACCCACGAATATTTCCTTGAAAGACTGTAAAATTTTGGTACTCATTTCCAATTCTGACTCCATTAAAAACAAACAAACACCCTTTTTAAAATCACATAATTCTCCAGGAAATATGCGGAGCCTTCAAGCTCCTAATCTTGGATTGGCAAAATGTTTTTTCAAGACTGTGGAAGTTTGTGAGCTGTGCGCACATTTGCTTAATGTCTGAATGAAAAGAAGTTAAATTAGTCTTGATTCTATAGAATTTACATGGGTTCTATATTGTGAATGTCTCCCTGAGGTCATCATAAGCCTCTTGAAACTTAACAAATGTTGCTGTGTCTCACCTGAAAAATTAAGGAGCTGCAAAGTTAAGTCTTCAGATCTCGTTGCATGAGCTTCATCTAGCGCTGGCAAGATGTGAAGAACACTTCGTGAAGAACACTTAGGGATGATGCTGTGCTGTCGGGTGAAGCCATTGTTCTGGAACATGAAGATGGCTGAAGATTTCATCTGCCGGTTAAATCAAGGAAGTTATCCTGTGAATAAATACGTTGTGAAAATGATGCCTTGATATGTGAAAGTACTTTTTCCCAGGGTCACCTTTCATTTCTTTCTTTCTTTTTTTTTCCTTTATTTTTTAACATCTTTATTGGAGTATAATTGCTTTACAATGATGTGTTAGTTTCTGCTTTATAACAAAGTGAATCAGTTATACATATACATATGTTCCCATATCTCTTCCCTCTTGCGTCTCCCTCCCTCCCACCCTCCCTATCCCACCCCTCTAGGTGGTCACAAAGCACCGAGCTGATCTCCCTGTGCTATGCGGCTGCTTCCCACTAGCTATCTATTTTACATTTGGTAGTGTATATATGTCCATACCCCACTCTCTCACTTTGTCCCAGCTTACCCTTCCCCCTCCCCATATCCTCAAGTCCATTCTCTAGTAGGTCTGTGTCTTTATTCGCGTCTTGCCCCTAGGTTCTTCATGACCTTTTTTTCCCCTTAGATTCCATATATATGTGTTAGCATACGGTATTTCTTTTTCTCTTTCTGACTTACTTCACTCTGTGTGACAAACTCTAGGTCCATCCACCTCACTACAAATAACTCAATTTCGTTTCTTTTTTATGGCTGAGTAATATTCCATTGTATATATGTGCCACATCTTCTTTATCCATTCATCTGTCGATGGACACTTAGGTTGCTTCCATGTCCTGGCTATTGTAAATAGAGCTGCAATGAACATTGTGGTACATGACTCTTTTTGAATTCTGTTTTTCTCAGGGTATATGCCCAGTAGTGGGATTGCTGGATCATATGGTAGTTCTATTTTTAGCTTTTTAAGGAACCTCCATACTGTTCTCCATAGTGGCTGTATCAATTTACATTCCCACCAACAGTGCAAGAGGGTTCCATGTGCTGCCGAAGCGAGCACTCATTTCTGAACTATCCGGAAAATACTCTTTCTTTCTCTCTCTCTCTCTCATGCACACAAACACTAAGCCACTGGGCAGCTGTTTTGGAGGCCTCCAGCAATACCCGTGGGCACCCAGCTGACCACCTGGCTCAGGTGTTTAAAGTGCAGGCCTGGTGACGGTCCAGTTTAGACTTGTCCAATGGCCTGGTTTCTCTTGCTTCTGTCTGCTGTACACTGGTCCCATGGTGGACTTCAGGTGGCTGACTTCAAACCCTGGTCGTGGCTTAGCAGGTGGACCTCGTTTGGATGCTCAGGCAAATCAGTACCACTACAGAGAGATGTCTTTAAGGATGATTTGGACATCAGGAAAGGAATTGTTTTTGTTTAAAACAATGTGTTTTGCTTAAACAGAAACAATTCCTTTCAAAGTAATCTGAAATTCTACCTGTGACCTTCTTGATTTACCCCTTTTTCTTATCCCTGCATCCAGTCATCCAAAATGCCTCCAGTCTGCCCAGTCCTCAAGCATCTCTTCTGCTTTGCAGGTACCGTTCCAGTGGCCTCCTAAGCCCTGCTTCCAGTTCCCTCTAAAATGGCTTACCTCCCACCTACCATAGCAGATAGATCATTTTTTTTTGAATTATAAACTAAATCTTCCCACTCTCTTACTTTAAAATCTTCCTTTGCTTCTCTATTGCTCTTATATAAAAATCTAAACTCTTCCTTCTCACCTCTAGGTCTGCCGTGGTCTGACCCTGCCTGACCTTCCGACCTCATAGGGACCCTTCCTATGACTCATTCCCCTCTGACTACTACCACCTTCCTTAGTCCTCCAACACGCCCAGTCTCCTCCAAAATCCCCTCTGCAGAGAAGCCTGCCCTGACGCTCATCTAAGGTAGCCCCCTGCAGCCCGTATTACTTCATCAAATTGCCCTGTTTTGTTTTCTTCATAAGTTGGACACTATCCGAAGGTTTTTTCTTGTCTTTGTTGACTTTTTAACTATTTTTTCCCTTGCTTGAATGTCAGCTCAGTGGCAGGGACTTATCTTTCTCTCTCACCAGGGCACCCTCAAAGCTGAGAACAAATAGAAGGCACTTAGCAAATGTTTGTGGAGTGAATTAGCTAACATGCCTGCAGGAGATGGTGCGTCCCAGCCAAGGAGCAGGTTCCCTGCCTGTCCCGACTGTTCCTGGCGTGGCGTGGCATGGATGGTGGCAAGCCCTGAACTGCTTGAGTCACCCGTGCTGTGTTCTGAGAGGTCCTTTACAGGGTCTGTGCTCAATATGGTCGGGAGGCGGGGGGACCTTTATCGTCGTCTCAACTCTCAGACTTTATTTTTTATATCTTTATTGGAGTATAATTGCTTTACAATGTTGTGTTAGTTTCTACTGTATCACAAAGTGAATCAGCTATATGCATACATATATCCCCATATCTCCTCCCTCTTGCATCTCCCTCCCACCCTCCCTATCCCACCCCTCTAGGTGGTCACAAAGCATCAAGCTGATCTCCCTGTGCTATGCGGCTGCTTCCAACTAGCCATCCATTTTTTACATTTGGTAGTGTGTATATGTCCATGCCACTCTCTCACTTCGTCCCAGCTTTCTCCCCCCCACCCCCATGACCCCAAGTCCGTTTTCTACATCTGGGTCTTTATTCCTGCCCTGCCACTAGGTTCATCAGTACTGTTTTTTTAGATTCCATACATGTGCGTTAGCATCTGGTATTTGTTTTTCTCTTTCTGACTTACTTCACTCTGTATGACAGACTCTAGGTCCATCCACCTCACTACAAATAACTCAATTTCGTTTCTTTCTATGGCTGAGTGATATTCCATTGTATATATGTGCTACATCTTCTTTATCCATTCATCTGTCGATGGACACTTAGGTTGCTTCCATGTCCTGGCTATTGTAAATAGTGCTGCATGAACATTGTAGTACATGTCTTTTTTTGAATTATGGTTTTCTCAGGGTATATGCCCAGTAGTGGGATTGCTGGGTCATATGGTAGTTCTGTTTTTTCAACTCTCAGACTTTAAAGGCTGTTGTCCTCATTCTTTTTGAAGTATCTTAAGTTTCTTTGCAAACCAGAGCTTTGTAAAAACGTAAGCGATTTTTATGTTATCTGTTGCTTTGGAAGATGCATTCTGCTTTTCCTCCTTTAATATGACAGTTGTTTTGCTCATATCAATACTCAGAACAAGGCCAGGATATTTGTTCTGAAAAACATTAAAAATATATAGTTTTTCAGATTTATTGTCTGAAAAACATTGTCTACCTTTCTGTGTCATGTGGGGGAGGAGGCAGGGGAAGAACTTATCATTTAAACAAAAGTACATAAAGCCCTTTCATATTGCTTTTGCTCTTTGGCGTGAATAGAACCCTGAATTGGAAACTGGGTTTCTATGACCTTAGAGCTGTTAGGTTGGAACAGTGAACATGGCTGAATTTTTTTCGTAGAGGTTTTCTTTCTGCAAGGGCTGCTCATGCTTTGGGGACATTGCTTTGTGTCCTCACAGGCTCTCACCCACACATCACAGAAGCTTCCTGAAGTCTATAGGAATCTGCATGTGGTTGGCTATGACCAGCATACCGATGAATAAAAGTTGCAGTAAAATATTTGATTCTCATTCCTACCCGTTATAGCTACTTGTTTCTAAAACAAGCTTTTACTTAGAAATAAACCTTTCAATCTTGATTTGTATCATCACCTATAATCTCACTGCTTCAACATTGTCTTAATGTTTTCTTTATTTCAGTTTGATTTTTGAATATACAATTGATTTTTTAAAATTTAAAAGTAATTTAAGTTGTTAAATATATATATGGTAGAGAAGGGTGTAAGTTAAAAATTAAAGGGTCTAAGCACACTTTTTAAGTGTTAATGTTTGAAATATATAACTCCAGATTTGTAATGCATATATGTACATAATAAATCATATACAATATAGTGTAGGGTTTTTTTTTAACACAAAAATATGATCATACTGTGCGTATTGCTCTACACCTTCCTTTTTTTCTCTGAATAATATATTGTGGACATCTTTGCATGCTACCACATACAGACCTACTGCATCCTTTATCATGGCTGTGTAGTGTCCTATAGCAATAACTTATTTATTTCACCCATTCCAGTACTGGTTGACATTCAGATGGTTTCAAATTTTTGTTATGAAAATATGCACCCATATGTTAATGTAAATTCAGTGTACTAGCAAGTTTTTAATCATTATACACACTTATCCATGTTTCTCTTTCATAGTTATTGTTTAAGATTGACCTCTTTCGGCCAATACATTACCTAAACAGTTGTAATGCTCCTAAATTCCACCTTTTCACTACTATAGAGAATGCTTCAGTGGGTTACATTGCACTGTTGTTTGCAGAAGGGATTGTAAACATTTCCAATGCAACTAGGACTTTGAGGGTGTATTGGTCACTGGTATTGGTCCTGAGTACTGGGCATGAGAGGGGTACAGCGGGGAGTATCTGTGTTCTACTAAGCATGAGAATCCTTCAAGTTCTGAGGATTAGTTGAGACTGAACATTTCAAGCATTTATTTCCTTTTCTATGAATTGTGCATATATATTTTGCTCATTTATTTCTTGAAGCTTTGATCTTTTTAGGAGTTTGAGAATTTTATAGATGTCATACTTTGTTATATTTCATGTAAATATCGTCATCAACCCTTTTGCCTATTATTTTGTTGCACAAACTTTTTTACTTTGATAGACCCAAGTGTGTTAAACTTTTCTCTTGATATATCTTAGGTAGAGGATTACGTCTCTAGAGTTCTGACATTCAGTTCTTTTTTCTATTTCATTTTTTCCCACTGCAAATAAATGGATACATAACAATTCTTTAGTAGTTGAAATGATTCCACAGCACCATACAAGTTTTTAGCCAGGAGCCATGAACTGTAGTAATATCCTGAGGAAGTGTTTACTTCTGGTTGAAGTGAATCATTTATGTCCCATATTAGCAAGGGCTGAATGTATATAAGAAATATCACAGTTTAATACTGTTGGCAGGAAGCAAGTTCTTGGCACCATGAATCATGCGACCCATTTCAGAGAGCCTATTATAATTAGAAGTAGCAATGCTTACACATATTGACTAGTTATAAGTTTGTGTGGGGTTGTTGTCTTTTCTTTTTATGTTTCTGAGTGTGCAGTTGAAATAGAAATGTAAATGCAATGATTTTTACTGTTGCAAGCTGGATGGTGGTTCTTCTTCACATCCTTAATATGTGTCTTCTCTACTCCTCAGCTAGGTTTTCCAAATACTCAAAACTGGTGGTGGGCAATCTGTTTTTGAGGTGTTGGCTATTTTTTTTTAATATCTGTGGGATACAGAGAACATAAATCCTTCTATCAGTTGTGCCAGGAGACCTTGTCTATCACCTCCACAATTTACATTGAACTTGACTGTTTAATCCAGATAGAATGAGCGTCTAAATATAATTCCCACTGTACATGAGTGCTCAGGAATTGTTGAAGAGAATCCTTCATAGGTGATTTTTGAAGTTGGTAGAACATTCAAAGACCATTAGTTTCTAGCTCTGTTTGAGAGATGATGGATGCTGGGGGGAAATTAAGAGTTTTATTGTTTAAATTTCATAAAAAGACTATCTTTCATGACTTCATTTTGTGCATAAATGCTTCCTCTTTATCAGTTTTCTTTTTACTGCTTAATAAATGTGCTTCCGAGACATTTTGATTAATGAGTTAATGGATAATAATAATATAAACTCAATTTGTGTTGGAAGAGAATGTAAAGGATATTGAGGGGGCGTCTTCCTTTCGCAAGTGAGGCAATTGAGGCATGGAGCAGTTAAGTGACTTGGCCAAGAACACACAGCTAACTGTAGGCAGGTCTGGTTTTTCTGAGACAAGTCCAACATCTTCCTTTTCCTTTTCAAGTTGGACATTTGCACCATTCCTTTTGTCTGTGTTGACAGAACTTCCTGAGAAACGGAAGTAAGGACCCAAATTGGGAATAAACTTTAGCTGATTTGCCTCTAGCAATTACACAACTCCAGGTGGGTGAAAATTGTGAGGATGAATTGTTTGTAAGTATGAGTTATCCTAGGGTCTCCTGGAACAGTTTCTTGTGTGGCTTCTTCATGAATCCAACCACAATGTTTTTGAGTCCCCGGGCTCCTTCTATGGGCTCAGGCTTTTCATTTAATTGGAAGAAGCAGAATAGGGGGTTGATGCTGAAAACAGACAAATGAACAACAAAGAAGCTGTTCTGTACTTTTACACATTGACACTATGTTATGTATATTAACCTTCAGATACTAGAAGTGGATAAACATCTTATATAGGAGAATCATAATATTAGAAGCAAAACTTACTATTTTTAAACTTTACTTTCTAAATTAACATAGAATAAAATTGGCTTTGTTTTCGGTATATATAGTACTATGACTTTTTTTTTTTTCTGGCTGTGCCGCACCACATGTGGGATCTCAGTTCCGGGACCAGGAATCGAACCTGTGCCCCCTTGCAGTAGAAGTGCCAAGTCCTAATCACTGGACCACCAGGGAATTCCTGTATAGTACTGTGACTTTTAACACATGTATAGATTTCTGTAATCACCACCATAATTAGGATACAGAACAGTTTTATTACCCACCAAGAAAGTCCCTTTGCACTTACCCCTCACACCTAAACCCTGGCAACCACTAATCTGTTCTTTGTCACCATAGCTTTGTCTTTTTGAGGATGTCATACAATAGAATTGTACAGTATGTAACCGTTTGAGACTGGCTTCTTTCACTCAGCTTAATGTCTTTGAGATTCATCCAAATTGTGTGTGTCAACAGTCTGTTCTTACTTAATATTGGTTAGCATACCATTGTATGGATGTAACACAGCTCATTTATCCATTAACCTGTTGAAGGACAGACATTTGGATTGGTTCCAGTTTTTGACGATTATGAATAGAGCTGCTCTGAACATTTGTTTACAGGGTTTTTGTGTCAGTCGAGTTTTCTTTACTCTAGGGCAGATGTTGGCAAACATTTTCTGTAAAGGGCCAGATAGTAAATATTTTTGGCTTTGTATGCTGTACGGTCTCTGTTGCAAGTATTCAACTCCACTCTTGTTGCAGGAAACAGCCATAAACAATATGAAAACAAATGAGTCTCGTTGAGTTTGGACCACTGCTGGATTTGGCCTGAGGGCTGTAGTCTGCAAGAGTATAAATGCTTAGGAACAGGATTGTTGGGCCATATGGCAAATTTATCTTTAACTTTCTAAGAACCTGTCAAACTATTTTCCAGAGTGGTTCAATTATTTTGCATTTCTGCACTTATAAGAGTTCTAGTTGCGTGGGTTTATCTCTGGGCTTTCTTTCTGTTCCATTGATCTATATTTCTGTTTTTGTGCCAGTACCATGTTGTCTTCATGACTGTAGCTTTGTAGTATAGTCTGAAGTCAGGGAGTCTGATTCCTCCAGCTCCGTTTTTCTCCCCTCAAGACTGCTTTGGCTATTCGGGGTCTTTTGTGTCTCCATACAAATTTTAAGATTTTTTTGTTCTAGTTCTGTAAAAAATGCCATTGGTAATTTGATAGGGACTGCATTGAATTTGCAGATTGTTTTGGGTAGTATAGTCATTTTCACAATATTGATTCTTCCAATCCAAGAACATGGTATATCTCTCCATCTGTTTGCATCATCTTTCATTTCTTTCATCAGTGTTTTATAGTTTTCTGCATACAGGTCTTTTGTCTCCCTATGTAGTTTATTCCTAGGTATTTTATTCTTTTTGTTGCAATGGTAAATAGGAGTGTTTCCTTAATTTCTCTTTCAGATTTTTCATCATTAGTGTATAGGAATGCAAGAGATTTCTGTGCATTAAATTTGTATCCTGCAACTTTACCAAATTCATTGATTAGCTCTAGTAGCTTTCTGGTGGCATCTTTAGGATTCTCTATGTATAATATCATGTCATCTGCAAACAGTGACAGTTTTACTTCTTTTCCAATTTGAATTCCTTTTATTTCTTTTTCTTCTCTGATTGCTGAGGCTAGGACTGCCAAAACTATGTTGAATAATAGTGGCGGGAGTGGACATCCTTGTCTGTTTCCTGATCTTAGAGGAAATGCTTTTAGGTTTTCACCATTGAGAATGATGTTTGCTGTGGTTTTGTTGTATATGGCCTTTATTATGTTGAGATAGGTTCCCTCTATGCGCACTTTTTGGAGAGTTTTTATCATAAATGGGTGTTGAATTTTGTCAAAAGCTTTTTCTGCATCTATTGAGATGATCATATGGTTTTTCTTCTTCAGTTTGTTAATATGGTGTATCACATTGATTGATTTGCATATATTGAAGAATCCTTGCATCCCTGGCATAAATCCCACTTGATCATGGTGTATGATCCTTTTAAGGTGTTGTTGGATTCTGATTGCCAGTATTTTGTTGAGGATTTTTGCATCTATATTCATCAGTGACATTGGCCTGTAATTTTCTTTTTTTGTAGTATCTTTGTCTGGTTTTGGTATCAGGGTGATGGTGGCCTCATAGAATGAGTTTGGGAGTGTTCCTTCCTCTGCAATTTTTTGGAAGAGTTTGAGAAGGATGGGTGTTAGCTCTTCTCTAAATGTTTGATAGAATTCACCTGTGAAGCCATCTGCTCCTGGACTTTTGTTTGTTGGAAGATTTTTAATCACAGCTTCAATTTCATTACTTGTGATTGGTCTGTTCATATTTTCTATTTCTTCCTGGTTCAGTCTTGGAAGGTTATACCTTTCTAAGAATTTGTCCATTTCTTCCAGGTTGTCCATTTTATTGGCATAGAGTTGCTTGTAGTAGTCTCTTAGGATGCTTTGTATTTCTGTGGTGTCTGTTGTAACATCTCCTTTTTCATTTCTAATTTTATTGATTTGAGTCCTCTCCCTCTTGATGAGTGTGGCTAATGGTTTATCAATTTTGTTTATCTTCTCAAAGAACCAGCTTTTAGTTTTATTGATCTTTGCTATTGTTTTCTTTGTTTCTATTTCATTTATTTCTGGTCTGATCTTTATGATTTCTTTCCTTCTACTAGCTTTGGGTTTTGTTTGTTCTTCTTTCTCTCGTTCCTTTAGGTGTAAGGTTAGATTGTTTATTTGAGATTTTTCTTGTTTCTTGAGGTAGGCTTGTATAGCTATAAACTTCCCTCTTAGAACTGCTTTTGCTGCATCCCATAGGTTTTGGATCATCGTGTTTTCGTTGTCTTTTGTCTCGGTATTTTTTGATTTCCTCTTTGATTTCTTCAGTGATCTCTTGGTTATTTAGTAGTGTATTGTTTAATCTCAATGTGTTTGTGTTTTTTACGTTTTTTTCCCTGTAATTGATTTCTAATCTCATGGCGTTGTGGTCAGAAAAGATGCTTGATATGATTTCAGTTTTCTTAAATTTACTGAGGCTTGATTTGTGACCCAAGATGTGATCTATCCTGGAGAATGTTCCATGTGCACCTGGGAAGAAAGTGTAATCTGCTGTTTTTGGATGGAATGTCCTATGAATATCAATTAAATCTATCTGGTCTATTGTGTCATTTAAAGCTTGTGTTTCCTTATTAATTTTCTGTTTGGATGATGTGTCCATTGGTATAAGTGAGGTGTTAAAATCCCCCACTATTATTGTGTTACTGTCGATTTCTTCTTTTATAGCTGTTAGCAGTTGCCTTATGTATTGAGGTGCTCCTATGCTGGGTGCATATATATTTATAATGGTTATATCTTCTTCTTGGATTGATCCCTTAATCCTTATGTAGTGTCCTTCCTTGTCTCTTCTAACATTCTTCATTTTAAAGTCTATTTTATCTGATATGAGTATTGGTACTCCAGCTTTCTTTTGATTTCCATTTGCATGGAATATCTTTTTCCATCCCCTCACCTATGGTCAACTAATCTATAACAAAGGAGACAAGGATATACAATGGAGGAAAGACAGTCTCTTCAATAAGTGGTGCTGGGAAAACTGGACAGCTACATGTAAAAGAATGAAATTAGAATACTCCCTAACACCATACACAAAAATAAACTCAAAATGGATTACAGACCTAAATGTAAGACTGGACACTATAAAACTCTTAGAGGAAAACATAGGAAGAACACTCTGACATAAATCACAGCAAGGTCTTTTTTGACCCACCTCCTAGAGTAATGGAAATAAAAGCAAATATAAAAAAATGGGACCTAATGAAACTTCAAAGCTTTTGCACAGCAAAGGAAACCATAAAGAAGACGAAAAGACAGCCCTTAGAATGGGAGAAAATATTTGCAAAGAATCAGTGGACAAAGGATTAATCTCCAAAGTATATAAACAGCTCATGCAGCTCAATATTAAAAAAACAAACAACCCGATCTAGAAATGGGCAGAAGACTTAAATAGACATTTCTCCAAAGAAGACATCCAGATGGCCAAGAAGCACATGAAAAGCTGCTTAACATCACTAATTATTAGAGAAATGCAAATCAAAACTACGGTGAGGTATCACCTCACACCAGTTAGAATGGGCATCATCAGAAAATCTACAAACAACAAATGCTGGAGAGGGTGTAGAGAAAAGGGAACCCTCTTGCACTGTTGGTAGGAATGTAAATTGATACAGCCACTATGGAGAACAGTATGGAGGTTCTTTAAAAAACTAAAAATTGAATTACCATATGATCCAGCAATCCCACTACTGGGCATATACCCTGAGAAAACCGTAATTCAAAAAAACACATGCACCCCATTTTTCATTGCAGCACTATTTACAGTAGCCAGGTCATGGAAGCAACCTAAATGCCCATCGACAGATGAATGGATAAAGAAGCTGTGGTACATATATACAATGGAATATTATGCAGCCATAAAAAGGAAGGAAATTGGGTCATTTGTGGAGACGTGGATGGATCTAGAGACTGTCATACAGAGTGAAGTAAGTCAGAAAGAGAAAAACAAATATCATATATTAACACATATATGTGGAACCTAGAAAAATGGTACAGATGAACCGGTTTGCAGGGCAGAAATAGAGACACGGATGTAGACAACAAACGTATGGACACCAAGGGGGGAAAGTGCTGGGGGTTGGGGGTGGTGGTGGGATGAATTGGGAGATTGGGATTGACATGTATACACTGATGTGTATAAAATAGATAACTAATAAGAACCTGCTGTATAAAAAAAAAAAAAAAAAAAAAAGAGTTCTAGTTGCTCCACATCCTTGTAAGCACTTTGTGTAAGCAGTATTTTCAGTCTATGCCATTCCAATAGGTATGGAGTGGTATCTTTTGAAGGTTTTAATTTGTATTTTCCTAATGAGTAATGATGATAAACACCTTTTCATGTGCTTATTTGCTGTCTCTATATGCTCTTTATTGAAGTTTCTTTTCAAGTTTTTTTTTTTTAATTTATTTTTATTTATTTATTTTTGGCTGTGTTGGGTCTTCATTTCCGTGCGAGGGCTTTCTCTAGTTGCGGCAAGTGGGGGCCACTCTTCATCGCGGTGCGCGGGCCTCCCACTATCGCGGCCTCTCTTGTTGCGGAGCACAGGCTCCAGACGCGCAGGCTCAGTAGTTGTGGCTCACGGGCCTAATTGCTCCGCGGCATGTGGGATCCTCCCAGACCAGGGCTCGAACGCATGTCCCCTGCATTAGCAGGCAGACTCTCAACCACTGCGCCACCAGGGAAGCCCCCAAGGTTTTTACCCATTAAAAAAAAATGGATTGTTTGTTTTCTTACAGTTGGGTTTTGAAAGTTTTTTTAGTGTATTCTGGATAGAAGTCTTTTGTTTGATATGTGATTTGAAAATATGCTCTTAGTCTGTAGCTTGTCCTTTCATTCTTCTTACAGTGTCTTTTGCAGAAAAATATTTTTAATTTTATAAAGAGAATTTATCAATTTTTTCTTTTATGGGCCATGCTTTTGGTGGCATGTCTAAGAACTCTCTGGCTAACCCAGGTCTCCATAGACTTCTCCTATGTTTTCCCTAAAATTTTGATAGTTTCATGCTTTACATTTAGGTCTATGACCCCTTTTGAATTAATTTTTGTATAATGTGTGAGATGTAGTTGTGGTTTATTTTTTTCCTTTGTATATGAATGTCCAATTATTCCAACATCATTTGTTGAAAAGACCATCTTTTCTTTATGGAATTGCTTTTGTAACTTTGTACAAGATCAAATGGCCATATTTGTGTGGGTCTATATCTGGATTCTGTTATGTTCCATTAATCTACTTGTCTATCCTTTTGCTAATACCACACTGCCTTAATTACTATAGCTGTATAGCAAATTTTCAAATTGAGTACTGCAATTCTTTTAACATTGTATTTTTCTTTCAAAATTGTTTTAGCTAGTTCCTTTGCTTTTCTAAATGAATTTTAGAATCAGCTTGTCTATGTCTAGAAAAAAAACCCTGCTGAAATTTGACTGGAATAATGTTAAATGTACAGATCAATTTGTGAGGAATTTGCATTTTTACTATGTTTAGTCTTTCAATTCATAAATATAGAATGTCTCTCCATTTATTCAGTTCTTCTTTGACCTCTTTCGTCAGTGTTTTGTAGTTTTCAACATACTGCTGCTGTACATGTTTTATTAGATTTACCTATATTTAATTTTTTGGAGCTATTGTAAATATTAAAAAAGTTGTTTCCAGTTATACATTGTCAGTGTATAAATATGGTTGATTTTTGTGTGTTGATCTTATATCCCATATCCTTGCTAACCTTACTTTTTAGTTATATGAGGTTTTTTCCCCCCCTGTTTTGTAGATTCTTTGAGATTTTTCTATGTAGACAATGTCATCTGCAAGGAGACAGTTTTCTTTCTTTCTTTCCAATCTATTTGCCTTTTATTTCTTTTTCTTGCCTTGTTACACTGGCTAAGACTTACAGGATAATGTTGAATAGTAGTGTTGAGAATAAATATTCCCTTCTATTTGTAGTTTGCTGAGAGTTTTTGACATGAATGGATATTGAATTTTCAGAATTATCAATTGATATGATCATGATTTTTTTTTCTTTATACTGTCAATGTGTTGGATTACATTTGCTGATTTTTGAATATGGAAGCAGTCTTACATTCCTGGGATAAACCTCACTTGTCCGTGATGTAGTATTCTGTTTTATATAACTAAACTTTTAAAAACTAGTATTTTGTTGAGAATTTTTTCATCTATGTTCATGAGGGTTATTGGTCTGTATAATAGTTTTCTCTTTTTATACTTTCTTTGGTTATGAAAAAGTTGAGAAGTAGTCCCTCTTCTTTTATTTTCTAGAAGACTGTGTGGAATTGGAGTTATTTCTTCCAATTTTGGTAGACTTTGCTAGGGAAATTATCTGGATCTGGAGATTTAGTCTTCAGAAGGATTTTTAATTACAGATTCAATTTCTTTAATAGTTGTAGGGCTATTCAGCTTATGTTTTTCATTTTGAGTGAGTTTTGGTAGTTTATTAGAAATTGATCAAGTTAATCAAAATTGACAGAATCATGTGCATAGAGTTTTTTGTGATTTTTATATTCCTTTATTCTTTTAATGTCAGTGGAGTCTATAGTGATGTCTCCTCTTTCATTTCTGATATTGGTAATTTGTGTCTTCTCTCTTTTTTGGTCAATCTTGCTAGAGGTTTATAAATTTTATTTTTCAAAGAAGTAACTTTTAGTTTTTTTTTTCTCTTTCATTTCTTTGCTTTCCATTTCATTGATTTTTGTTTTTTTAAAATTTATTTATTTTTGGCTGCGTTGGTCTTCGTTGCTGTGCGCGGGCTTCTCGTTGCGGTGGCTTCCCGTGTTGCGGAGCACGGGCTCTAGGCACGTGGGCTTCAGTAGCTGTGACTCGAAGGCTGTAGGGCACAGGCTCAGTAGTTGTGGCGCACGGGCTTAGTTGCTCCGTGGCATGTGGGATCTTCCCGGACCAGGGCTCGAACCCATGTCTCCTGCATTGGCAGGTGGATTCTTAACCACTGTGCCACCAGGGAAGTCCAATTTCATTGATTTTTGATCTTTATTATTTCCTTCCTTCTGCTTGCCTTGCTTATTTTGCTCTTCTATTTCTAGTTTTAAAAGGTGGAAACTAAGGATATTCATTTGAGATCTTCCTTCTTTTCTAATATAAGCATTTAATAATCTAAATGTTCCTTGAAGCACTGCTTTGTCTGCATCCCATAAATTTTGACATATTGTTTCATTTTTTTTTCAGTTAAAAATATTTTGCAATTTCTTTTGAGACATACTGTTTAACTCATGGATTATTTTGAATTGTACTATTTAAATTATAAAATTTTAAAGTGTTTTTGGTCATTTTTCCATTATTGATTTCTAATTTAATCCTGTTATGGTCAGAGAATGTACTTTTTATGATTTCAAGTATTTTTTATTATTAAGATTTGTTTTATGACCTAGAATGTGGTCTATCTTAGTGAATGTTCTGTGTGCACTTGAAGTGAATACTTATTCTCCTGTTGTGGGGTAGAGTATTTTATAAATGTCAGTTAGTTCCAGTTGGATGCTAGTGTTGTCCAGTTTCTACTTCCTTGCTGATTTAACTAGTTTTATCTGTTAATGCGAGATTAGTATTGAAGTATTCATCTATAATTGTGGATTTGTCTATTTCTCCTTTCAGTTCCTCTTTCATGTGTTTTGAATCTCTATTGTTAGGTGCATGTGCATTTAGGATGTTATTTTTTCTTGATGATTTGACCCATTTGCCACTACATAATGTCCCTCCTTATGCTTGGTTGTTGTCTTTGTTCTGAAATCTACTTTATCTGATATTAATATATCTACTCCAGCTTATTTTTGATTCATGTTTACTGGCATATCTCTTTGACTGTTTCCTTTTAACTTATTATTATTATTATTTTGGCTGCACCGCACGGCATGTGGGATCTTAGTTCCCCTACCAGGGATCAAACCTGCGCCCCCTGTGTTGGGAGCTTGGAGTCTTAACCACTGGACCACCAGGGAAGTCCCACTTTTAACATTTTGATATAAGTGTATTTGAAGTGAACTTTATGTAGGTATCAGATAATTGGGTTATTTTAAAAATTCAGTTCTGATTATCTGTTTTTTAATTGGTGTTTAGACCATTCACATTTAATGTAATTATTGATATACTTTCCTTTAAGCATACCATTTGATTATTTGTTTCCTGTTTGTTCCCTCTGCTTTTTGTTCCTGTATTTCTTCTTTTCTGCCCTTTTTGAGTTATTTGAATAATTTTTAGTATTCCATTTTAATTTAACTATTATGTTTTTGATGATATGTCTATGTTATATTTTTAGTAGTTTCATTCATATATATATATACACCATATATATACACACACACATATATATATACACCATATTTTCTCCCTCATTCTGCTGCTTGCCTTTTTATTTTCTTAATTTTCTTGAACATATCTTTTTCTGAACAGAAGTTTTAAAATTTAATTTCTCAGTTTTTAAAATGATACTGCTTTCTGTGTTACATTTAAGAAATCTTTGCCTATCCTCACTTTGCAAAGGTATTTTCTCATGTTTTCATCTAGGAGTTTTATAGTAACCTTTATGTTTATGTCTACAGACTATTTCAAGTTAATTTTTATGTATGGTGTGAGGTAGAAGTCAGAGTCCATTTTTTTCTTTCAATTGAATATTCATTTATTCCAGCAGCATTTGTTAAAATGATTTGCCGTTTGCCCTTGAAATACCTTGGCACCTCTGTTGAGAATCAATTGACCATACATGTGTGGGTCTATTTTTGTACTTTATGTTCTGTGCCGTTGTTTATTTAACTATCCTTATATCAATTTTGGTTACTACTGAGCATTTGCCCTCGGGGCAATTTCCTTTGGTTTTTCCAGTTATTATTTTTTTTCCGACTGTGCCCTTCATAAACTTTCTAAACAATGCTATGAAGCTTTCTTTTTCGAGTTTGTAGTATGTTTGCACATTTGCTTGCTGTTTGCTGTATCACTTGGCTTAGCGTGGGTAAGTCTATCTAGACCTATTTTTTGTTTTTGTTTTTCTAAATGTTTATTTATTTATTTGGCTGCACTGAGTCTTAGTTGTGGCCTGTAGGATCTTCACTGCAACATGCAGCATGCGGGATCTTTTAGTTGTGGCACGTGGGATCTAGTTCCCTGACCAGTGATCGAATCCGGGCCCCCTGCATTGGGAGCACAGAGTCTTAACCACTGGACTACCAGGGAAGTCCATAGACCTATTTTCTGTTTTAATAAGCTGAAGCTGATTTCTTCAGGACATCCTTTCCATTTTAAATGATACTTGCTTGCCTTCTTCTCTGAGCTGCCGTTTGAGGACACTGGGTATTGTCTTCAAGTTTTCTGTGCCCTGAAGATGCATAGTAGGCAAACGGGATTGGGGATGGAGCTTGGCTAAAGCTGGTTGCAGCCTTTTTCAATGAACTAAGCCGTGCTTTCTCTTCTGAGATTTGGTTAAAGGTCTTAAACCAGGGTTTACCCCGTCAGAGTTAGGGATATGTTTGTTCCCATGAGGTCGGGGTATACTCAGGCTTGGAAGCATTTTCCCAGCTCACATGGAACTTCCCAAATAACAAGCTCTGGCAGTTTCCCTGACTTCCACTAAGATCTAGAGATACTACAGTGATGGTTAAAACTCATCCCTGCTAATGCCATTTTGCTTGATACTTCTAGGCTGTTATCCATTTCCTCATCTTGCGTCTCTCTAAATTGATTGGTGTTGGTAAGAATTTTCAATATGTTGCCATACTGAAATGAAACAGTATGCTTCCTTTTTGAGAATTTTCCATTTTCTTTTTATTTATTTATTCTTTTCTCTTTTTCTTTTTCTCTCTTATTGCCTTTTTGGGCTTGTTTTTCATCATTTTGTTAGGTATTATTGAAGGGAGGGAGTGCTGGTCCTTAAGCTCTGCCATCTTTACCCAGTTTTCTGAAAGAATTGTTCATCCTTCCTTTTTCTGCCTTTGGGTTTATTTATAATTTTACCTTTTGATTTTGCATTTCATGTCCCATTTTATTGGCTTGAGTTTTAACCTTTGCCTAAGTACTGGTTGCAGAACTCGTACTTTAAAAATTGAAGCTATGTTACTATTACTAATAAATAGAAGTGTCAGTAAAGAGACCCAAATTCTTAGATAAACTACAACCTGAGAAAACTGGTTCTTTTAATGAAATTTGAATTGTAGGCACTATTTGTGAGAGAAGTAAGAAGATGATTAAATATCCGAAAGAAGTAATTTGCTGAATTTAATGATGTTACTGACTTGATAGTAAAGGAATGAACCAAAGAGACATGAATGTTTTCCTTCCCTGGGAGATATAGGGCATATTCAGAAAAAATAATTTTCATTTCATTTCCAACAGTAGTTTGGAAAGTATCTAATACCCTAAGCCTTGAGAAGAGTTGTGTGCCATCTTTTGCATTGCTGCTTGTTTTTGTGACATTTTCTAGATCTTTATTTCAGATTTCGCAGACGGTTTGCTATAACTAGACAAAAAGAGTCCTCCGTGGACAAGATTATACACAAATATGGCACATTCCGATGGCAGCTTGTGTCAGTGACATTTTGCTGTGAGCCTCTTAGAAGCTTCTCTTGATGGAGAAACACCACTGGGGGTTAGCAGCTCACAGTATCTCCAATGGAAGCAAAGGCTACCAGAAAATGGGAAATTGGAGTTGGAACCAGGAACCAAAAATAAAAGGAACCATGGCAGTGTTTAAGCAGTGTGACAGTGGGCTGATTTTCAGATGATCGGACTCTCTTGTCAGTCATGATAATGAGGCATTTGGGGCCAAATAGTCCGGAGATTTTGCATGTCAGTTACCTCCTCTGTCTTTTCTTCAGTTCTCTGCTCTTTTCACTGAAAACCTTCTCTTTGGCTTGTGAACTCTGAACTCTCTTCCTCTTTTGCTAAGAAAAATCTCATTTTACTGCTTATCTTGAACCCTGGGTCCATTCTGCTCAGTGCCGGCTTGGTTGAATGCAGCTTCTGCCTTGCTTCCTTGAGTTCCTTTGGTGTCTCCCATTTGTATTGAAGACTGGGCCAGGATGCCAGATCATCCCTTTACTCCTCTGCTGTGGGCTTCTCTCTCCCTCCAGGCTACTTTCTACTTGACTCGCCCCCCTGTTGGCTTTCATGACACACCATTACGCTTTTTGTCCCTGCTCTCTCTGTCTGATTGCCTTGTCCTGGCTTCCTAAATGCTGGTGATCCAAGAGAGGTGGTACTGGGCACTCTGTGCCCTTCTCTCCCTGGGTGGATCTGTCTGATCCCAGCCACCTCTATGGGTGGCCTAAATCTCTGTTTCCATTCCTCTCTCCTCTCCTGAGCTTGGTGAGACATTTCCAGCCACAGTTAATAAAGTCCACCTGGTCATGCCATAGAGTTTCCATATCACCATATCTCCTTCATGTAGGACAGTGGACCCCACACGGAGGGTTTTGTTTGGTACCCATGTCCTCCTGCATTGGTCCTGAAATCCCTTTCCCTCTCTTCTTCTTTTTTTTTTTTTAATTGTTAATTTTAATACATGTGAGTATTTATTTAGAATGAGAAAAAAATCACAACAAATTAGAAATTTTTAGAAGCAGATAAACATCCAAAATCCCAAAATATAACATTTCATCTTTGTTAACTGCCTGAAATACTTTTTCCTTTACAGTTTTTGATTACATATTCTTTTTAAAATTCTAGTTTTATTGAGATATAATTGACATACAGCACTGTATAAGTTTAAGGTGTGCGGTGTAATGATTTGATTTACATATATCATGAAGTGATGACCACAATAAGTGTAGTGAACATCCGTCATCTCATATAGGTGCAAACTTAAATAGAAAAAAAATTTTTTTTTTCTGTGATGAGAACTCTAAGGATTTGCTATCTTAACACCTTTCATATATAACATACAGCAGTGTTAATTATATTTATCATATTGTACATTACATCCCTCCTTTCCTTCTCTCCTTGCCCTCAGTCAGGTCCTCTCACCTGTATATCACTACTGCCTCCCAGGTAGTTTTCTCCATCATCTCCCTTCCCTGAATCCTTTTTTCTCTTCTGTCCAGATTTCCCTCCTTGACACACAAATGCCTCTAATCTTGTCCCCCTTTGTTTTCTTGCCTCTCCCACTCACTTAGGAACCTACAGTGGTCCATACATGCTCTTTGACCCAGCATTTCCACCTCTGCTAGAATATCTCTCGTGAATTTACATAGATGTGTGCACGTAAAGACTGACACTCCATGGTGTTGGCTGTCATGTTTGTAACAGCAAAAGTGGGTAATAACCTCTGTCTATCAATAGATCACTGCTTAAATTAATAAAGGTAGAGCCATATAGCGAATAGAATACCTTGCGGTGATTATGAATAATGAAATAATAATATTTGCTGACATGTAACAAACTCCAAGATATATTGATCAGTTGAAAAAAAGGGTAAGGAACATGATAGGGTATATATTAATATATTTCTGTTTGTGTTAGAAAAAGAAAAGCAGGATGAGTTTATACACACTCTTGAATATTCATAAAATATTTGTGGAAGGTTACCCAACACTGTTTTGTACAGTTTATTTTTTGATTGTGTGTATGTATTACATTTTTCCTAAAGAAAACTTAGTTAATAAGTAAACAAAACCTTGTAGGCACTTCTTCTGGAATAGAGAAGCATGTCTGAATTTCTGAACCAGCTTTCTATGAAAGCGCCTTTAGATATGGTGCAGTGGGTGTTGCCAGCCTCGTTTTTATTCCTTTCCTTTACACAGTCTTCGTTAGCCAGCCTGAGCCCAGTGAAGAAAGGCACAGACCTCTCACTCCTGGTCTGGTGGGTGTGGTGTGGGCACAGCCCTAACAGAATGGGCGCTGGACACCGGATCTTGCTGCAGCGTGTTCTCAGTTTAGTAACTGGATTGTGGGGACATGTGGGAAGTCCATGGGGGGACTGGGGAGGAGGACAGCTTGGGTGGCCAGGGTGATGCTGGCAGAGTTGCCTAAGGCAGGAGCGGGTGGGCCAGGGTGGCAGCCAGATAGCTTCTGATATGGAGGTTTGGGGGGTCTTAACAACTGGCACAACCAATCTGTTCTCTCCCCTCTGAATGTCAACCCAAGGTGTCCTTTCTTTGGCCTCTGCTGACCTAAGTGTGTGTCTGTTCCCTCTTGGTCTTTTCCACCTGGAAAACCCTTCCTAATTTCTGCCTTTGCAGACCCTACCCACCCTTCATCTCTCCTCACTCCTGACTGTAGGTTATCACGCTCTGCTCTCTGAAGCTCTGAGCCTTTTATGTATCTGGGTTTTCACATTTATCTCTTTCTTTTCCACATTTATCTCTTTTTTTTCCTTGTCTTATCTCCCCTGCTAAGGACATGCTGAGAAGACCAGAGTAATTCATCTTCGTATTCCCTCTGCTGTGTGACGAGATTTCCCGGGTCTCTTGCAGTGTTGAATATTTGGTCTGGTCCCTCTAAGTAGAGTAATATTCCTCAGTCCAATGGTCTTGACTTCTTTTTTGGAAGATTTTGTCACTCTGAGTTGCCTCCAAGGGTACCTGAACTGATGGGTGATGAGAAAGGGATAGAGAGGGCTGAAGTGAATTCTGCTCCTTTACCAAAGGACATTAGCAAAGGTACTTCTAGAGTGTAGGTGGGGGATGGCGGAGGCTCAGGGATGCACTGAACTAAGGGCTGGAAGAGCCCTCCACTGAGCAGTGAGTGCAAGTCCCTGTCACCAGGAAATAAGGTAGTAGTATTTATATTTTCCAGATCAGCCCAGGAAACTTAGCAAGGAATTGGAGACCGTAATTCTCTCAATGTGCAATGTTGATGGTCTTTCATAAATGTTTTTACTTATGTGTTTCTCTAACTTATTATTTTCCGTGAGAGCTTTTAATGTTTTTCAGCCAATCTTTTTGTCCTCCCCAAGAACAAAGAAACACTAAATTTGTGAAGCCAGTTGTCACACTTGGAATTCTGCTGGCTGGGGTACTTTAAAATTTGATCTTACTTGTCTCAATATATGTTTCTCATATCTCTGTTACCTTCTCTAAACCTAGCAGCTGGAGTTAGAGGTTTAAAAACATTTGCCATCTTTTATCACCGGGGTCAGCAAACTATGGCCTAGAGGCCAGCCACAGCCTGTTTCTGTGAATAAAGCTTTATTGGGACACAGCCATACCCATTCATTTACGGATTGTCTGTGGCTGCTTTCCCGGTACAAAGGTAGAGTTGAGTAGTTGTAACGAAGCCTATGTGGCCCTCAAACCCTAAAATTGTTACTCTCTGGCACTTTTCAGGAAAAGTTTGCTGATTCCCTGCTGTGTCATGTTAAATTGTCACCCATTCCCTCTCCCCACCCCACGACCGTGTTTTCTTCTTGGTTGATTCTTCTCCTGTGTCCAGGTCATGACACATAGTCAACCATACAGCAGATACCACTGGCTGGTAGAGCGCAGACCTGCCCTTCTCAGCGCTTCCCTCCCCTGGCTGTCCATGCTGAGGGGGGACTAAGTCACTGGCCTTCTTGGTGCCAGTGGAGGAGGGGCAGGAGGAGGAATAGCTGTTGCTATTGACGAGGGACCAGGCACTAGGCTGAGTGCTTTCCATGCTTAACCTCCCGCAGCTCCCGTGTAGAGAATGGTGTTATCTTCATTTTACTGGGGAAAAGGAGGCACAGAGCTATTTAGTAACTTGCCGCAGGGCATGATGGGCAAGGGCCAAAGCAAGGATATGCATCAAGGTCTAAGGTCTGTCTGACTGCAGAGAGCAGTGTCTTACCTCCTGCCTCATTAAACCCAAACTCAGCCCGAGGCCCCACAGGCTTGTGTTCCAGCTTGTCGTACTTGATCTTCCTGGTGCATGTGAACTTCTGCCTACTGTTGGTTCCCCTACTTCTTCCACCTAGAGATAGAAATTCCTTCCCGGCTTCTTTCCCTTACCCTTCCTCTTACTTTTGCATTTTGAACCTAGGCGTTCTTTAAGATTCTTCTTTTTCAAAGGAACCTTCCTATGCTGTTGGTGGGAATATAAATTGGTACAGCCGCTATGGAGAACAGTATGGAGGCTTCTCAAAAAACTAAAAATAGAGCTGCCACATGATCTAGCAATCTCACTCCTGGGCATATATCTGGAGAAAACTATAATTTGAAAAGACACATGCACCCCAGTGTTCATTAGAGCACTATTTACAGTAGCCAAGACATGGAAACAACCTAAATGTCCATTGACAGATGAATGGATAAAGAAGATGTGGTGTATGTATATATATGTATATGTGTGTGTGTATACACACACACACACACACATACACACATACACACATACATACACACATACTACTCAGCCATAAAAAAGAATGAAATAATGCCATTTGCAGCAACATGGATGGACCTAGAGATTATCATATTAAGTGAAGTAAGTCAGAGAAAGACAAGTATCATATCACTTATATGTGGAATCTAAAAAAATGATAAATGAACTCAATTTACAATACAGAAAAAGACTCACAGACAAAGAAAACAGAGGGGAAGGAGGGGGAGGGATAAATTAGGAGTTTAGTATTAACAGATACACACTACTATATATAAAATAGATAACCAACAAGGACCTATATAGCACAGGGAGCTATACTCAATATTTTGCAATAACCTATAAGGGAAAAGAATCAGAAAAAGGGTGTGTGTGTGTATATATATATATATATATATATATATATAATATATATACACATACATATATATATTATACATATTATATATGTATGTATATATATATAACTGAATCACTGTGCTATACACCTGGAACTAACACGGTATTGTAAATCAACTATACTTCAATCAAAAATAAGAGATTCTTCTTTCTCACCCTTCTCTTAAGGACTTATCCATGGTTAAAGCTTGAAGAGCCAACATTCCATAGAAAACTGCAAACCTGGAACCTTCTTTGTGAACTAAATCTTGGTCCTGGTCCTCCACCCCCGTCTTTCTAATGTCTTATTGGACTTCCCTCACGTGTCCCCTTGAGATTGCAAACTCATTTTCTCCCCCAGAATCAGTTCTGCCTCTGACCCCAGGGCTTCTGTTCATGGCAGTATTGTTTTTCCACTCACTGCGATTCTAAAGGTAATGGCTAGGTTTCTCCTTTTCCCTCAGAGCTTCTTGTGTCTGCATCATCTTGTGTGTTTGTCCCAGTGTGTCCCATTCCTGCCCCGTCAACCCCAGGCTAGCCCTCACAATGCCTTTTGCTTACACTGGTAATAGCCTCTTTCTAATCGTCCTTAGTGTTCTGGGCCAGGAATGACAGACTGCCTCGTGGTGCAGAAGCCTTCTCAACGCAGCAGGTGATGATGGCATTCCAGCCCATCCCTTCCCTGATTTATTTGTGCAGTTATAGTGAAATAATTTCCTGGAAGTGCAGCATCATTTATATCACTATCCTGCCTAGGAGCTCAGTGGTTCCTTAGCAGTTAGGCAGCTCAATGGTCCTAATAAGTGGTTCCTTACTTCCCACCTGTATGCTATTCCTTCTTCCTAGGATGCCTTTCCCATCTGCAAAGCCCATCTCCGTTGCTATTTCTTCTGTGTTTCTTTGATTTTCAAACTAATGTGAGTTTTCTTCCTTCTAAGCCTCCACATTGCTTTGTTGGAAACTTTCTTATGGAACTTGTTCTTATGGAACGTGTGCCATGGTGACTGGTGGAATTGTCTGACTGTCAGTTCACTGCACTGCTAATGCACTGAAGCAGGGACTCTTCTCTGCTTAACTAATGTTGAAGATGCCTCAGAAATGCTTAATAAATATTTGTTGAATCAGTCCGAATGGGAGCATAGGAGAAAAGTCATATGGTTGGCCATGAAATTTAACAGGTTTTCATTTCAGTATCCCTACTATACTATTAAGTTCTTCAAAATATGCCTTTGGTAACATTTATTTTAAGTTTTAATATATTGTCATCTTCAGTTTAAGCCCCAACACGAGCCAGTTCAGTGTGACGGAACACAAAGAATCGAGGAGCAACTCCCATGGCATGTGCCCTGTTTTGGCCTCTGCTTCAGCTCTATGGCATTGAGCATGCCTCTTGGCCTTTCTGGGCTTCCATTTTCTCATCTGTAAACTGGGTGTGGATAAAGATCCTCTTCTGGTAGAGCAGCAGCACCAGGGCATGATTTTGTTTCCCAGGGGACATTTGGCAATATCTGGAGACATTTTTGGTAGTCCTTACCCGGGGATATTGCTAAACTTCCTTGCTGCACAAGACAGCACCCAACATACGATTATTTGGTCCAAAATGTCAATGATGTTGAGGTTGGGAAACCCTAAGGTAGAGTACAATATGACTCAAAATCTTATTTTAATTAATTGAATGAGTATTAGAAATCTGATATTTTAATTATAATTTAGTCGGTGACTTATTCTTTTTCTAAGAGGTGTTCTGAGATGTAAGATTGTTTTCATTTTCTTAGTGTTTAAGCAAATGGGGATAATTAACATCATTATGGAGGTTTAAAATGTATGTAATTTAAAATCATATCCACTTTCATCACATTGGGTCAGTAATTCTCCAGGTTTCTATCTTATTATTAGAACATTTGAAAGAATTTGTAGGGAAGAAGTTTAGAAGAATTGGAAACCACATGTACGTGGGCTGAACACAGGCTTTAAATAACTGGAGGAATTAAAAGTGAAACTTTTTTCCCTCTTAATCCCCTAAGTACCACATTTACAGGTGTTGGCTGGGGAAGTTCCTGAAGCCTGCTGACGGTGGGACCTGGGCAGTTTGAAGGTGGGACTATTTGCCATTTCTTGGGACCAGTAAATGCACCCAGTTAATGGTGCTTTACAGTATGGAGAGTTTGTCTTGTTAAACACACCAGAGTCCACAAAAGAAATAAAGCTGGTGTGGAGGTAGCAGGGCTGGTCTTGTATACAAAGGCGGGTCCTGCCCGTGTACCGTGCTCGTTCCCTTAGGATGCCAGGAACCCAGTTCGTGCCTCTTGCCAATTGCAGACACCAAAGGGGGTCCCCTCTTACCATGGATGTGTTTGGAGCAGGTTGGGAAGACAAGATCGTTTACTCTTGCTTCTTCCCTTTCTCCATCCGTCTCTCCATAGATGAGCTTTGGAAATGGTACCAGGTACAAGAGGAGAAAATGGAATTTAATTTATGGAGAATCACTGTTTTGGAATGAACTCAGAGCTGGATTCTAAGAACTTAGTGTGAAGTTGGCACAGTTGCAGTGATTGGCAAAAATATAGAAATAATTGACATATATTAGAATGAAAATGAAAGTATTTACTCATTAAATAGGATTAGATGATTTGGCATTCACACTTATTTATACCGCAGTGCCATTAACTGATGACAGCGAGAGAGAACTCCAACTCCACGATTCCAGCAGAATTCCTGCAGCGTAGGAGGACTTGTACAAAACCTGGCTAGGGTGACTTAGCCGAATGGGAGGTTATTCTCATTTGAATCCAGAGGAAGGCAGTTCAGAATACTGCCAGCGGCCCAGACCTTCTAGCTTTTGCTTCTCCATCCTTAGTAGTATGAGAGTTTCATTGTCATGTTCATAGGATCGTTGTTTCACCTTCAGGCTTGGCATCCCTCGTGCCTGGCAGACAGAAGAGGGAAGAAGGTCTGAGCGTGCTCCGCTCACGCCTGATTGGCTGGTTCTGGTTCACCTGGCCGCCTCTAGTCGCAAAGGACGCTGGGAATCGGACAGCCTGAACCAGGATATTGCTGTCCTACCAGAAGTGGGGTTCTCATGGCAAGGGTTAAAGGAGAATGGATCTCGGAGAAGCCTGAGGAGTGTCTGCCGCTAGGTGCTTTTGCCCATCATCCAACAAACCTGTGCAAGGATTGCAGGTGCATTCCTTCATTGGCCTAAGAGAAACAGATCAGGGAAAAGAATTTTCCTCATGTTTCCCTGCTGCCATTCTCTTTCACTGGCTGGGTTGAAAGACATTGTCTTGTATTTGATTCCTTTTTGTTGCCAGAAAGACTTTAAAATCGTCCTTTGCTATGTGCAGCATCCTTGTGCTATTTGTTTTCGCTGCCAGGACTAAAATGTTCACGTCCCACGCTGGGGCGTAAGTCTAGCTAAAAGGCCTCTGAATGCTGCTCCAGTGAGAGAGGCTACAGAACCACGGGCACCTTTTAATTTAGAGAGGGGGGCATGAGCCCCTTTCTACTTTCATGTTGGTTAAGTGTATGGTGAGATGTTCTGTCAGAGAAAGATGACCTGGCTGTCCAGGTTACCTGTGTTTCTGGAATTTTCTACTCATGAGTGGGTGGAAGTTCTGTGGAAACTGGTAAGAGGTGATGGCCACGCAGGTGTTGGCTTATGTGCTGTGTGCTGTGTCTGTAAGGCTTAAGCATACATGCCCGCCCACATGTTTTATTGTCCTTTATTGTTCGCTGTGATTACTGAACCGAGCTGTGTTTATTTTTGACCCATCTCACTTGCCTGTGACAGTCAGAACCTCAATGCCCACCTTGATTTATCTCTGGCAGAGATCTGATAAACCTCTTTTGGGTCTGCTTTTTCCTTTTTATCGGGATGTCCTTCTCCATGCCTTGAAGAGGCTCTGGGCTGCCTTTAATCCATTCCTTTTAGGCTCTTGTTTGTACTTGGTTGCTGATTTTCCTTTTTCAACCAATTTTTCTTTTTCTCAAGTTTTTGACACTTAGCTGAGTGAGGTTGTCAAAATGTTTTCCTTCTTTCATTAGCATAGCCTGTCTTAGCTCAGTGCTGTGTGTGTTTATGGTGGGTTTTTGTTTAATCTGCCGAGCCACAGATTAACAGCCAGACCTCCCCCTCTTCGCCTCACACATCTCCTGTACAGAGCACAGTTGTAAAAAAAAATTAGTTTCAAAAAGCATTCTAGACATTGGACAGCGCTGAAGAGGACAGGCTGCCTGCTTCACAGACTGGAGGTGGTATGTCTTCTGATGGAGGGTTGCCATGGTGACCGTGTGCAAGCTAACGCGTCCTGGTCAGGGGGGAGGGGGGCCTGGCCCTCAGACCCCCCTTCGGTCCCTCAGAAATGTCTTATTTCTTACTGCACTCTTGGGATCGGCATTCAGCTCTCCAAGAGCACAATGGATGCGCGCGTGTGGAGATGGCTTTGTCAGTTGTGCCCTTATCTTGGTTATTTGCTTGTGCCTTTCTGTCACATTCCAGTATCAGGTGTTTCCCTCTCTTCCAGCATCTCTTATTCTCTGCACAGCGCTGCATTGGAGATGAGGGACCTTATAAAGGAAATTCAGATCTGTTAAGACATCGCTACTTGAAAGTGCTGGAAATGAAAGGAATATTATTTAGAGGGTTTTTTCCCTTTCTTTTTGAAATGGGCTGGTTGTGTGGCAGGTGCATTAGGAGTGATGATACTTTCCCTTTCTTGGGTACCTACTGTGTTCTAGAAACTTATCATGTGTTGTCTCATTTGATCCTCATGGTAATTCCCAAATGTGTATGATTATTATTCTCACTTTACAGATGAGAAAAATAGGATCAGGGAGGTTAGGTAACTTGCCTAAGATCACACAGCAACTAAGTGACAGATGTGACTTAGTTTTATAAGATATTACTCAGTTAAGCACCGTGAACAATCCTGACACACAGTAGGCACATAGAACGTAGGTTGCATGATTGAATTCAGTTGCTACTGACGAGGTCCTCAGAGGGCCTGTGAATATTGATACTGATGTATAATTCAACATATCCTCTAATTAGAAAAGTAGCTCATTGGTGTTTAGATGTAGCTGTTCGCATTAGTTTATATGTCCACCTGGAATGCCCAGTCATCACTGATCAGTTTGTCCATCAAACCCTTTCTTCACAAGCAGCAGCTGTCAACTTTGAGCCAGCCCCCCTTGGAATCAGAAATTCTGAATTGCTGTTCTCTTTATTAATAAGGCTTTGTTCCTGTGTGAAATCCATGCACATAACTCTAATTGATATACTAATGGAATTTTATTGGAGAACTTGATAGAGTGATACTGAAGTTTATTTAGAAAAGTAACTATGCAGAAATAACCCAGAGTTTGGACAGAGATTGGTGAGGAAGGACTAGTATAACCAGAATTACAATGAATTAGACCTTAAAATAAAACAGAATGGTGCAAGGCCTGATCAGTGAAAGAGAACAGAAAGACCAGAAACAGCCACCCCTCCACCCCCCATGTGTCTATAAAAACTGGGCATAAGGCAGACCTCCTACGTACCCAAAATTATTATAATGTTAATAGATGCTTTTACATCAAAAACACAATACATATGAAAGTTCAAAATAAAAGTAATACCTTTTCTTCCTGTAATCTCACTCCTAAGAAGAAGAGATTATTAATATATATATCTTGATGTATATTACAAATGTATCTACAGATATGCACACATTTTGGGAGGGAGGCAGCATGGTGTATTGGTTAAGAATGTTGGCTTTTGATGTAAGATAGCCTGGTTTCAAATACTGGATGTGTTATTAAAACTCTGTGTGCCTCAGTTTTTCTTATCTTTAAAGTGATGATAATAAAAGTACTTACAGGGTTTTTGTGAGGATCGAATGGCATAATACATGCAAAACACTTAGATAAAGCCTGGCACACATCATGAATGTTCAATAAAAGTTAGCTTTTATAAATGTAAGGTCATACCCATCATATTGTGCAATTAACTGATATTTGTTGTAGGCATCTACTATGAGTGGATACTCATACACATATGTATGTTTCATTCCTTTTAATGGCTGTATACTGTTCCATTGCATCAATTTATCAAAAGTCCTGTTGGTGTGTTGGGGGTTTTCAAGACCATCCTCAGGCTTGATGGTTCACTAGAAGGACTCACAAGACTCAGAAAAGATGTTACAATGAAAGGATACAAACTGAAATCAGCAAGGGAAGAGTCACATGGTGATGGGGTGAAGCCAAGAGAAACCAGGTGTAAGCTTCCAGATGTTCTCCCAGTGGAGTCACATGGATGTACTTAATTCTTCCAACAATGATGTGTGACAACACATGTGAAGTGTTGCCAAGCAGGGAAGCTCACCAAGTCCAGGATATTTATTGGGAGTCAGCATGTAAGCATGCACTGCCTGTGTGACTGGCCTCAGCTCACCACACTCCAGCCCTTCAGAGCAAAAGCAGTTGTCAGCCATATATCATATTAACACAAACCATCTGATGAAACTGGTACCTCAGGCATACAGAAACACTCTTGTCAGGCAGAATATTCCAAGGGCTCAGAGCTCGTCTTCCCAGAGCTAGTCAAGAGCCAGTCCTGAAGATGGGCCTTTCTTGGCAATGTGCAGGGTTTGATCAGTACAGGTCTACTGAGTTAACCCTATTCCACACAAATAGGCATTTAGGAATTTTCTAGCATTTTGTAAGTATTATGTGTAAAGAATACTTCAATAAGTAGTTGTATACATACTGTCTCAAGAACTTCTGTGAGCATTTTTGTATTATAAATTCATAAAATTTAAATTGTTGAGACAAAGAGCCTATAGAATTCAACTTTTGACTGTTTCGTAAATTGTCCCCAAGAAGATTGCTCTCACACTCCCACCAAAAAAATCAGTGTTGGCATTTCCCCACATCCTCTTCAGTGTTTTATATTCTAAAACTTTGTGATCTTTCCCAAACCAATGGTGACATGTCCGTTTAATTTGCAATTCATTGTGATTAGAGAGATTGTACATTTTTTATATGTATACTGGCCATTTCTATTTCCTTTTTGAGTTGAAGTGGCATATCAAATTCAAGGAATAGAAGGATAGAATAATGTCGGGGCAGTTGGTTAAATTTCTTTGAAAAAGAGTAGGTTTGTATTTCCCCCCAAATACACTAAAGTACATTTCAGATGAATTGCTTTGTCTGTAAAGGACCAGGTAGCAAATACTTTAGGCTTTGTGGGCTGTACTGTCTCTGTTGTATATCCTTCTTTCTTCCCCCTGCCAACCCCAAACAGCTCATGGGCCATAAAAAATAAGTAGCAGGCCATAGTTTGCTGACCCTTATTTTAATAATTTACTGTAAAAAATAAGTCGTCTTATTCTTATATGGTTTTTATCTGATTTTAGTATGAGAATATTTTTATATTAAGTAAAACTCAAATATATAACATTTTCTACCTGCAGTTCAGTGTTCTGTTATACTCCAGTTATAAGCAACAAAGGAAGCCAACATAAGGGAAAATAACGTGCCAAAGGGAAAAGCCTGATGATTAAACACATTTTTTAAAATGAGGATTTAACTATTTAGTCCCAAACATCCATAAATACAATTCAAAAAGAAGGTGAAGAACTAGATATTTGTAAAATACATTTATAAGAGGTGATATTAAACATTTAACAATCTTAAAGACATTTTCAAAAGCATAACAAGTAAAGTCCTATTATATTGGAAAATGGGCAAAGGACATGCCAGACAATTTCAAAGGAAGAAATACAGGTTACTAGTTAATATAACATCTAGAACACAGTGTCACTGGAAAGAAAAGAAATACGAATGTAAACATTAAGCTAACATTTCCAACCAAGTTGGCGATGATTGAATAAAATGATAAGATTTCATGATGGCAAGAGTGGTGTGAAATGGGCACTCTAATATGCTGCTGCTGAGCATGTAAATGAAAAGTTTTCCAGAGGGCAGTTTGCAAGCTTGTCTCAAGAGCCTTAATCAGGGCCTTAGAGATTCTTAGATCTGAAAATAACCACAGGAGCACTGGGTGATTTACATAGTATCGTGTGAGTTTTAGCTTGGGCTGTTGTAACAAAATACCATAGACCGGGTGGCTTATCAATAACAGAAATTTATTTCTTACAGTTCTGGAGGCTGGAAGTCTGACATCAGGGTGCAGGATGGTTGGGTTCTGGTCAGGGTCCTCTTCGTGGTTGCAAACAGTCAACTTCTTATTGTATCTTCACATGGTGGAGAGGAGGGAGACACAAGCTCCTATGTCTCTTCTTATAAGGGCACTAATTCCATTCCTGAGGGCTCCACCCTCATGACCTAATTACCCCCAAAGGTCCCACCTGCTCATACTATCACACTGAGGGTTAGGATTTCAAAATAAGAATTTAGGGGGGAACACAAACATTCAGCCCTGTTAACGTATCTATTTCAGCATAACAGCAAAATATTTAGAAACAACAGAGACCATAGGAGAGTATGTGACTTACCCATAAGAGGGAACACTACACATACATTAAAATTCACGTTCCTGAAGAGTGTTTTATTACTAGCTGTGGTAGACAGAATAACCACCGCCTTCCCCCACCACCCTGCCAAAGATGTTCATCCCTGGAACCTGTGTATATGTTACCGCACATGGCCAAAGGGACTCTGCAGAATTAGGTGTGATTAAGTTAAGGATATTGAGATGGGAAGATTATCCTGGATTTTCCGAGTGGGTCTAATGGATCACAAAGCTCCTATGAGGGCGGGAGGAGGGTCAAAGTCAGAGAAGGTGATGTTATGATAGAAGCAGAGGCCAGAGTGATGTGGAGCCAGGAGCCAAGGAATGCAGGCAGCCTTTAGAAGCTGGAAAGGCAAGGAGACAGATTCTAGAGCCTCCAAATGGAATGCAGCCCTGCCAACACCATGATTTTTGCTCACTTAGTTGCCCAGTGAGACTGATTGTGGACTTCTGACCTCTAGAACTGTAAAACAATAAATTTTGTGTTGTTTTCAGGCAGTAAATTTGTAGTAATTTGTTACATCAGCAATAGGAAAGCAATACTGTAGGGGAAAGCTCACATACGGTACCTGGTATCGGGAGACAGGATGTCATCTATCTCAGTGAGGTGGTTGGTGAGGTGAAGTGCTCCCCCTGCAACAGACTCTCTGATAAGCTGTTGACCCTGTCTGCCAAAGCATAAAGTTGCCAGATTAGAAAAGTTCAGGCTGAATTTTGTCCTGTGTCACAGTCTTCTTTTGTATCACTATTCAGGAATGACATATGAAATGATCTCTTTTTCAATGGGTGATATTCTCAGCCATTCAGGACCTATTTGGCTTTATTTAAAAAAATTAAAAAAAAAATTTTTTTTAATGCAAAGCTTTTTTTAAGTTAATTTTTATTGGAGTATAGTTGATTTACAATGTTGTGTTAGTTTCTGCTGTACAACAAAGTGAATCTATGTGAATCTATATCTATAGTTATACATCTATCTATCTATCTATCTATCTACTCTGTTTTAGATTCTTTTCCCATATAGTTCATTACAAAGTATTGAATAGAGTTCCCTGTGCTATACAGTAGGTTCTTATTAGTTATCTATTTTATATATAGTAGTGTGTATATGTCAATCCCAATCTCCCAATTTATCCTCCCCTCCCTTTTCTCCCTGGTAACCATAGGTTTGTTTTCTACATCTGTGACTCTATTTCTCTTTTATAAATAAGTTCATTTTTACCATTTTTTTTTGATTGCACATGTAAGCGATATATGATATTTGTCTGACTTACTTCACTCAGTATGACAGTCTCTAGGTCCATTCATGTTGCTGCAAATGGCATTATTTCATTCTTTTTTATGGCTAAGTAATGTTCCATCGTATATATGTACCATATCGTCTTTATCCATTCATCCGTTGATGGACATTTAGGTTGCTTCCATGTCCTGGCTATTGTAAATAGTGCTGCAGTGAACATAGGGGTGCATGTATCTTTTCAAATTACAGTTTTCTCCAGATATATGCCCGGGAGTGGGATTGTTGGATCATACGGTAGCTCTGTTTTAATTTTTTAAGGAACCTCCACACTGTTCTCTGTAGTGGCTGCACCAATTTACAGTCCCATCAACAGTGTAGGAGGGTTCCCTTTCCTATTTGGCTTTTGAGCTAAGCTTAGCATCAGCAAAGCTTAGGAAAGTAAAGTCAGGATCACTCTCCAGGTATCTCTGCTTCTAACCTCCCGATTTCCCTGAAAGTTCATTTCCCCTATAGTGTTCTGTGACTCTGGCCCAGAACTGCATGTAGCTTGTGATCACAGAGCCGCCGTTCCCCCTCCGCTGAAGGAAAATATGTATGTGCAGCTGAGTTCCATCAAGAAATAGCTCTCTGTAGTTCTTGGCAGAAAAAAGATTGGTGACCGATTCTAGGTGGTGAGGTTAGTGGTGATTTCTATCTTCTTGGCTATGCTCTTTTGTGTAGTCATCTTTTGGCAGTGAATGTGTATTGATTTCTTTAATTATAACAGTGCTTTTTTTTTTTTTTTAAGGAAAGTAGAGAAACTTCTATGTGTACTTGATCCTTTTTTCTATGTGACTCCTCTACCTGATGATGGTTTTCGGCAATGATCATCTCTCCAGCGTTAGCCAAATACAAGTATTTATTTCCAGACTTGCCTTGATGTGCTGGCCCCAAATTATGGAGATGAAGGATAGTGGTGCCTGGGGGTTCTAGTTTCTGAGCATTCATGGAAATAATATGTAGACTAGGGATTGTCGGCCATCTTCATTCAGTGATTTCTGTACTTTAATTCCTTGATATTGATTAAGAAACTCCATTTCTGGAGTGGCATGTTTGTGTTCACTGACAACAGCAAGTAGTCATATTACTGTCAGTTGTCTTTTGGTCTTGGATGGTCTTCTCTTTTTTTGTTGTAAAAGTGAAGCATGGAATAATGAAAAGAGCACTAAACTCAGAGCCAGAAGGTCAGGATTCTTGCTATAGGCCTGTTGCTAACTGAACCTTGTGAAACTTGCTTCACCTCTCTGGGCCCCCATATGCCTATATTCCTTTAATAAAATAGGGAATTTTGGATGTTGTGAACTCTCTGGTCTTTCCACGTCTAACATTCTAGAATTCTTAGTTGAATCTAGTCCTCAGATGCGAGTGCTGCTTTGACAAAGTGTAAATGGAACTCACAAGGTGAATTTAATATGGTCGTCCCTTGGTATCCACAGGGGTTGGTTCCAGATGTGCACGCCACCCACCCCCTGCAGATACCAAAATCCCCAGATGCCCAAGTCCCTTATAAAATGACATAGTATTTGCATATAACCTACACACATCCTCCCTTATACTTTCATCACCTCTAGATTACTTATGATACCTAATTCAATCTAAATGCTATGAAATAGTTTAACTACAATGTAAATGGTATGTAAATAGTTGCCAGCACAGCAAATTCAAGTTTTGCTTTTTGGAACTTTCTGGAATTTTTTCTTTTTTTTGGAATATTTTTGATCAAAGGTTGGTTGAATCTGCAGATGCAGAACCCATGGATATGGAAGGGTGATTATATACGCTTGGGCACGTAGACTTAGTTGAGTGGCTATCATCAGAATTTGTCTGGGGTCTGCATTGTTACGTAGGAAAAAGAACACACAAAGCCAGTGTTGATGCGAAGATGAAGTTCTGCCCCGTTATTTTTTCTCTTTCTCCTATTCATTTTCACTTTCATCAGAAATCTTCAGAAGAGGGATAGAAAATAGGATGGGAGGGAAGAAATGGTGTGATCCATTGAAAATCCTTCTTAGGAAATTGATGCATGGGTCAGAGGTCAGAGAACATTCTTGCTCATTTGTGTTTTAGATACCACCTCTCTGCTTCTGCCTTCTTTCTTTCTACTTTCTTCTTGTGGTGAGAGTAGATTTTGTTTAATATTAAAATACCCCAAGGGCCCCGCTGTGCTTCTGTGTAACCAGTGCCCCATTCAGCAAGCAGGCTCATAGTTTTTCAGGACTTAAGAAAACTACTTGATTTCATATAATAAAAATCAACATACACCGTAACTTAAACATCTGCATCTGGATTTTTCTTCTCATAATACTTCCTGCTGGGAATTCACGTTAAGTCGGTGGAGTGAGTAGAAACCAGTATCATTTACCCCAATACAGAAGGACAGACCACACTCTCTTGGTGTCTTATACACTTGGAAGCCAAATGCTTTAGTACCAGTTTCACCACAGGCTGTTGGTGATGCATAGACTAGCCTTTGCTGTAATTTAGCAAAAAGATCTTCTTGGCAAGTTTCATTCCAGCAATTAGCGTTCTCCCTGTTAGGGAGTGAAGCCATTGATTCCCTGCTGTGGGAGTGACAGAGGCAGTGTAAGGATGGAACACAAACTTATTTGCTGTGCCATCCAAGCTAGATTTTTATTGAGGTATAATTTACATAGAAGATCTGCCAGTTGTAAAATTATCAAGTTATGCAACCGTGATCCAGTTGTAAAACACTTCATCGCCCCCCAAAGTTCCCTAATGCCTGTTTGCATTCAGTACTTGTTCCCAGCCCCAAGTAACCGCAGATCTTTCTGTTTCTATAAATTTGCCTTTCCTGGAAATTTCATGTAACTGGAACCATGCAACACACGTAGTCTTTTGTGTTTTGCTCCTTTCATCTAACATAATGGTTTTGCGTTTCATCCATGTTGTAGCAGGTATCAGTATTTTATTCATTTTATTTAATTGAAATATAATTGACATATATAATATTGTGTAGGTTTAAGGTGTACAACATGCTGATTTGATACATTTATATATTGCATATATAATATATAAATGTTAAAATATATAAGTAATAGATATATACATATATAATAGATATAATCATACTGCAATATGATTACCATTGTAGTGTTAGCTAACACCTCTATGTTGCATAGTTATTACTTCTTTTTTGTGCATTAGATCTCCAGGACTTATTTATCTACTAGTTGCAAGTTTGTAGTAACACCATCTCCCAGTTCCCCACCTCCCCAGCCCCTGGTAACCACCATTCTGTTCTCTGTTTTTATGAGTTCAACTTTTTTTAGATTCATACTGTGAATATTCATATAGTGATCTCATACAGTATTTGTCTTTCTGACTTAATCTCACTTAACATAATGCCCTCAAGGTCCATTCTTCCTGTTGCAAACGGCAGAATTTCCTTCTCATGGCTGAATAATATTCCACTGCATATATGTACCATGTCTTCTTTATCCATTAATCCATTGATGCACACTTGTTTCCATATCTTGGCTATTGTGAACAATGCTACAGAAAACATGGGAGTTCACATATCTTTTCCATATCCTGTTTTCATTTCCTTGTATATACACCCAGAAGTGGGATTGCTGGATCATATGGTGGCTCTATTTTTAATTTTTTGAGGAACTTCCATACTGTTCTCCACAGTGGCTGAACCAATTTACATTCCTACCAACAGTGTACAAGGGTTCCCTTTTCTCCACATCCTTGTCAACACTTGTTATTGCTTGTCTTCTTAATAATAGCCATTTTAACAGGTGTGAGGTGATATCTCATGGTGGTTTTGATTTGCATTTCCCTGGTGATTAGTTATGTCGATCATCTTTTCCTGTACCTTTTGGCCATTTGGATGTCTTCTTTGGGAATATGTCTGTATAGTTAATCTGCTCATTTAAAAAATCAGATTGTTTGTTATTGAGTTATATGAGTTATTTATATATTTTGGATATTAACGGCTTATTGATATTTGGTTTGCAAATATTTTCTCCCATCTGTGGGTTGCTTTTTCATTTTGTTTATTGTTTCTTCTGCTGTGCAGGAGCTTTTCAGTGTGATGTAGTCCCATTTGTTGATTTTTGCTCTTGTAGCTTGTGCTTTTTGTATTATATCCAAAAAATTATTGCCAAGACCAATGCCAAGGAGCTCCTTCCCTTTGTTTTCTTCTAGGAATTTTATGGTATCAGGTCTTTATTTTAAGTTAATTTTTGTTAATTTTGAGTGGTATAAGATAGCAGTCTCTTCCAAACGCCATTTGTTAAAAAGACTATCTATTCCTCATTGAGTGTTCTTGGCTCCTTTGTCAAATATTAGTTGACAGTACATGTGAGGGATAGTTCTTTTTAATTGTTGAATAATATTCCATTGTACACATATACCACATTTAGTTTATCCATTTGGTTAATGGGCATTCAGATTGCTTCCAGTTTGGAATTTTTATGAATAATGTGGCTATGAGTATTTTCATATTTTGAATGTTTTCATTTCTTTGTGTATGTTTTCATTTCTCTTGGTTATATTCTTAGGAGTCGAATTACTTGATTGTATGGTAACTCTATGTTTAACCTTTTAAGAAACTTAAACTTGTTTCCAGAGTGGCTGTAACATTTTACATTCCTACCAGCAGTATATGAGAGTCACATTTTCTAAATCTTCTGCTAACATTTGTCATTGTTTGTTTTTTTGATTATAGCCATTTGAATGGGTATGTAGTATTATCTCATTGTTGTTTTAATTTGTATTTTCCTAATGACTGATGTTGTTTGAACATCTTTTCATGTACTTTTTAGCCATTTTTTGTTAGATGTCTATTCAAATCATTTCCCTGTTTTTTTTAATTGAGATGTTTGACTTATTATTGCATAATATGTATATATATATACACACATACATACATACACACACATACATACACATACATACATTCTGGATATAAGTCATTTATCAGAAAAGTGATTTGCAAGTAATTTTTCCCAGTATTGGCTGCTCTTTTTATTTTCTTAATGGTATCTTTTGAAGTGCAGAAGATTTAAATTTTGATCATATCTGGTTTATCAACTTTTTCTTTTATGGATTGTGCTTTTGGTGTCATATTTAAGAAATCTTGACACTCAATCCAAGGTCATAAAGATTTTCTCCTATATTTCCCTCCACAAGTTTTATAGTTTTGACTCTTACATCTATTTTAGTCAATTGTCCATTTTAGTTAACTTTTTTTTCCAGGAGAAGGAAGGATTTATTACTTGCAGCAAGGAAGGAGAACACTGGGGATCTTTCCCAAAGCAGTGTCTGTCATTTTATTTTAATTAATTAATTAATTAAACATCTTTATTGGAGTATAATTGCTTTACAATGGTGTGTTAGTTTCTGCTTTATAACAAAGTGAATCAGTTATATATATACATATGTTCCCATATCTCTTCCCTCTTGCGTCTCCCTCCCTCCGACCCTCCCTATCCCACCCCTCTAGGTGGTCACAAAGCACCGAACTGATCTCCCTGTGCTATGCGGCTGCTTCCCACTAGCTATCTATTTTACATTTGGTAGTGTATATATGTCCATACCCCACTCTCTCACTTTGTCCCAGCTTACCCTTCCCCCTCCCCATATCCTCAAGTCCATTCTCTAGTAGGTCTGTGTCTTTATTCCCGTCTTGCCCCTAGGTTCTTCATGACCTTTTTTTTTTTTTCTTAGATTCCATATATTTGTGTTAGCATATGGTATTTGTTTTTCTCTTTCTGACTTACTTCACTCTGTATGACAGACTCTAGGTCCATCCACCTCACTACAAATAACTCTGTTTCGTTTCTTTTTATGGCTGAGTAATATTCCATTGTATATATGTGCCACATCTTCTTTATCCATTCATCTGTTGATGGACACTTAGGTTGCTTCCATGTCCTGGCTATTGTACATAGAGGTGCAGTGAACATTGTGGTACATGACTCTTTTTGAATTATGGTTTTCTCAGGGTATATGCCCAGTAGTGGGATTCCTGGGTCATATGGTAGTTCTATTTTTAGTTTTTTAAGGAACCTCCATACTGTTCTCCATAGTGGCTGTATCAATTTACATTCCCACCAACAGTGCAAGAGGGTTTCCTTTTCTCCACACCCTCTCCAGCATTTATTGTTTCTAGATATTTTGATGATGGCCATTCTGACCAGTGTGAGATGATATCTTATTGTAGTTTTGATTTGCATTTCTCTAATGATTAATGATGTTGAGCATTCTTTCATGTGTGTGTTGGCAATCTGTATATCTTCTTTGGAGAAATGTCTATTTAGGTCTTCTGCCCATTTTTGGATTGGGTTGTTTGTTTTTTTGTTATTGAGCTGCATGAGCTGCTTGTAAATCTTGGAGATTAATCCTTTGTCAGTTGCTTCATTTGCAAATATTTTCTCCCATTCTGAGGGTTGTCTTTTGGTCTTGTTTGTGGTTTCCTTTGCTGTGCAAAAGCTTTTAAGTTTCATTAGGTCCCATTTGTTTATTTTTGTTTTTATTTCTATTTCTCTAGGACCTGGGTCAAAAAGGATCTTGCTGTGATTTATGTCATAGAGTGTCCTGCCTATGTTTTCCTCTAAGAGTTTGATAGTGTCTGGCCTTACATTTAGGTCTTTAATCCATTTTGAGTTTATTTTTGTGTATGGTGTTAGAGAGTGTTCTAATTTCATTCTTTTGCATGTAGCTGTCCAGTTTTCCCAGCACCACTTATTGAAGAGGCTGTCTTTTCTCCACTGTATATTCTTGCCTCCTTTCTCAAAGATAAGGTGACCATATGTGCGTGGGTTTATCTCTGGGCTTTCTATCCTGTTCCATTGATCTATATTTCTGTTTTTGTGCCAGTACCATATTGTCTTGATTACTGTAGCTTTTTGTAGTATAGTCTGAAGTCAGGGAGTCTGATTCCTCCAGCTCCGTTTCTCTTTCTCAAGATTGCTTTGGCTATTCAGGGTCTTTTGCGTATCCATACAAATTGTGAAATTTTTTGTTCTGGTTCTGTGAAAAATGCCATTGGTAGTTTGATAGGGACTGCATTGAATTTGTAGATTGCTTTGGGTAGTAGAGTCATTTTCACAATGTTGATTCTTCCAATCCAAGAACATGGTATATCTCTCCATCTATTTGTATCATCTTTAATTTCTTTCATCAGTGTCTTATAATTTTCTGCATACAGGTCTTTTGTCTCCTTAGGTAGGTTTATTCCTAGATATTTTATTCTTTTTGTTGCATTGGTAAATGGGAGTGTTTTCTTAATTTCACTTTCAGATTTTTCATCATTAGTGTACAGGAATGCTAGAGATTTCTGTGCGTTAATTTTGTATCCTGCTACTTTACCAGATTCATTGATTAGCTCTAGTAGTTTTATGGTAGCATCTTTAGGATTCTCTATGTATAGTATCATGTCATCTGCAAACAGTGACAGCTTTACTTTTTCTTTTCCAATTTGGATTCCTTTTATTTCTTTTTCTTCTCTGATTGCTGTGGTAAAACTTCCAAAACTATGGTGAATAACAGTGGTGAGAGTGGCCAACCTTGTCTTGTTCCTAATCTTAGTGGAAATGGTTTCAGTTTTTCACCATTGAGGATGATGTTGGCTGTGGGTTTGTCATATATGGCCTTTATTATGTTGAGGAAAATTCCCTCTATGCGTCCTTTCTGCAGGGTTTTTAATCATACATGGGTGTTGAATTTTGTCAAAAGCTTTCTCTGCATCGATTGAGATGATCATATGGTTTTTCTCCTTCAATTTGTTAATATGGTGTATCACATTGATTGATTTACGTATATTGAAGAATCCTTGCATTCCTGGGATAAACCTCACTTGATCATGGTGTATGATCCGTTTAATGTGCTGTTGGATTCTGTTTGCTAGTATTTTGTTGAGGATTTTTGCATCTATGTTCATCAGTGATATTGGCCTGTCGTTTTCTTTCTTTGTGACATCTTTGGTTTTGGTATCAGGGTGATGGTGGCCTCGTAGAATGAGTTTGGGAGTGTTCCTCCCTCTGCTATATTTTGTAAGAGTTTGAGAAGGATAGGTGTTAGCTCTTCTCTAAATGTTTGATAGAATTCGCCTGTGAAGCCATCTGGTCCTGGGCTTTTGTTTGTTGGAAGATTTTTAATCACAGTTTCAATTTCAGTGCTTGTGATTGGTCTGTTCATATTTTGTATTTCTTCCTGGTTCAGTCTCGGAAGGTTGTGCATTTCTAAGAATTTGTCCATTTCTTCCAGGTTGTCCATTTTATTGGCATAGAGTTGCTTGTAGTAATCTCTCATGATCCTTTGTATTTCTGCAGTGTCAGTTGTTACTTCTCCTTTTTCATGTCTCTCATTTTAGTTAATTTCTTCTTTGTATATGGTATGAGGGTAAGGGTCTAAATTCATTTTTCTTCTTTTGTATATAGATACTTAGTTTCCCAATGCCATTGTTGAAAAGATCAACATATCCCCCACTGAATTGCATTGACACCTTTGTCAAAAAATTAATTCACCATTAACGTAAGGTTTTTTTTCTGGACTCTCAGTTATTTTTGATTAGTAATTGTGTCTGCTTTATGCTAATACCACACTGTTGATTACTATAGTTTTATGCTGCTGAAATTGGAAAGTGTAAGTCTTCCAACTTTGTATGTCTTTTAAACAATTATTTTGACTGTTCTAGCTCCTTTGAATTTCTATATAAATGTCATGATCAGCTTGCCCATTTCTTAAAAAAAATGCTTGGATTTTGATAGTGTTTCTATTGAATTTATAGATCGATTTTTGGAGAATTGCCATCTTGACATTACTGGATATCATAGTAGAACATTTTTCCATTTATTTATTTATTTGTTTTTTATAAATTTATTTATTTATTTTTGGCTGCATTGGGTCTTCATTGCTGTGTGCAGCTTTCTCTAGTTGTGGCGAGCAGGGGCTACTCCTCGTTGCAGTGTGCGGGCTTCCCATTGTGGTGGCTTCTCTTGTTGCAGAGCTCGGGCTTCAGTAGTTGTGGCATGCAGGCTCAGTAGTTGTGGTAGATGGGGTTAGTTGCTCCATGGCATGTGGGATCTTCCCGGACCGGGGCTCGAACCCATGTCCCCTGCATTGGCAGGCAGATTCCCAACCACTGCGCCACTAGGGAAGCCCTTTCCTTTTATTTAGGTCTTTACTTTCAGTAATGTTTGTAGTTTCTGTTGTACAAATCTTGTACTTCTTTTGTTAATATCGTTCCTAAGTATTTCATTCTTTTCAAGCCATTGTGAATGGGATTGTCTTCTTCATACCATTTTCCGATTGTACATTGCAAGAATATAGTACACAGAAATACACTGAACACCCAGTCTGTGTCCAGAACTCTGTTTAGTGCTAGAGATATGATGAGACATGGGTCAAAGGCATATACTTTGGGGATGTGGCTTTTTTTTTTTTTTTAAATTAATTAATTAATTAATTAATTTATGGCTGTGTTGGGTCTTCGTTTCTGTGTGAGGGCTTTCTCTAGTTGCGGCAAGCGGGGACCACTCTTCATCGCGGAGTGCGGGCCTTTCACTGTCGCGGCCTCTCTTGTTGCGGGGCACAGGCTCCAGACGCACAGGCTCAGTAGTTGTGGCTCACGGGCCTAGTTACTCCGCGGCATGTGGGATCTTCCCAGACCAGGGCTCGAACCCGTGTCCCCTGCATTGGCAGGCAGATTCTCAACCACTGCGCCACCAAGGAAGACCAGGGATGTGGCTTTTTAAGGAGCCCGAAGCCCAGTCTACTCCTTCTGGTGGCTGTAGAGCTGCTGGTTTTCAAAGCTAGTATGGAGCTGGAGAGAGGAGGGTGGGAGTAGTTTGAGTTAAAACTCCCCGAGCCTACTGAAGTTACTGAGGTTCAACCTCTTCATAAATAATAAATGCTCCTTGAATTGTTTCAAGTCTTTGGTTAATTTCCAGAGTTCTGAAAAAGTTGATTTTGACAACATTGTTTTTCCTTTTTGTCATAGGTCCTCATTCCACCATTCTGAAAGTCCTGCACAGACAGGTCCTGTTAAATTTTTGGCTAGTCCTTCAGTATCCTGCATACCCCAGGATTGCAACCCCAGGCTAGGAGAGATGGGCATAGTTTTCCACCCTCTGGTCCAAAGTAAGTCAGCCCTTTCTGGCAGTGGTGCTACCAGTTTTCACATCCAGCGCTGCCCTCGTGTAACCATCCTTTTCATTGAGCTGGGCTGGGGGATGGTGGTAGCTCCAGGCAAGAGTGTCACAGAGTCCCACTCTACTCACCCAAAGTTGAGCAGTGTTTTGTGAACATATGCATCTCAATATATCGTATGCCTTTCGTTATTTTCCAGAGACCTGAAATGATTGTTTTGACAGTTTTATCCACTTATGGTGTTGTATTTTGAAGAAAGGATTTATTGACCTCTTCTTTCCTTTATTACCAGAAGTCATGCCTATGATTTTAAATGTCTAGAATATGTAAGGCATGGTGGAGTATGTGTGAAAGCCTAGTGGAAGAGAAACAAGGTTTATAATGAACCTCAGTCTGGCATTCCCGATTCTATATATTGTGATCATTTAGTAAGGTCAACTCAAAGTGAGTGTATCACCCAGTGTTGATGGGACCCTCCATGATGCTTATTCTACTGTCATAGGGTAATTCTTATTTAGAGAAACAGAAAAAATCTCTTTTGTGTTTATTTTTCCAGTGAGATAATTTGTAAAGATATGACATCATTGATGGAGGTTAAATAAGAGAGACTTAAATAGTATTAAAGTTAGCCTAGGTTAATTTGCTGCAGACATTAATACTTCAGTATTCAACTATACTTTGAGTTTCAATAGAATTTACAGAAGAAAATACAAGTTATAATGCAGTTTAACAATGCCATTTAGATAAATAATATAATAATGTAATTAATGCTAATTTTTTAGTAATTTGTTAGTTGATCATTGAAGATAGTTTAGGGTAAAATGCTGAGGTTATTGTGAGCTTTAAAATTCTGAGGCATTGCACAAATTAATTGCCTAACACAAGCAATATTATTTTTACATTTCTAAGACAAGTTGTTCACTCTTCAGTGCAGTGTTCTGTTTTTGACAGAGATTCCAAAGATCATTTCCCAAGAAGGCAGGATTATTTTATTTTCAAAGTTAAAATGTAGGCTATATACTGGCAAACTGAATCCATCAATATGTAAAACATTATACTCAATAACCAGTGGGATTTATCCCAGGATGCAAGGTTAGTTTAACATCTGAAAATCAATTAATGTAATACCTCATATTAATAAAACAAATGACAAAAGCCACACAATCATCTGAATAGACACAGAAGAAACATTTCACAAAATCTACCCTTTCGGGATCAAAATACTCAACAAACTAGGAATAGAAAGGAATGTCCTAAATCTGATAAAGAACGTCTATGAAAAACCTACAGCTTAACATCATACTTAATGATGAAAGACTGAATGCTTTTCCCTTAAGATCGGGTTATCTACTCTCACCATTTCTAGTCAACATTGTACTGGGGGTTCTAGTTAGGGTAATCAGGCTAGAAGAAGAAATATATGTATCCAGATTGGAAAGGAAGAAGTAAAACTCTATCTGCAGGTGACATAGCCTTCCATATAGAAAATAAGAAGAATTCACTAAAAAGCTATTAGAACTAATAAATGAGTTCAGCAAGATTGCAGGATACAAACAAAATAAATATACAGAATCAATTACGTTTTATGTAATAGCAATGAAAAGTTCGGGAAGGAAGTTAAGAAAACAATTCCACTTACAATAGCATCAAAACAAATCAAATACTTAGGAATAAATTTTATTCCTTAGGAAATTTTTTCCTTGGGAAAAAGAAGTACAAAACTTGAATCTTGAAACTACAAACCATTGTTGAAAGAAAATAAAGAAGACCCAAGTAAATGGAAATACGTCCATGTTCATGGGTCAGAACACAATATTGTTAAGATTACTCCCCAAATTGATCTACAGATTTAATGCAATTCCTATTGAAATTCCAGCTCCCTGTTTTTCAGAAATTGACAAGCTTATTCTGAAATTCCTATGGAAATGCAAAGAACCCAGAATTGACAAAACAATCTTGAAAAGAAGAAATTTCACGGACTAATTCTTCTCAATTCCAAAACTAACCACAAAACTGCAGTATTCAAGACAGTGTGGTATTGGCATAAGGCTAGATACATAGATCAATGGAATGGAATTGAGATTCTAGAAATAGACCCTTACATTTACATCAATTGATTTTTTGCAGGGGTGCTAAGACAATTCAATGGGGAAAGAATAATCATGTCAACAAATGGTTTTGGAACAACTGGATATCCACCTCAGAAATTGTGGATTAATGCTGGAGCCCCTTTCTCACACCGTATACAAAAATTACCTCAAAATGGATCATAGACATAAATGTAAGAGCTAAAATTGTAAAACTCTTAGGAGAAAAATAGAGTAAACCTTTGTGAACTTAGGTTAGGGAAAGCCTTCATAAGTATGACTGCAAAAGCACAAGGGACAAAAGAAAAAATATAAATAAATTGAACTTTTCCAAAATCAAAACTTTTACATTGCAAACAATACCATCAAGAAAGTGAAAAGATGACCTACATAATGGGAGAAAATATTTGCAAGTCATGTATCTGATAAGGCAATGGTATACAGAATATATAAAGAAATCTTATGTCAACAACAAAAGGACAGCTCATTTAAAAAGTAGGCAAAGAACGTGAGAAGATATTCCTCCAAACATGATATACAAAGGGCCAGTAAACACATGAAAAGACATTCAATGTTATGTCATTAGTCATTAGGGAAATGTAAATCAAAACCACAATGAGATAATAGTTCACACCCACCAGTATGGCTATAATCAATAAGACAGACAATAATACGTGTTGGGATGATGTGGAGAAATTGGAACCTGATGTGGGAATGTACAATGGTGCAGCTGTTTTGGAAAAATTTAGCAGTTCCTCAATATGTTAAACATAGAGTTACCATATGATCTGGCAATTCCACTGCTAGGTGTATACCCAAGAGAAATGAAAACATGCATCTACATACACAAAGACTTGTACAGGAATGATCTTAGTAACACAGTCACAATAGCTAAAATGTAGTAACAACCCAAATGTTCATCATCCAATGAATGGATAAATAAAATGTGCTGTACTTATTCAATGGGAAATTATTTGGCAGTAAAAAGGAATGCAGTACTGGTACAGGCAACAACGTGGATGAAACTTGAAAACATGCTAAATGAAAGACCACATATTGTGCGACCTCATTTATATGAAATGGAATAGGGACAGAAAGTAGATTTGTGGATTAGGATGAGGTGCTTGGGAAGAATAGATAGTGACTATTAATGGGTACAGGGTTTTTTTGAGGGTGATGAAAGTCTGCTAAAACTGTGGTGATGGTTGCACAATTTTGTCAATATACTAAAAACTGCTGAAATGTATACTTAAAATGCATGAATGATATCTCAATAAAGCTGTTTAAAAAAAGCTTTATTTCCCATGGGCGTTTCATAGGGCTCATTCATCCTTGAATTTACCAAAACTCAGCTTTCCATGTTAATTGTTTCATTGGAATTGTCAGGTTTTCAGAGGTCTTCTAGTGAAGGAGATTAGAGTTAGTGCAAGACAGTGCATCGTCTTCTAGAGCTTCTTCTGTACCGTTGCATATTTCTTGAGAGGTATTGAGAAACATACACAATGTTATCAACTTATTATTTTGGCATACTTATTATTATGATCAACATTTTCATTAGTTCCTGGGCATTTGCACAAGCTCTTGGAATACATTTCCTCACTTAGTCATCTTGAAAACTCTATGAAGAAGGTGGTGTATCTCCATTTTTCAGATAAGGAAGTTGAGTCTTAGATACTAAGCAGTCTAGTTACAATTGATGTGGTGATGCTAAAACCAGCACTTAGTTTTTGTTGATACCAATGATTGTGCCTTTTCCTTGAGCTTCATTGCGCCTGAGTAATATAAGCATTGGGTATATTTTCTCTTTTGTTTTTCAATACTCTTCCTGGGACACTCTCCATTTGGGGGGGCTGGTTTAGCAGATATTTCACTGTTTTCAGGCAGACTTCAGGGTTCATTCATGAGCCTATCGTTGTGGCTGCTGTTTGGATGACTTTTCTGCAGGTGCCTATTGTTTAGATCCATTCCCTCCGATGTGATACTGTGCTCTTTACTGTCTGCCCTGGCAGTCAGACAGAGGTCTGCAGGTGGTTTCTGGTGGTTGGCTTATCTCTCTGGAAAGCCTTGGTATAAGTTGAAAGGATGAAGGGTCCAGGGTGCCAGGTCTCTTTCAGATTACAGAAATGTGTTAAGTGGGTTGAGTCCAGCATTGTTTTCTGGAAAATAATGGAATTCATATTATTTTTGGCCTTTGTTCTTTTGCTCCTCACTCTCTGAAATGCCCGTCCTTTTTACTGTCCCTACTTCACCCCCAGTAAATACCTCTGAATATTTCAAGAGTCAGTCGATTGTCTGTACCTCTGTGGATCATACTTACTAATCCCTGCTCCTCTAGTTAAGTACACCTCACTTTCCTTTATGGCTTCACTGTACCTTGTAAAAATAGTTGCCACAGCACCTTTAACACTTCATTTTACTTTTGGTTTATTTAGGTACTTGTCTCTTCCCTCTAGCCTGTCAGTCCCTTATGGGTAAGGACTGTATTTCTCCATCTTATTAATTTTTGCATCTGTAGCACTGTGCCTGGGGACCTAGCAGCCTTTCAGTAAATGTTGAATGAATGTGTGGGAAACTTAGGTGAAGCCCAAGTATGGGTGAGTGATCCTGGTCCTTGCCATGCTGGGATAGCCTGGATTCTGTTGGTTAGAAATTACAGGTGTGTGCACTTGTGCGCGTGCGTGCGTGTGTGTGTGTGTGTTTTAATGAAGGGTACCTATTTGGCCTCAGAGTACCTATTTGCCTGTTAAACTTTTTTGGGTTGTTATTTTTTTATTTTATCTTATATTGGAGTATACTTGATTAATGATGTTGTGTTAGTTGCAAGTGTACAGCAGAGTGATTCAGTTATACATATACATGTATCTATTCTTTTTCAAATTCTTTTCCCATTTAGGTTATTACAGAATATTGAGCAGAGAGTTCCCTGTGCTATACAGTAGGTCCTTGTTGGTTATCTATTTTAAATATAGTAGTGTGTCTGTGTCAATCGCAAACTCCCAATTTATCCCTCCCCTAAATTTTATTTTTTTGTTTGATTTTTCAAAATGCTTGAGTAAAAAGCATCTGTTTTTAATTATATCTTATTTGTCCGCTGTGTGTACAACATCCTGTGAGCTAGTTATTTGAACATCGCTGACCTGCCTCTTTCAGAAGATAGTTTGGGAGTTGAAATTACAGTCTTGGTAAAGAAGCTCTTTGGATTTAAGGACTCTGCCTAATCTGTAGTAATTACCCCCAGCCCTAGGGTCTTTCCACACACTCCACATTCCTCCCCAAAATTCCCTAAAGCTGTGCTTCTCAATCCTCCTGCTCATTGCGTTCACCAGGGGAGCTTAAAAAAATACTTCTCGGCCCCTCCCACAGAGAATTTCTAGGGGTGAGACCCAGGCATGGGTATCTTTTGTAAAACTCCCGCATTGAAACCGAGCAAGACCCCTGCGGGGGCCTTCTTGGGTACAAGAAACCTTCTGTATCCCCCGATTCTTGTTTGTAGGGAAAAGGCTTCAGCCTCCTAGTCCTTCCCTGAGTTCCAAAGGGCAGATTCTACAGTGACTAATTAGGAAAGTGAGGGAATGCAGAAACAAAGGAAAAGCAGTCAAGAGACAATAGTACAGTGATAAAGCAGAGTCCTAGTTCCTCCCCAAGGGATGTACATAGCAATCTGTACACATCTTAGAGTTGTTCTGTTGGAACTAAGACCCCCACCCAGGTGGAGGACGGCAACTTCAGGCTGAGCACAAGATTCCTGGAGCACCGCCCTGTTCCCTCACCACCAACCAATCAGGAGAAAGTCACGCACCCTGCAGCCCTCACCCCAAATGTTGCCTATTATGACTCTTCCCTGAAAACCGTTGGAGAGCTCGAGCCTTTGAGAATGAGCTGCCCATTCTCCTTGCTTGGCCCTTGCAATAAATAAACCTTTCTCTGCTCCAGACTCTGATGTTTCGGTTTGTTTGGCCTCACTGTGCGTCAGGCACATGGACTCAGGTTTGGCAGTGAGGCAACTGATGTGCAGCCAGGGTTGAGAATAAAACCCTGTGGGCATCCTGGGGGTGTTTCAAAGATGATGCAGTCAACATGCGTGTGAACTTTTGAGGGCAAATACCTTGTTTGGGAGGATGAATTTAAAGCAGAGGTTCTCAAAGTGTGGTTCCCAGATCAGTAACATCAGCATCACCTGGAAATTCATTCAAAATGTGTATCCTTGGACCTCTACCCCAGACCTAAGGGATCAGAGGCGCAGGGGTGGGCCCCAGTAATCTCTTTTCATAAGCCTTGCAGGTGACTGATGTACTCTGAAGTTTGAGAATTACTGAGTTAAAAAAGAAGAGCTCTGTCCTTGGAAGGCACGAGGGCCAGACCACAGCTGGCGATGGTCCCAGCTCTGAGAGTCTGCCCTCCTCAGGCCTCCTGTGTTGCAGGAAAGAGTGTGGGGCGTGAGAGGGTGGTCACCTCCCAGGTCTCAGGCAAGTCCCTGGGATGACCACCAAGTGTGACTTGGCTTTGGGCAGGAAAGAATTCAAGAGTGAGCCATAGTAAAGTGAAAGAAGGTTTATTCAGAGAGATACATACTTCATAGACAGAGTGTGGGCCATCTCAAAAGGCAAGAAGCCCCAAAATATGGGGTGGTTAGTTTTTATGGTCTGGGTAATTTCATAATGAGTGGGAGGATTATTCCAACTATTTTGGGGAAGGGGCGGGGATCTCCAGGAGTTGTGCCCCTGCCCACTTTTCACCTTTTATGGTCAGCCTTGGAACTGTCATGGCACTGGTGGGTGTGTCATTTAGCATGCTGATGTATTATTACAGTGAGCGTATACTGAGGCTCAAGGTCTAGTGGAAGTCGACTCATCTGCCATCTTGGACCTAATTGGTTCTAACCAGTTTATGTCGTGTCCTCAATGGCTGTCATGCTTTTAAAGGTTGTGCCCTGCCCCCTTCCTGTCTAACCTGTACGCTCAGCAGAGCAGAAAGCCTGGCTCTGCCTTGATTCAGGAGATGAAGGTCCATCCTGGGCTAGTTTTGTTTTCAGCATTCTTTCCCCTCGTTCCCCCATAGGTAGCGGGACCTCCTTGTTCTTGTAAACACTGGTGCTTTGGCCGATTTTGTTTACCCCTCCTCCCCTTTCTGCTTCCTGCAGGATCTTCAGTTCCTTTGCCTCCCCGCACCCAGCATCTTGGGTTTTCTCTCTCTGCTTTCTCCTTCCCTGTCCCCTGCAGACACTGCCAGCCTCCCAGCAGCCCATAAAACCTGCCGTGCTCTTTTCAACACCAGAGTGCCCAGAGGTCTGTACTCTCTGTCCTCACTGCCTTGCCACGTTCAAGCCTATTTACCCATAAGTCACTTCTTCACTGTTCTAGTGAAACTGCTTTTCACCAAACTGAAGTTTACCAAATCTAAAGATTCCCGCCGCCACCCCCCCCAACCCCCCCATTAACCTTAGTCTTCTTTGAATTTTCTGTGGTGTTCGATGCTGTTGGCTACCCTTTCCTGACTGGTAGATACTTTGTGTCGTTTGCGTGTCCCTTACCCTCTTGATTTTATTTTTCCTGCCTGCCACTGGCTCGTCCCCAGAGCTCTGCCTTCTGTTCACTCATCCACACTGTGTCTGACACTCTGCTTGGTCCTGGGGATACGACGACACACAGACACAGCCGTCGCCTCCCTGGAGCCACTGGTCCCCCAGCCCCACTCTTCCAGAGAGACTTTGAGGGGAGCGATGGTTCTGCAGGCCTGGTCAGGAGAGACTCACAGAGGAGGGGACTTTGGGCCAGGGGATGCCCAGGGATTTGCTTGTGGCAAGAGCAGGGAAGAAAACATTCATTGTGAGCAGAGGAAAGAACGTGACATTTTCCGAGAGCGGCAGTTTTAGTGTTAGAGCACGGGATTCACGAGGGCAAGTGTTGGAAGTGGACCCTGGAGGGGTTTGGGGGGCCAGATAAAGACATTACGTTCTGTGTTTAGAAATTTGTAATTTACCCTTAGAGCAGTGAGTTTAAAAATACACGTTTCCAATTTAACTTTTGCCCCAAATAACCCATTCTCACTATATCCCCTTCTATAAAACAAACAGCTCCCGTCTGTAGTATTCAAGCATTTAAAAGGAAAAGCAAATTTCCTTTCCCGCAAAATCACCCCAGGGGTGACTTCTGTTACCAGTTTGTGTGTGCCCCAGACTTTTTTTTTAAATCTTTACTGGAGTATAGTTGATTTACAATGTTGTGTTAGTTTCTGCTGTACAGTTATACATGTACATTTATCCACTCTTTTTTAGATTCTTTTCCCATATAGGTCATTACAGAGTATTGAGTAGAGTTCCCCATGCTATACAGTAGGTTCTTATTAGTTATCTGTTTTACATATAGTAGTGTGTATATGTCAATCCCAATCTCCCAATTTATCCCTCCCTGCCCCTTATCCCCTGGTAACCATATTTGTTTTCTATATCTGTGACTCTACTTCTGTTTTGTAAATAAGTTCATTTGTGCCCCCCCCTTTTTTTTTTAGATTCCACATATAAGTGGTATCATATGATATTTGTCTTTCTGTGTCTAACTTACTTCACTCCGTATGACAATGTCTAGGTCCATCCATGTTGCTACAAATGGCATTATTTTGTTCTTTTTTATGGCTAATATTCCATTGTATATATGTACCCCATCTTCTTTATTCATTCCTCTGTTGATGGACATTTAGGGTGCTTCCACGTCCTGGCTATAGTAAATAGTGCTGCAGTGAACATTGGGGTGCCTGTTTCTTTTCGCAGACTTTTATAAATATAAAATTTGCTGCTTTCACTTAATACATTGCTGTCATCTTTACACGTCAGCATGTTTCGATCTGCCTAATTCTTTCTCAGACCCACGGCACTTCATTATATCAGTGTCCTCTATTTTGTTTAACCACTTTCCTATTGATGGGCATTAAGGTTGTCAGATTTTCACCATTGTGAACACATAGCAGCAAACATCCTTGTCCATGTTTCTTCGTTCTTTCGTGTTCCAGTAAACTTTTGTAAGAGGGAACACAAAGGGGAAATTGCCAAGCCTGAGATGAAGCTCATTCAGAATGTCTCTCCAAGGTGGCTGGAGCCAAAAGAAACTTTGCCAAACTGATAGGTGAAAAATAGGCATTTAATATTTTAGTAGATGTCCCTTTCATTAGCGACATTGAGAACATTTTCCTATGTATGTTGACCAATGATTTCTTCTGCAAAGTGCCTATCGTTTGTCCATTTTCTTATTGGGTTGTTTTTGTTTTTTTCTTCAAATATATTTATTTATTTATTTTTGGCTGCGTTGGGTCTTCGTTGCTGCGCGTGGGCTTTCTCTAGTTGCGTTGAGCGGGGGCTACTCTTCGTTGCGGGTGCGCAGGCTTCGTATTGCGGTGGCTTCTCTTGTTGCGGAGCACGGGCTCTAGGCACGCGGGCTTCAGTAGCTGTGGCTCGCGGGCTCTAGAGCGCAGGCTCCGTAGTTGTGGCGCACGGGCTTAGGTGCTCCGCAGCATGTGGGATTTTCCCGGACCAGGGCTCGAACCCGTGTCCTGCATTGGAAGGCGGATTCCTAACCACTGCGCCACCAGGGAAGTCCCAGTTGCGTTTTTTTCTTATTGATGCAGGGAGGTTTTAAAAACATTTGAGATATTATCTTTTCATTTGAATTTAATTACCATTTTAAATTAAAATGCAGTCTGTGAATACTTGCAGATACAAGTTTTGAATACTCATGAGGGCAGTCCCTCCCCCAATCATTTTCTTTGTGCCCCTGCCCCAGAACTTTTACCATTTTGGGGAGTGACCTTTCAGGGCCCTTTATATCCCTTTACACACATATGTACTGAGAGAAAATATCTTGCATTAGTTTGAGGGTTTTATTTTTCAGTAACTGCTGAGGATACATTGCAAGTTCTGAAACTTGCTTTTTCATGAACAGTGTGTCTAGTTCATCTTTCTTTGCTGCTACATACAGACCCAGCTGTTGTGTTTACCTGCTGCGTAATATTCTGTATGAGCTGTAACAGTTGTTTGAACCACATTCCCCATGGATGAACCCTGCCCACTCCCCGAGTCTTTCCTGTGTTATAAGCAGCGCCACAGTGACCATCCTTGTGCGTACCCCCTTGGGCACTCCAGTATTTGTCGTGGATGGTTTAAAGTAAGAGAGTTAGCATCAGATGTGTCTGTCAGAAACCTCTCTGACAGCGTAGTGAAGGAACGGGACCTAGGTTGGAAACAATTAGGAGGTTATTGCAATAGTCCAGGGGATAGAGAAATGAATCTGAGAGAATGAATCTGAACTGATGCAGTGGGTTTGGAGAGAGAGAGGCCCTGTGAGAGGGGTGTGGAGTGGTTAGCCTGTCCGCAGACAAACTACAGAGTTTGAAAGTTGAAACAAAGCGTCTCTCTTCTTACTGATGAAGTCAGTACATAGATTGGCCTGATATGAGTGAAACAGTGCTAGCGGTAGGAATGTCTCCTGTACGGCCGGTCCCAGGGGACAAGGAGAGAGTCTTCAGCCCAGGGAGGATTAAGGGTTACAGCTGTCACTCTGCCAGGCAGGACCCAGTGTGTGCTGAGGTCAGGTGTGTGTGTGTGTGTGTGTGTGTTTGTGTGTGTGCGCGCGCACACAGGCATGTGTATGTGTGGTCCCAGTGACCTGGAATCCTGAGGGCTGCTACTTGGCTTTCTTTGGTCAGGGAAAGGACAGCAACTGTATTAGTGGTTTCCAGAAGATGCCACAGTAACCTCACCTAGCCCTGGGCAGAGGGCCGGAAGACCCCTTCTTTTGTGGGGCTTCTTTACTAGGGCATCTGGGAATGTATGGGATGTATTCACTCACTGTCTTAAATTACTTTGCTAAAATCTCTCATGATCTTCAGTTCAAGATTTGGGGCCCCTTTAGGGCCAAATCCAAACCCTAATGAAATTCCATCATCTTTTATAATAACATTAAGGGCCTTTGAACTTGAACTAATTTAGAGGAGAGTCTGGTAATGAAAGGGCAAAAGCCTTGTTAAAAGGTAAAATCTGCCCAGACCCCTCTGCCTAGGAGGGAAATTTTCTGGGTGATCTCTTCTAGCAGAAAGAGAGAAGGTTGAAATGACTTAATGTTGGATATGGGGCTGGGAAAGAAAAGTGAGAGTCGAGAGTGACTCTGAGTTTGTAGTTCAGGTGACCAGAACGATAATGTATAAATGGGACAGCAAGATACATCTGTGCTAGAGCACAGTTTGTTTACAATGCCCATAGCCCATATATTAGGTAGGGTTCTCCAGAGAAACAGAACCAATGGGAGACACACACACACACACACACACACACTCACTCACTCACAACATTTATTATCAGTAACTGGCTCATGTGCTTACGGAGACTGAGAAGTCCCCAAGCTGGAGGCCCAGGAAAGAGGTGGTATAGTTCAGTCTGAGTCTGAAAACCAGAGGCACCAGTGGTGTAAATCTCAGTCTGAGGGCAGGAGTACACAATGTCCCAGCTCTGAAGTCAGGCAGAGTGGCAAGTTCTCTTTTTCTCTCCCTTTTTGTTCTATTCAGGCCCACAATGGATTGGATGATGCCCACCCACATTGGAGAGAACAGTCTGCTTTACTCAGTCTACTGATTCAAATGCTAATCTCATCCAGGAACATCCTCGCAGACACACCCAGAAAAAATGTTAGCCTAATATCTGGTCTCTCTGTGACCCAATAAAGTTGGTACATAAAATTAACCATGCCACTCCATAAGACAGATGTGTCTAATAGGGATTGCAGCTCAAGAGATAGATGAGGACTACAGATATAGGTACACTCATGACTGTGAAAGCGGGAGTTAAAGCTTTGAGAGCGAATGGGATCCCCAGAAAGAAGGTGTGTCAGTTGAATAGCTAGTGAGACAAGCAGAAACCAGGGAAGAACTGGGTTCTAGAAGCCTAAGGAAGACAGTTTCAAGGAGGAAAAGATGAGATAATTTAGACATTCCAGTTCGGTTAGTGTCCTTTGTCCTTGGAAATCAGGAGATCTTCATGCACCCTTTCAAAAGAGGATGCTGGTCCTTTCCACTTTAAGTGTCTGCTCTGTAGCTGTGTCTGTTGCCTTAGTCAGGGCAATTCAAACTAGTTGCTTTAATTACACCCCTAGAAATCTCCGGGGCTTGACACAATTAAATCTTAGTTTCTCACTCATACCACATACTCTGCGGGTAGCACCGCCTTCCTTGGCAACAGTCCTCCAAGCAGTGACTTGGGAATCTGAGAGCCCTTTATCTTATCATGCTGCCGTCTTTACAATGGTCACTGCAGTTGCTGTGGAAAGGGAAGAGAGAGCATGGACAGGATTACAGGGGTGTATGGCCAGGTCTGGAAGCAGCATAATTAACTTTCACTCATACCCTTTTGCCTGGAACTGTGTCACATGATCTCTACATAATTGCACAGGAAAGCCAAGACTGGGAAATGGAATTGGTGAGCATTTAACCCTTCTCTGCTACAATACCAAAGGCATACCCACAGCCTTCACCTCTCTCTGTAGTTACAAGGTCCACATGTTGAATTTATTAGTGGACATTTCAGACTCTACTTGTTTGAATTACAGTTAATCCTTGAATAACACGGGGGTTAGGGCGCTGACTCTCCAAGCCGTTGAAAATGCGTGTATAACTTATGGTCCACCCTCTGTGTATGCGGTTCTTCTGTATCCACGGTTCTTCTCTATCCAAGGTTCCACATCCTTGGATGCAACCAGTCTCGGATGGTGTGGTGCTATAGTATTTACTATCGAAAAAAAAATCTGTGTACACGTGGACCCACACAGTTCAGACCCGTGTTGTTCAAGGGTCAACTGTAGGTCTTAAATACTCCCTTCCTCCCATCTACACGAGAGATTGCTTTCAGCTGCTGGTAACGGATTTTAATTTTATCCTTTAAGGCCAACTCTGGGAGTCAGAGAGGGACATTCCTATCTCCAAGCCTTTGCTCAAGCTCTCGCCTCTTGCTGGAATGCTTTTCCTCCAGGTATTTGTGTCACTGCCTTCATGTCTCTGTTGAAACTTCACCTTCTCAGTGAGGATTGCTTTGTCCTCTCTATTTAATACTGTAACACCCGCCCCACTTAGAATTCCTGATTCTCCTTACTCTGCCCAGCCTCTTTCTTTTCTTTTTTTTTTAATTAAAGATTTTTTTTTATAATGTGGACCATTTTTAAAGTCTTTATTGAATTTGCACAATATTGCTTCTGTTTTATGTTTTGTTTTTTTGCCCACAAGGCATGTGGGATCTTAGCTCCCCAACCAGGGATCAAACCTGCACCCCCTGCATTGGAAGGCGAAGTCTTTAACCACTGGACCACCAGGGAGGTCCCCCTACCTCTTTCTTTATATCTCTTATACCTTCGGATGTACAATATACTTGTTTATTATACTTATTTTTTATAGGCTGTTGTCCCAGAAGAATATTCGCCCCAGGGCAGGGATCTTGGTTTTCATTTCCTGACTGAGGAGATCAAGTGTCTTGGACAGTGTCTGGCATATAGTAAGCACTCTATAAATATTTGTTGAGTGAACTGCATTGAGTCGCTTAGACCAGAAAATCTTGGAACCAGTTTAGGAGGTAGGAGCACAGGGAGGGTACGGTTGGCGGTCAAGTCCAGCAGCGTTGTCTTTGCAGTTGCTGTGGCATCTGTTCCCTGGCGTGCTCACGGTTTAGTCACCACTACACTGTTTGGTTGGTTTCCGCATCACTGGCCTCTCAGCTTTGAGGGCTCTGGCCTTGCCTTCTCCTGCCCCTCTGCGCACGTAGCCACGTGCATCTTCCTGCAGTGTCACTGATGCTATGATCGCTGCTGTATGAACACAGCTCTTGTACATGGTCTGCTTTGCAGGGGAGGGGGTGTGTGTGGGGGGCTGCCGGCTGTTCCTTGTTCCCGTGGATAGGTTTAGGTTGACTTGTCCTCTGTACCAGGCAGTCTTGAGGGCCTAAGATACTTTTGTACTGCACCCATGAAAATATTTTAGTTTGTTTTAAAATCAGTAGAGAAAACTCAGAACTTTTAGGTTGAAGAAAAAGTTTTAATATTTAATAGCATACTCATCTACAAAGTTGTGAAATACAATAAAATATAATATGTAATTAATAGGGACTTGCTATGTAGTTAATTAACATGTAATTACTGGAGGAAGGGGCAAAAGCGACCAGGGCTCGTAAAAGTCATATTGCAGCCCTGGCCATGACTTGCCTGGGGTCACTCAGAATATGGTGGACTTAGGCCTAAGATTGTCTTCAAGTCCCTCTCATGGATGAGGGAACTGGGGCCCTGAGAGGCTGTCACATGCTGTTGAGTTGTTGAGGTCATATTTAGGTCTTCTGAACTGCTGGCTAATGCTTCTTGCCTGTGTGCCATGCCCCTCTGTCTGAGAAACCTTCCGAAGAAGTAACTTAGATGAGTATAGTTTCTAAGTATATCTCATTTATTTGAATTATTCAACAGATGCTTACCGACACTCCATTCCTTAGCCATTTATGAAGAAGACACCTGTGAGTGGCTGCGAACTGTTCATCCCGTTCTTCAGTCACGCTAGATAAAAATTTTTACTGTGTTAACTAACAAGCCAAGTCTTAAAAAGGGAGTAAAGCAAGGGACCATTAGGTCAGTAGATAAAACTCTTAAAGGGGATAAGAACTGCTTTACAGATTTTTGTGTTTCAAAATGAAAATGCATCTGGAGGCATCTGGTCCTTAGTAGGCAAGTATTAATTGATTCCTTTCCCTTCTCTTCCATTAGACAACATTTTTAGTCCCCTGCATACATCATAGTTTATGCCATTGTTTGCTCATTACCCTCCTGGATCAGAGACAAGTGAAGAATTAAGTCATATAAAACAATTAACCCAATTAAGTCACATATAAAAACCACATTCACCTTCATTACCATTTTCCACTCCCTGTGCTATTTTGCTCATCTAGACCGAGTCCCACCTAGCCCATATTATAGCTGCACGTGGGCCATTTCCTAGGCTCCAGGGATACAGAAGAGAGCAAAGAAGCTGCCCTCAAGGAGCTTGATGTCCACTGGGGGCAACAGTAGGTTTGTTGACAGCATTTTCAATTTTGAGGCTCTGGATAGCTCTGGATGTGTGTGTGGGTGGTGTGTAGACGTAAACACTCGTACACACAGCAGAAGCCTCTTAACTGGATATGGTTAGGATTAGGTGTTTTGGTTAATAAAAAAGTAGGGTAAACCTGGGAACATAGATATCTTTAGTGTTAATTTTAACTTTATAAAGTTTATGTGTCTACACCTAAAACATGTAGATCCTTCCTTTGAATATGGATTCAGTGCCAGGAGTTCTGAATTGAGCTTGTCATAAACCGTATCGAGAACATCCAGTTGCCTGGGGTTAAAGCAGAGGAAGCACAAACACGTCCAGACATGTCAAGTCATCCAAGCCCAGGATTCTACATTTTTTATGATTTTTTTTTTCCTCCCACTCTTTCACAATTATCTTGCCCGTACCTGGTGTCAAGTTGATTATTTTTCAACAAAATGGCTATAATAAGTCTTTCTAAAGCATTTAATCCAATTTATAAAAACTACTATTTTTTTTTGTCCTCATGAATATCAATCTACCTAATATTTGTGTAGCCAAGCCTAGTAGTTAAAAGCATGGGCTGTAGAGCCAGACTGCCCAGGTTCTATCTGAGCTTTGCTACTGTGAGCTTGAAGCTGGGTTGTGGCCTCAGTTTTTTCACTGATAAAATAAGCCTAATAATGATCAGACGTATTACACAGGATTGCTGAGAGAATTATATCAATTAATACCAATGAAGTCCTTAGAGCAACTTCTGGGACATAGTATGTGCTATCTCTTTTTTTTTTAAAAGAACTATATTTATTTATTTGTTTGGTTGCACTGGGTCTTAGTTGTGGCAGGCGGGCTCCTTAGTTGCGGCTAGTGGGCTCCTTAGTTGCAGCTCGCTGGCTCCTTAGTTGCAGCACGTGGGCTCCTTAGTTGCGGCATGCGAACTCTTAGTTGCGGCATGCATGTGGGATCTAGTTCCCTGACCAGGGATCGAACCTGGGCCCCCTGCATAGAGGGCTCGGAGTCTTATCCACTGCGCCACCAGGGAAGTCCCTGTGCTAGCTCTTACGATTGCTGTAAATATTTAGTATTGTGTGATTGTATTAACAAATTCAACTGGCATAAGCAGGTTTGGGAGCAGGCACACTGTTTCCTGGCTAAAAACTGGTGAAATTGGAATGGAGCGGGCATCCAGGGAGAACAGCCCAGATCCCTGGGTGTTTTACAGAAGTACTAGTGGCCGCTACTCTGGCTAGTGCATAAGTGGAGGTCAGTTAAGAGAGGCTATGCTTGGTGTATAATTGATCGTCTACTTGTACATACTATAAGTCAGAACATGCATCAAACTGCCTGGAAGTATATTTTCCATCTTTTGTTTTGTTTTTTGTTTTTTTGGTTCAGTGAAAGCCATTACCTTGCTACAAAACCATTCTCTCTGATTCTCTCAGAGAGAGAGACAGACAGACACACAGACTGACCTACCGACTGATCTTGAGCCCATGCTCCATGTCGTGCTGTAGGGTTTATAGTCTGCAGATTCTACGGGATTCAGAGAATTGGCCACCGTGCTCTCTTCTGAATTTGGCACGCTGTGTGCTTGATGAAATGATACTTACTTGCTGATATCCAAACTAGTAGAAGGAAATGAACCTAAAGTAACGAACTCAGCAAGCAGGATTTCTGCCAGGGGGTGTGCCTCCCTGATTTACAGTTCTGCTGCATCGTCGGCTCTTGCAATGGGGAGAGTAACTTTTTGCACCACATATGTCTTTGTTTTCATCCTGCTGTGTGTTTGAGAGGGCACGGTGACAGGCAGCATATAAATAGCTAGCTTTTATTTTTAGTGGTAATGACTTTTTTTTTGAAATGGGATTTCTTATTTAATAAGTTACGGGATGTAATTACCACCTAGTTAGAATGCATCACGTTCATCTGAAACTCTTGGTAAAATCAAAGTCCACGTATAACGGAATAAAATAAGCCTGGTGATGAAACAGATAACCTTTAGGCTACCTTAATGTTCAATATTTCCCTCTCTCCCTCTCTTCCTCTCTCTCTCCCTCCCCCCTCCCTTCCTTCCTTCATTTTCTATAAATTGGAATGACGCCACTTAAAAGTGTTTCTGGAGTGAGCTAGTAAAAGGCGAAAGATTTATACGGTCTGAAGAGAAACCAGAGTATTCTGGAGTGAGCTAGATGGCACGTGTCTTCTGCCATCCACAGGTCTCCCATTGTTCAAGGGCTGTACCTATAAGTGGATTTTCCCCTTTGCATCTTCATTTAAGTAGTGGCCCACAGCCTTTAAATTTCTCCACCTAGAGAACATGAAGACTTCATTAAATGACCCTCCCTCTCTGGATCGGGAAAGGCTGCATAGTGGTAGTGGCAGAGCAGCCTTCGTAGGGGTTAATCACTGCAAGGCAGCCAGCTTCCTGAGTTAAACCTCTGCATATAAAAAAATCCCAGAGCCAGAGTTACCTTCAATTTTTTATGAATCACGCTCTTAGTCACTAGAAACTATCAACCCTGCAGTTGTAGGCGATCTGAACGGCCTGGGCCCAGATTGGAGAAGCAGTGACTAACAGTCAGTTTCGGACTTGGCTTACCTCCCACCCCCTTCCCTCCTCCCCGGTCCCCTCCCTGCTGGGCTCTGTTCTCACCACCCGAGGTCTGCACATACAAGTCTTTTCATCAGAGGGTTTATTAGGCGATCTCCTCCAAATAGGACTGCAGACAGCACCGGGGCACGTGTCTTTTGAAGAGCTTGGTGGTGACTGGGTCTGCTCAGTTCCTAGGAGATGCTGAGGGCGGAGGGCAAGGAGACTGTCTGCTTCTGCTTGGGCTGCTCTTCTCAACAGTCGGTCTCCGCGGGAAGGTGTGGTGTAGTGTGTGGTTTCTTCACTGGCCGTCAGGCTCCGTGCTGCACAAAGGGGGTTCCTCATGTCATCTTAAGTGAATGCATTTAGAATCACAACGGAACTTTTAGGGGATTCTTGTGTCCTCTGAGAAGCTGAGGGCGCCTGTCTTTCTCTTCTCCATGTGTCTCAATTCTGCCCTCGCCTCTAAAGATGAGCTCAAGTTCTGGTCGAGCCCTGACGGCAGGTCCTGTCCGCTCACATGGATTTCTCCCTTCTCTGAGCTCATAGGAGCTTAATCTGTACCACACAATGCAGGTATTCATCACATAGTGTCTCATCTTCCTAAAAGCTTCATATCTTTATTCCCAGCAAAGCAGAAGGCCCTGGAGCCTGAGCTTTGGAAGCCGAGTAGATGATTATTACAACATTGGTCTTCTCTCATTTCCAAGGATATATAATATGTATGTCATGCCTGTCTTATATGTGCACATTTCTGGGTTGTGAAGGCTACAGGAAAACATAACTTTGTCATTGTTCCTAAAAGCCAAATGGGAGGCAGCCACGTATGTAAAGGGTGGCATTTCACCGACAGTGGGAGTCCCAGAATGTCAGGCTATGGAATTTGAGCTTTATTTGGTAGACACCGGCGAGCTATGAACCTTTGTAGACGGAAGTGGTGTGATGCAGATCTGGGTTTTGGAAGCACTGGGCAAGAACTGGGAGAAGCCAGACCAGAGGTGTGTAATTGGGCGTAGTCACAGATGCCAAGTGACAGCGGACAGGCTGAGTTGGGGACTCTGAGAGCTAGGGGAAGGGTTGGCTGGAAGACTTCAGGGAGGGAGGGAGGCAGGTAAGAACACAGGGTTAGAGACTGATGAGCTGGTCTGGCCACTGGCTGTGTGCCCTTGGGCAAGTTACTTACCCTTTCTGTATCTCCAGTCGGTCCTTGTCTGAAAATGGGGACCTCAACCTTAAACTTCATAGGATTGGATTAGGTGTAGTTCATCAGCAACTCTTGGAAGAAATAAGAATCAGAGGGGCTTGGGCCTGGAGGGTAGGAGAAAGCCTGAAAGATGATGGGAATTTAAAGTCTAAGTGACTGATGAATAAGAGCAAGCCTCTTTATCCTAAAAGTCCAAACCATATAGCTGTTGCCATTAGTAACGTGGTTTGTGATTCTCTACCTCTCTGGGGTTTCTTGAGTGTTTGGGGGTGTGTTAGTCATACTTGCATTGCCAGTGCACTGCATGCGGTAGGCACTCAATGAGTGTCGAGTGGCTTATCCTTCTCTAAGTGTTGTCGCCTCCCCTTTTCAGTGTCCAGGTCCTGTGTGTTCCGTCTGTACATCAGAGCTCACCCGAGTCCCTGCTCTTTCTACCGCCTCTCGCTTCTGGATATCAAGACCTTGTGCACAGACCATTGTGATAGCCTCATAATTATATTCTGCTTTCAACCTTTGTCTTGTCCAATCCATCCTGGGGGGTTCCTGGATAATAGCACATCTCGTATTTCCCGCTAACATTCAGCGGCCCCCATTTCCTACTAAATAAAGCCCATGCTCCTTAGTCTGCTGTTTAAGGCCTTTGATGAACCCTACCCTACCCTTCAGTCTAACTGGCCCTCTGCCCTCCACCGGGAACGGCCTCCTGCTCTCCCAATTTTTTGCATATCTGATTGCTACCCTGAGATACTAGCTCAAATGTCACCTATTCCATGCAGCCCTTCTTGATTCTGCCATCAGCACGCAATAAATCTTATGGCCTTTTGGACTCTTAGGACAGGCAAACTTTACATCATGATACATTTGCCTTACTGGTGAGTTTCTAGGCATCAGGGTCCATGTGTATATCCTGGAGTATGCACATGGGTAGGTTCTCCACCACTCCATCTGGTATATGTCTTTTGCACACAGTAGGCGTCTAATGAATGCCTACTAGATTGAAGACTCTCCTTCTGTGGTGTAGCCTTGGTTGCTGGCATGTGCTGGTTGAGCACCCTCTCCCTGTTTCCTGGGGTGGCCTTGTCTTCCCTCTCAGATATAATGCCACTTCAGTTTCATCTGATTTAGGGACTGTAGATTGGACCCCAAGGTGATAATTGTCTTCTTTGTTTGGCTTTGCGTCTCTGGCCCAAATGATGCTGTGATGGGATGTGATTGGCGTAGGTTGGCTATGGGGGCAGATGCCTTCATTGCAGAATCTTTCTCTCTTCCCCCCTCCTTTCTTGTTCTCTGATTCACTCTTTTCTCTTGGAGTTGCCAGAGAATGGTTTTTTAATTCCATTAACAACTTAACAGCTTTCCAGGCCTGTGGGCTGACTGATTCTCCAGGTTCTTCTCAGCTCTACATGTAGTAGGGTTTATGGAAAGACAACAGTCCATTCACTGGATGAATTCTCTTGGTTCCAGAAGTGTTCATCTAGGACCCCAAGGTAAGTGGACTTGGGCTTAGGGAGATGTTATAAGTTGGGTACAAATCTACCTGACGTTGAAGGGATTCTCGTCCAATCTTTTTTCTGGGCTTCTGTAACGTTTTACTTCCCTTTGGATGTGGCGATTTACAGACACTGTAAACTGACAGGGTTATTTTTTTCTTGTAACACAACAGGGAACACGATGAAGCTGCTTTCCTCCTAAAAGTAAATTAAATGTAAACACTCTGTAGTAATTGGATTTGAAATGCATCCCTTCTTGTTATGTGTTTGAATACCTCTTCATCAGTGCCCAGGAGGTCTCTGGAGCCTTTTCTGTTTTTGACATCATGTGGCTTAACTGAATCTTTGTTACCAAGGAAAGGAATCCCACCAGCCAGCTACCCCTGGGGTAGCATTTGTGCCACTTTGCTTAAGCAACTGCTGTCCTATTCAGAGTCTTAGTATTCCAGAATTAGAACGGTCAGGTGACAGAGTTTCTCAATGCCCTTGATACTTGATCTACCTACGAGTTCCTGTCTCTTTTGTGTCTTCGTTGGCCTTTGGCAAGGACATATATGCCTGGACATGTGGAAAGCCTGGCCCTGGGGACTGTGCCTTATGCAGAACTTTAAAGACCATGGGTTTTCAGGTCTCTGGAATTAGGTATTGAATTAAAAATGGACCCTTTTTAAACCCTTGTTTTCCCACCTTTTCATTTTGCCCAAGTCTCACGGGGAAGAAAAGTGCCCCTCTGTCCACTGTTCATAGGTGTGGAAAGGATAAAGGGATCCTTTTGGATTTCTCTGGTGGATTAAACGTAGGTGATGCTTGACTTAAGATGGCTTGGTATAATAACCCCTGGCATTTTGTTAGATTTCTATGGTTAAGTAAAGCCTTCGGTAACAGCCGGCACTGGGACTTACCGCCATCTTGTGATGAGGCCTGCAGCAGCAGTCCCGCTGGACAGGCCTGGACTCTGTCAACAGCTGTTACGGGTTGACTTGCGTTTCCCAAAATTCATATGTTGAAGACCTAACCCCCAGTACCTCCGAATGTGACCATATTTGGAAGTGTCATCAAGCAGCTATAATTAGTTAAGATGAGGTCATACTGGAGTAGGGTGGGTCCCTAATCCAATATAACTGGTGTCCTTCTAAAAAGGAGAAATTGGGACATAGACACACACAGGGAGAATGCCATGTGAAGATGAAGGCAGAGAATTGGAGTAACGTAGCAGAAGGCAAAACAAGACAAAGATTGCCAGCAAACCACCAGAAGCTAGGAGAGAGGCGTGGAGCCTGTTACCTCTTGCAGCTTTCAGAAAGAACCAACCCTCCCGACACCCTGATTTAAGACTTCTAGCCTCCAGAAATGTGAGACAATACATTTCTGTTGGTTGAGCCAACAGGGGTCATTTGGAAAATGTGGTGCTTTGTCATGGCAGCCTGGGCACATGAATACAAGCTTGGCCTGAGATTAAGGGATTCCCAAAGAACAGGAAGTCACCCTGGAAACAGCCCTTTCTGCAACAAGTATCATCCAAAGACCTTCTGCGGCATTTATGTACCTTGACCCAGCTGGGGAAGTTTTTACAGCTGACGGCCCAAACTTTGAACATTGTTTGGAGGTCCTCAGAGCCTTGCTTGCTCTTCATTACAGAATTCATTGCGCTCTTATTTCAAAAAGTCTTTTGTGCTAATATAAAAGTCCTCCCCAGGAGGAACATTGATAATAAGGTGTCTATACTAAAATTTTGGCTTTATTTATATTTAATGAATGAAAAAGCAGCTATTCCTTTCTTTTCATGGTTACTTTTAATGAATGGAATATCCCAATTTTACATCATGTTTATAAGAAATATTAACGATAACAATAGTTAACATTAATTGAGCATTGACTATGCCAGGCTCTGTTCTAAGCACTTTATTGTATTAACTTATTTGATTCTCATGTCAACCCTCTAAGAGGAAATGGAGGAACAGAGAGATTAAGTAACGTGGCCAAAATTGCCCAGCTAGGAAGTGGAGGTGAGATTATAAGAGTTTTACAGATGATTCAATTTGCAGCCATCACCTGGAAATGGATTAGGTTAAGAGAGTGAGATTGCTCTCTCTTTCTACTCCTGTTTCTGGGGAGGGGTAGGGGTAGAAATTAAATGTGTAAGTTTAACAAATGCCTCTACATGTGATGTGGTTATAATAGAATGAAAATGTCTGCAGGCAGAGCATGCAGTTTTGGGGCCTGTCCTTTAAGTTGCTAAAGAACATCCAGGTGTCCATAAAGTGTCTTGGCCATGGAGCATCTGTGGGGTCACTGTGTGCAGTTGGGGTCCAGAGCTGCGCCTGGAGCTCTGCAGTTTACCAGCTCTGTGGTTCTGGACAAGTCATGGCCTTTGGTGGCCTGAACTTCCTTAGCTGTAAATGGAAGTTACAGCTTCCTTATGTTTACAGGCCACGCTCAGTGTCTGGGCACGTTGTTGATACTTTCACCTTGTAGATGGTTTTGACAAATTTTCAAGTATGAATCCAATACAGGTTGCTTTCTTCTTTCCCTAGCAAGAATCTTGGGTCTTCATCCTGTGTTTTTGGACTACTTTTACAAGCAGTTGCAGAGAGGTCTTCTAGAATGAAATGGTCAACAAATTCATGGTTCTGGGTACTCTGCCTTCCAAATAAACTTTGAGAATTGTATCTTGCTTGAAACTCAGGAATTTTCCACCTATGATTTTCACATGGGTGACAGTGAAGGGGTTGTGTAGACCACCTGGCAACCCTACTCTACGCTCTCTGGGTGTTTGTTCCATGACCTTGGAAGGGCTCAATGAATACATGCCTTTGCGGATGCTGCTTTGAACACCATGACTGGGTGGTGAGTTTGTGGTTTTTGTTCAAGGCTGATGCCTTTCTCTGATCCAGCCTTCTCTTGGCAGGATTCTATGTTTATGCTTTTGATTTTAAGGGTTTACATTGTTTCTCAACCTTGCTCCTGGAGACAGCTGAGAAATTTTACTTGGATATCATTAGGGCCTCCAAAAATGTGATTCCACCTGAAGAGCAAGGAGAGTTTAGTGGTGCATCTGTTTTATCTTTTAACCTTTATTTCTAACAATAGCTTACATGTCCTGGGCGGCAATCTCGTAGCCCATTTATTTAGCACCTACTACGTGCCAGGTGCCGTTCTAGATCCATGAACAGAAATCCCGGTCCTTATGGGGCTCAAAAGAAATAACATACGTATTCCGTTGTTAGTAGTGCTATGGAGAAAAGTGAAAATGGAAAGGGACCAGAGAACAAAATAGCAGTTCCTTGTTAAATAATGTAAGGAGAGAAAGCCTCACTGAGAAGGTCACAGATGTGCGGAGGATGTGAGGGAATAAGCATGCAGGTGTCTGGGGAGGCGCATTCCACACAGAGGGATGGACAAGACAGCGGGTCCTGAGCAGGGGAGTAGGCATCCCAGAACAGCTGGGCAGCTAGTGTGGCCTGAGCAGGGATGGGGGATGGGAGGTGGGGGAGTATGACTTCATATGAGAATCTGAGCACAGAATAGGAGCCTGCTAAAGTTGGAGAGCGTGGGTTGAAGGTAGCGCCCATGGGTGTGGTGAGGCCTTTTCCAGGAATTCCATTGGCTCTAGCTCCCTTCTCGGCCCTGGAATTCTACCTCAATTGCAGACACACGGCCTCCCACTTCTGAGGGCCTGTGGCCTTCTCCATGGGGGCCTCCTTAGCCCTGGATTTGGTTTGATTGATTTTTTTTTCCCTTCAGTCTGTAGGAGCTTCTTATCAGATTTTTGTCCTCTGAAAGTTTTATCACTAAGTGACAAATATAAGCGTCCAGAGGGTGATGATGACGAGAGCTAATTATTAAAAGCTTACGTGCTGGTAGGTGTTTATTTACTCTGCGCTCTGAATGCTTTACATGTAACAACTCCTTCAATACATGGCAACTCCATGAGGTAGAGATTATTATTCCCATTTTATAGGTAAAGAAAACCAGGCACAATGACATGAAAGAACTGGCTCAGTTTTCCATCCTTAGCAGGGGTGGGATGAGTATTCAAATCCAGACCACTGGGTTCCAAGTAACTGCTATGCCAATAGTAACATTCCAAGGGAGCTCCAAAGTTTCCCTTTCCACATGAGTAAGTGAAAATGAAATTATCCCAATATATTCTTTTTTTCCAAACAATCATTGCGCAGAGATGCCTCCTAAAACTGAGAAGTACGTTTTAGTGCCATCGTTACAGGAGGTAGAGTAGAGATGTCTTAGGAAGCATGTGGGGCGTGTTCCAGCAGGTGGATTCTTTTCTGCTCATTGCCAGTAAGAGAATTTAGGCTCCTTGAATCCCCGGAAGCGCTTCCTCTGCCTTCGGCCTCTTCTCCTCTCAGAGTGGAGGCTGCCCCTACCTGCGACAGCACCACCTCCTCTTCTTCAGTTGCCAGTGACTTAATGTTGCCATAAAATTGGATGCAAGGTTATCTTTTCTTCCTTCTGCTAGAGACTGAGCATTTATCATGACTAACTGGTTCTCTGCAGCTGGTTGTTCTAGAGGCAGGACTGACCTGAGTTGGGGTTTCCGATTAGTCTAGGTGCGTATGCATTTGTAAAACTTACCTGTCCCTGCCCTAGCCTCTGCCGCCTCTTAATTTATTTTTGTTATTGAAGTATAGTTGGTTTACCATGCTGTGTTAGTTTCTGGTGTACAGCAAAGTGATTTAGACATATGCATATTTTTTCATATTCTTTCCCATTATGGTTTATTACAGGATATTGCATAGAGTTCCCTGTGCTACACAGTAGGACCTTGTTGTTTATCTGTTTTATGTATAACAGTGTGTATATGTTAATCCCTCCCACCTCTTTGGTAACCATAAGTTTGTTTTCGAAGTCTGTGAGTCTGTTTGTTTCATAAATAAGTTCACTTATATCATTTTTTAAGATTCCACATAGAAGTGATATCATATGATATTTGTTTTTGACTTACTTCCCTTAATATGATCATCTCTAGGTCCATCCATGTTGCTGCAAATGGCATTATTTCATGCTTTTTATGGCAAGTAATATTCCATTGTATTTATGTACCACATTTCTTTATCCATTCCTCTGTTGATGGACACTTAGGTCGCTTCCATGTCTTGGCTATTGTAAATAGTGCTGCAGTGAACACTGGGGGTGCAGGTATCTTTTTGATTAGAGTTTTCTCTGGATATACGCCCAGGAGTGGGGTTGCTGGATCATTTGTCTGCCCCCTCTTTAGTTCTTTTCTGTCTCAGAAGGCATCTTTCCATAGTACACAGCTTTCTTTCTTTCTTGCCTTTTTGAAATGATCATACTTTCCAGGAAACCCTCTGAAAGTTTCCTCAAGCTCTTGCATTTCTTGTACTCTGTCATGGGCCTCTGCTGTTTGGGGTGTGTATGTGTGTGTGTGTGTGTGTGTGTGTGTGTGTGTAAACCCAAGCAGTTTTGATCAAGGTATCTCTTGATATTTCTACCCACACTTAGGGTGACAGAGCTTCATGACACCATTTGGAAGGGAAAACTCCTCAATTTATAGGTAGCCATATTTTGAGCCACTGAATATTTAAAATGGAGAATCAGTAGCCCAGAGGTAGGAGGGATAGTTGCCTTTTTGGTTCTAGTGCTTCATGTAAAGATGTTTTCTTCATGACTGATATGGAATAATTAGTGTATATGTGCTGATATGTACGAGGGGAAAGGATGGGGAAACTAAAAGTAGAATCCCTGCATCAAGGTCATAAGAAGATCTCCCCACCCCAAAGAGTATGAAGAATGTTCTAAGCTCCTGTAGTTAGGGGATCACTGTGGG